>NC_056751.1:131227399-131535613 GCF_019279795.1 Protopterus annectens
TTTTAATATATATGTATATATATATATATATATATATATATATATATATATAAAACCATTGTTTGCATACAGTGCAACTGTTAAAGCTATTACTGAAAAATATTGAAGTATTTTGATACATTTGGCGGATAAGAATTTTTTACAGTAAATGTGGCTGCCATTTTGTTTGTATAAGAATTATTACTTTTAGATGTGTATTACTGCAGTAGATCTCTGGGAAATACAGCAAGATGCTGTTTGGTTGTTGAATCTCATCCAGGAAAGAGGTTTTATTCCAGCTGCATAGAAGGAGGCAGTGATATACTGGTAATATAAGGAGAGGACTGGCGACTTGGAATATTTTTCATAAGGAAAACGAGGGAATAGATAGAAATGGGAACATTGACATTGAGATAATAAGATACTGGTACCAGATGCACATTGGAGGGAAATTAAAGATATGGAGAAAATTAAGGGGTACCAACTAGATAGGAACCTGGTATGGGAGTATCGGGCCTATAAAGGAAATGGAAAAAGAATGGGAAGTTAGAAGAGACAGTATAAATCACACGTCAACAGAGGGATGGAGGAAAAGTTGAAGAAAGGGAAATGAACACAATGTTGAAGGATATCTTTAGAAGGAAATTGGAAGAGAGAGGATAGCAGATTACACAAGAATTTAAAAAAAATGGTACAGCTACCTAGATAAATAATGAAAGCAACAAAGTTCGGGATCTTTGCCTGGAATTATCTACACAAGTATGTCTCCCGCCCCAAAAAACTAGCTAGAGTTTTGCTTGCCACCATTGTTGTATGTGGGAGATGTGCTAGAGAGAGAGAGAGTGTAACCTTGATGCCATGTCTTAAGATTGTGGAAAATACAAGTGAGACCTTGGACAATCGCTTCATAAAAAGAGAATGAATTAAGGGATAGTCACTAAAAATATTTACTCCTAGGATTTAAGGAACTGACACTGGATGGTCAAAATGAAATGAAAGGATTAGTAATGACAATAGAAAAGAAAGCTATATTTAAAAAAAATGGAAGAGACAGGTAGGACCTAAATAAAGACAGAAAGCATGCTGAGAAACCTGTTGCAGTAGGAGCAGGACATTTTTAAAAGATGTGAAGGCTGGTTAGATGAAGGACCACCGGTAGAGATGGTCCAGAATATATTTTGAGGGCAAAGTGGGGCACAGCTAGGATAAGAACAGTGAATCATTTGGCTAAAGTCTAGCAATACCATAAAGAAGCTATAGAATGTAGGCTCTAAGGGACCAATCTGAAGAAAATGCAATAAAAAAACTTAAGAATGCAAGATGATAAAGACTCCTGGAAAGAGGAATTAAAAGTATTAAGGCTCAGATATGGTAAAGAGGCATAACATACTGCGGAGAACTTCAAGGTGAGAGAAAGGAAGATAACCTGAATCCTCTGAGAAGATCATTTCAAGTATGGAACATTGGAGAAAGATCATAAAAATGGATGTGGGGCACATCAAGAGAGAGAGATTTATGTAGTTAAGTTTGGTTTAACTTGGTTTTAAACAAGATTATGTAAAAATTACAATTGGAAGTGAATTACTGTTGTCAGGATTTAACTCTCTCTCTCTCTCTCTCTCACACACACACACACACACACACACACACACACACACACACACACACACACACACACACACTCAGGGAATATTAAAAATTAAATATTTTTTCAGTAAAGCAAGTAGTTAATGACTCACTGAAATAAAAACAGGCACCACCAGTCATGTGGATTGCCAAATGTTGTTAAATATAAATGTAATAAAGGGCATTTGTTTGTCAAAAAAGTTTACTACATAAACAGCCCAGTTACACCATCTAATGGGTTGATTAGCATGTTAAGGGTATTTGTGACTTAAAAGATATTGTCTTTTAGGTTCATAAGTTGGTACTGGGCTATCTGCCCGAAGGCATATATTAGCCCAGCCATGTTGTGCGGTATTCACCGCCCCTTTAGTAGTTCCCTAGACCCTTGTACTGTCAGCTATTTCCCTTGGCCCCTATCTAGTAGTGCTGTAGGTGTGATCCCCGGTGTGAACTTTGTTACCCATCCACTCATCAAGGTTCCTGTTGAACAGTGATAGTGAGGGGCTGTGTTTTTATGTAGATTGGGACCCTGTTCCATAGTAAGAGAAGTCTCTGCGAAGGGAATCTATCCCTCCAGCATGTTCTATTCATTGTTGTGTTGAGGTTTTTATCCCTAGAGCATGTAGCTCGAGTAGATTTGGTTTTGCTAAGATGGAGCATGTTCAACAATTCTGGGTTGGACATGGCTCTGTACGTTAGAGATCGCCTCTGAGAAAGCGGTATGCAACAGAGAACAGTCTTAGTTTTTTCAATCGTGCTGCATAGGGCAACTGTTTGAAGCCAGTAATCCTCTTGGTTAGGTACCTCTGTGGTCTCTCCAGCTGCCGGAGATGTCTAGCCAGGTACATTCCAATTGTTGCATTGTACTCAATAATGGGTCTGATGAGTGAAGAGTAGAGGGGCACCATTACATCCTTAGATCTTGATGCGAACCCTTTCGTGATCTGATGGGTCACATAGAAGGATTTTCAAACCACTTTGGCAACATGGTTATCAAAGGAAAACTGACTATCTACTTGGATCCCTAGATCCCTTATTTCTTCTTCAGATTTCAGGGGATTACCTCCTATGTTGTAGTTTGCGGGTACTCTGTTTTTTCCAGAGGGGATTACTACGCATTTTTTTGCATTTAGCTTGAGACCATGGCTTTGACACCATGCCTCAGTCTCATTTAGGCCCTTCTGGAGGATCTCCATGTCGGAACCTGAGGCTCTATTATAGCACCCAGTTTGCAGTCGTCTGCAAACTTAGTCAGCCACAGCCCTTCCTGGCTTGCCTGTACTTCTTAAAGCATGCTTTCCATACTTCTGTTTTATTAATACCGCAGCTAGAGCCTGAGCTCGCCATGACTGAAAACAAAAGGGGTGGTATATTTGTCCACCCTGTCCAGCATTTTATAGGTTCATAGGCAAATACTAGGCTAGCTGCCCTTGCAGGCTTTTTTAAGCCTAGCTAATTTCCGTTTTTGCGCTCAAAATAACCAATTCCATTTTGTTATAAATTGGCCTTATTCCGTGGTTGAGAATTTTATGCTATGCTTAAAAATTACTGGGACCATCCCATAGATAGATTGAGGGGGACCCATGCTTGAGGTAAAGGATTTAGGAGCATAATCTGTCCATTATTAGTACAGGGGGCAGTCCTGGGGTAGGTTTTCTGTTTCCCATCCATAGATCTAAGTTGCTGTTGAATATGGACAATAATGAACTTTTTTTATTTGAATGAGGAGTCTGTTCCACAGCAACTGGCTCCTCTGTGAGATATGCCTGTCCTTCCAAACCTTTCTGTTGATGTTGCAGGAGAGGGTTAGATCCCCTAAACCCAAATATTTCTGATGCCATTTTGACTTGCTGATATGCAGTAAATCCATCATTATTGGGTCAGAGGATACTTTGTATCCCAGACACAGATCACTTCTTAAGAGTCTGTAGGATACAGAGTACACTGATAATTCTTTGAGTTGGTCTATGTGGGACCTTTTGTTTTGGCCCTTTATCCTCTCAATAAGGTGTCTCTGTGGGTGTTGCAGTTGTTGCATGTGTCTTGGCAAATACATGCCAGAGAGGTTGTTCTAGTCCTCGATTCCCCTAATGAGGGCAGAGTAAAGAGGGTCAGTGACATCCCAACATTTCGGCACAATCTCTTTGTTTATGAAATGTGCAGTATAAAGAACTTCCTTGCAATAGACACATGTTTTTCAAAAGGTCACTGTCCACATAAGTTCCCAAATCCTGAATGTGTCTGTTCTTAGAGGCATATTGTTAAAGTGGTACTTCCCTGGGGTAATGGACTTCCCAAGTGATACAATAATGCATTTTTGGCATTTAGTTTTAGCCCCATGATTTTGGCACCAGTTGTTTGTATGGGATAAACCTTCATGCATAATGGGCAAAGCATTTGGCACCAGTTACTTAATTGGGACAAGCCTTCATGCAGGATGGCTAAGACTTTTTGGGATTCATTTACTTGCTGCTAGCTTGCAGTCATCTGCAAGCCTAGCTAGAGCCCTTTGGTATTGGCTTTTACTTCAGAAACGTAGATGCCAAGCAGGAGGTTCTCCACACAGAGCCCTGGGTAACTCCACTGGTAGCTGGTTTCTTTTTGTATGAAGCTTCACCTTTTCATTTATCTGCATTCCATCTGTGAGCCAGTTGACAGTCCAGTTGATGACATAGGGGTTTATTGCCAGTTTGTTTAGCTTTTCTACTTTGCCTGAGTGAGGATTTGTGTCAGAGGCTTTGGCTGGTTTGAGGTGATAGATATTGTGTAAATTAAAATGCTTTCCCCCAATGTACTGTGTGTACAGTGAAAGGAAATGTGCAAGGCCAAACAGTTTTCAAAATAATATGCTTGCTTTGCAAGAACAGTTATGTTCAGCTTAGATATTAATAACATATAGCTGGGGGCAATACTATAAATGCATCCTGTTCTAGAAAAAATGGAAGTTGACTTTCTTGGCTTTCAGATGCAGAATTAAATAAATAAAATGCAGACAGGTCAAGTGACACAAAGATGACATGGAGAAACTTTTGTGAAGTCTTCAGATACAGCGTGAACCAAAAAAGGGCATGAAATAACCATGGGCTTTTTCATGACACAGACAGAAGCCAGAAGAACAATTCACAAGGACATTAAAAATAACATTGGTTGAAAAGAGTATGTAAACTGGACAGTATGTTTCATTCGGGGTTGACGTTTTAGATTGTGTGCCTTAGTCTATTCATCTGTCTAGCTGTGTTATAATAGAATTGAAATAGCTCTGACAGAATTAACTGTTTGGCAAGAATTTGTTCTGAGACAAATAACAGATACAGCAGTACGGAGTTTGTCTGGTCTACATTTGGACATTTTCTTCAGAGGCAAAATAAAGACCTCTGCTTGGCATTTCTTCAGAAAAGAAAGAGAGAGATTTCTTCATGAAGTATGCAGTGTGCACTATTTTGCCTTCATCCATTGCTTTGGTGACCTTTTAAAAAAAAAAAAAAGTCCATTAGGTTGCATGAGCATAACTTGCCCTTAAATTTAAACTGAGAGGGGTCCTGTGTTTGGAGGTTCCTTAATTCTTGCTTGAGTAATTCCTTTATAAGTTTTTCCATGGCTTTGTATATGAGGCTGGTTAGATTTATTTGTCTGTAATTGCCTGGGTCAGTAGCAAGTCATCCCTTTGTAATGGAATTACTGTAGATGTTCTCCCTTTGCGTGGTACAAAGCCTGTATGGAGGCTGAGATTGAACAGTTAGGAATGTGGCTAAATTGTGCTTCATGCTGTTTAAGTTGCATACATGGATATTGTCAGGATCCATCAGTGCAGTATTTTTAGCTTTTGATGGCACTTGTAAAAGTTAGTCTTATGGGATAGCTTTAGGTTAGCCAGTTTCCAGTATATCCTGAGGGAAAGACTGAGGGGAGATGTAAAGGTAGAGTTAGTTGTAGGCCAGTAGGCTTGTTAGATCTTCAGCCTTAGTATAGGTAACATCGTTGACGATCAGCTCAACTCATTGCTGTGTTGTATTTTTGAGATTACGAACATAATTATAAAATGCCATGTGAGCATGGAAGCTATCTCTGGTTTCAGATTTGTTTGAAGGAGACTGCTTATGGTCAGACCTAACAAGTGATCAAGATGAAGAATGTTGGAAGATTTTCCCATAGTGATAACAATCTAGTTGGGTACATTAATTGTTACAGGGCATTTGTATTAGCTAAGTTTTATGTTGGTAAATGTCAGTTCATTAAGGCTAATAATGTATTAACACTTGTGATATAAATGTTAAATTTGGAAAACTCTTTGCTAAACACAGTCTGAATTTAGAATTTTAAAAGTTATAAAAGGTACAGATTAGAACATGTGTCTTTGGGAACTTTGGGAACAACTGCCCTACTGTCTTTTATAGGTACCATTAATAGAAACCGCAATAACAGTAACCTCTCATCTGCTCTCTTTATCGACCTCTCAAAAGCTTTTGACATGGTCAACCATGCCCTTCTCATCAACATTCTAAATCCCTCTCCTTTGACTGTCAGACTATTAAATGGTTTAGGTCTTATCTGAGCAATAGGCAACAAGCAGTTCTCTGGCAAAACAACATATCATCCCTTCAGCCAGTTACCCTCGGAGTCCCTCAAGGCTCTATTCTAGGACCACTTCTCTTTTCACTATTTATCAATGAACTCCACACAGCAATCCCCCAAACCACCTGCATACAATACGCATATGATTCTACGCTAGTATGCACAGCAAACTCCCCCTCAGAACTACATTCTCTAACCCAGAAAGTATTTAACATAGTAGAAACATGGTTTACAAATAGATGCCTCCTTCTCATTGCTAAAAAAAACTAAGCTCCTTCTCTTTACACCCACAAACAAATCTGCACACACAAACTTCTCTGTTTTTTCCAATAATGGTACTATTATACTCCGATGCAACCACTAAACTGCTAGGAATAACTATTGACAATAACCTGACTTTTGATAGCCACATAAATAATTCTATTAAAACTGTCAACAGAAAAATAGGCTCCTTATATAAGATCAAACCTTTCCTAACTCCTATAGCCAGAACCACAATTGCTCACTCACACTTAATCTCTACACTTCTGTACGCTTCACCCATATATACTAACCTAAAGAAAAATAATCTTACCAAGCTAGCAAATTCCTATAATTCCATTGCCAGATTTGCCACTGGCAACACCTTTAGAACTCACCACTGTCTTAATCTAAGGCAGCTAGGCTGGCTTGAACTTCAAAACCAATTGTTACTACCCCAACTCACCATTGCCCACAAGATTTTCTACCAACCCAACAGCACTCCTATTCTTTCCAATCTCATCCAGCCTTACAAAAATCTGAATTCCCTGCGCTCCTCTAAGAAACTGCTTGCTTGCATAGGCAAGTCTAATAACCTGGCTGGAGACTCTCTTTTTTTGTAACACAGTGGGAAAACACTGGAACCTACTGCCCAATGAAGTAACATTACTTTCTTCCTTGCCTCTCTTTAAACATAACCTCAAAAAAACACCTCCAAACACACTGGTTATGCCCCTGTAGCAAGCCTGACTAACCATTTCCCTTTACTAAGTATAGCTCCCTAAATTTCGAATTCCTACTATTCTCACTTAAATTACTAACACTCCTAATGCGTTTGTTACATACTAATTCCTTGAAAGATAGACTGATACTCTCAAATTTATATGCCAACAAACTCTCTCAAGTAGATTAATTACACTTAACTAACTTCTTTCTCTATCTTATTAATACTGGTTGTACAGCATACTTTCTATCTCTAAGCACAAGTCCTTGTTGTATTTTTATTAAAATCTTTTCTGTTAATTTCTACTTTTAATTCTTTAAGTTTTAATTTTTAATTTTTAATGTTGTAATTCTATAATTGCCGGACCTTTTCTCCCCGGGCCTCTACTGAAAATGGAAATTTATCCAGTTTGACTAGCCCGGTTAACAAATGTAAAATAAAATAAATAAATATTGTACAGAATTACTTTGGCAGTTGAAAGTAAATTCGGAAAACATACTCCATTTAAATGTTCATTTCAAAAGTGTGTATGACTCATTTTCATTTGCTATTTCACTGTATTGTGTTTGTTTTTTATATTGTGTGATTTTTAATATTTGTCATATAGCGTGTTGAATAATTTCTGATGGTGTTTAATTCGAGATTTGTAAGTTTGTATATTCTGAAGTCTGTTTAACATTACGACAAAATAGCCAAGTTTTGTAATAACATTTCTGCTTTTATTTTTTCCCATGCCTGGTAACTACCTGTAAATCATTTTTTTTTATCAGTTTAATTATGTATGTAAAACATTTACAGCTTTTTTCAGTACCTGTGTTGGTATGTCTTTAACTGTTGGGCTTAAACATTAGGAGAGTTTGTCACTTTCAGGACTGCTCTGTCAAGTAAGCTAGGCCCTATTATACCTCATTTGGCTTGGCAGGGATTTTATTGCAAACTTTCTTTGACTACAAGACCTTCCCAAGGACTTTTTCAGTGTGTTGCAGGAAACTATATTTTAGCAGCAGTTACCTACATTGTATTATGTTATATTATTAATTATAATAATAATAATTATTATTATAATTATTAATTATGTTGCTAATGACAATGTTGCAGTGGATGTCTTTTTCTGCATGTATCATAATGGTTTCACTTGCAGCTACAGAGAGAATTTGGGTTTGAAATGCAGCATTACCGTGTTTCTTCTAGTTTACTTTTCTTATCCTATGAGCACAGACTGTTTCATGCTTTACTTCACTGTATTTGCCTAGGTTTTGTGCTTATGAGCTAACTTGACATTTGTGTATTATACATACCTGCCCAGCTTTGCATTTATACAGTTTATACAGTTTATTTATACAGGGTGTTGTCAGTCATCAAAGACTAGACACCAGCTTATGAGGGATCTTGCATGGGTTTCAGGAGAAAAGAATGGAGGTGCAAAATACTTTTCCCTGATTCATAGTGAAGAATATTTCTGCATGAAAAATACATTTTTCTTTTTGTTAAAATTTGAAGTGTTCTAATACAGTATGCCATTGTGTAATGCAAATGCTGTGTACTTCATACATGTTTCATAATATGCTTTCATAAATGCATTTTTTGTGTGTTTAAATGAAAGCTATACAGTGTGCTTTTATGAATGTTGCATTTTTTTTCTGTTGCTTTATTGAGATTTTTTTCAGTTAAGACTTTTTGGATTATGTTTTTCTGAGTCAGTTGCAGCAAAAAGTAATGAGAGTGTTTATTTTAGGGTACCCTCGTCATGCTCCAGAAGCCTATTTTCCATACTTCAAAAAGCACAGTGTCACCACAATTGTTCGACTTAATAAGAAGATCTATGATGCCAGGCGGTTTACTGATGCAGGATTTGAGCACTATGATCTTTTCTTTGTAGATGGAAGCACACCTAATGATGCCATAGTAAAGAAATTTACAAATATCTGTGAAAATGTTGATGGCTGCATTGCTGTACATTGCAAAGGTATTAACTAAAATGTATTTATTTACATTGTTTTTTAAAATGTGCTCTCATTATGTAAAACAAATGATCTTGGTTGTAGCATACTAGTACCAGATTTACTGTCATGAAAATGTTCAGTGTAATGTTAAAACCCTTCCAGGCAAACTGGGTGTTACTGAAAGTCACGTCACTGATATGTGTTGTGTTAAGTCATAAATGCTTGTAGAAGGAGGTATGGTAGACTTCATCTTCTTAACAATATTGGTTTGCAGGCAGTTGTTTATCCTGTGCTTTATACAATCACTGAACAGCAGTAGTCAAACACAATACTTGAAGCATTCAGGGAAGTTTGCAAAATGAAAAATAAGTCTTGCCGTTCCCGTTTTGTTAGGTCTAGGATGATTTAGTCCATCCTCTTCAGAACCTTAGAACTTTGACAACATATTTGCATCAGCTCGGCACATAAAACTTTTCCAGGCATTGCCTAGGTCTATATTGCTGCGTGATGAGCTTGCAGAGTGAGATGCCCCCTGGCTTTAGAATTTTTTGTCTCTTCAAGAAAATGTCCTTAAATTTGCATGTTTTTCATTCTTGAAAGTGTGGTTATGGGTCACTGATGCACCACCTTCTGGCACTTAAAAGGTAATCATTCTTTTTTTATTAAACCATTCCCCTTACTGCAGGCTGTTGAATTTTATAGCACATGTACACTTGTTTCCGTTTTTTTTGAGTTGCACTTTCTTTTCAATAATCAAATTACTTCTGTCTCTAAAATTTGCTGTTGTGGTTTTCATTTCATTTCTTTTCTTTTCTGCATTTGTGCTACTTGTGTTCTGAATGGAACAGTCCTATGCGTTTAGAAAATTTGACTCCTGTAACCACAAGATTTTTCTTAAGGATAGGCATGTTCTTTGAGTTTTTGTTCATGTGCTGAACATTTTAAGGTTGGATTGCGATATTTTAAAGTCTTTGATATTCATAATCTTAAAGAAAAGGAAGATTAATCTGATTTTAAAGGGCTAGCTTCCGGGTGACTACAGTGCAATTGGTGTGGAGACTGTATGCTTTAGAGCGTAATCTAGAATTTCTTGACCAAACTAAACCACGGCCTTGACAGACCCTTGGTCTTCTAGGGATGCTTCCTCAGTGCCCTTTAAGAAACTTGAGACAGAGAGTCTGGTGTTTACAAGGTAGTGGTGAATGTTGTTGAAGGGTGCATCATATACTTGAAAAATATGACAGCTTTTCTCCTCTTTTTGAAAGTGGGTTCTGTAGGCTTTCTTCTTCTGTCAGCCATGTCCTTTTGCTGCACCTGTTTTGTTTGTTTTTGTGTAGCCACCCCATAACATAAGACATTAACTGCAGGTAGTTGAAGGATGACTTGCAAGTTCAGGTTAAAATGAGTACTGTCCTTTTCCTTTCTTCTTTGAAGATGAATGGGGGTACCTCACCGTTGCCCTCCTTTTCCCCACAGCCTTCTCATTAGGCACTGGTTTGCTGCCAGTTTTGACATGGGGGAGTATCTTGCAATCACCAGATTTGACACCAGCAAGGGACATTAATGTTGGCTTCGACAGATACTTTGTCTGTGCAGTTGCTTCTTTCAGTGTTGCCAGCACCCTTGATCATGTGTAAATTTATTCCTTAGGCTCTGAAGTCTCTCCTGGCCTTGGATTTTGGAGTCATGGTTGGTTTTGGCCTACATGCCCTTAGTGTCATTTAACATTCAGCCTCCTCTGCTTTTGAGCCTTTAATTTTAGAGTTCTTTAGTTCTAGTGACCTCACTGTAGTGGTGATAGTTGCGCAGTGTACATTGCCACTGTATGGGACTAGCACTGCTAGATTTGTGCCACTGTCCTAAAGAGAGTTTACAGCATCCAGTCATCATGTCAACATTGTATTCTTCTATGCTCTTGCCTTCTCTGATACAGAAGCTGTCATGTATCTTGTTGTGGCTGCCCTGTCTTACCAAGTCGGAGACAGGATCAGACCATCAGTAAAAAGTGTTGGGTGTAAGCCTTGATGATGTTTTACTTCAGCTTTCTTGGAACCTTCCTTACTGAGGAAGTGATGGAAGAAAACATACCAAAGGAAGCATGTTCACTTTAATCTGGAATCCCCAATGCTGAACGTAGCTATTCTTCCAATTCCCCCCCCCCCTTACTGATGTCCACAGGTTTAAAGGATCATAGAGTTGATAAAAAAAATTAAAAAAGGTTGGTAGCTGTGAATGTATTGTAGTTATAATGCATGCATCTGTAATTTTAATGTATGTATTAACTTCATTTACAAGTGGACTTGCAGAAGTGGAAGCATTTGTGGAAGATTTGATTATACCAAAATTATAGGAAGATATGAGGGTCAATATTTATAGCTAAAATAGGAACAGATACGGTTAAGACTGCTGTATAATCAATCAGAAGGGAAGTTTTCCGGAATAGATGGTATTCCTGTGGAAGTTGGGAGGGAATAAAGTGAAAGATATGGAAGTTGTTTAATGGTGTTTCGGGAGGTTGGGTAACAGCATCTTGGAAGAAAGATGTCTTCACCAAAGAGGATAAAGACCCATCAAATCCAACTTCATATAGACCCATTTTAATTTTAAATCATGATTATAGTGTGTTTGTCTGTAGTAGCTATGAGAATGGCAAAGATGATCCCAGAATTGATATATGGATAAGTGTTGCTTTGTGGAGGGGAGGCAAACATATGACAAATTTAATAAAGCAGTGATGATCTAGAAGTAGGCAATGTGTAGGAAAATGCTGCTATTCATAGGTGCATACTAGGCTATTGATCACTGAGGATCTTTAGAAGCCCATCCCTGTATTCCCTTGAAGTTTTTATCCCTTGTAATGCAAGTATGAATAACCCCAGTACCTGATAGAATATTTACCTGTTACACCCTTGATGTTCATCGTGTTTCACTGTTGCAGTCATGACTGTAGGGTTCTCCCCTGCCGGCAGGCAGTCCTCGGTCGGCCAGAATCCCTAAGTCTGGGTCCGGCGTCGGCTGTTCAGCCATGCTCCCTGACGTCAGAGTGCCAGGGTTACAAAGCTGACAGCCGATGCCATGTTCTCCAGTCTTTCTTGCCGTGTGGTGATAGCAGTTCGCAAGTGCCGGTCGGCTGACTCCTGACAATCTTTTCTGAACAAACTTCAGTCCGAAGACTTTCTTCTCCTACTCAAAGCTAAGTACCCGTTGAAACTTTTTCTTGCTCCAGTCCGATGTCAGAAAAAGTTAATAATTGTATTTCATGTGGGAAGCAAATACCTCATAAGGATTTTCATTCTTACTGTATTCCTTTCTTAGGGCCTGACCACGACGTAGCTAGTTGTTGGTTTTGTGCTAGATTCAATCAAAGTACAATTAAACGAAGGTATGATTTTGCATTTCATTACTTCGGTAGGCATTTTAATTACAAAATGTCATCGGATACGGTTCCGGCTACCGGAGTTCACAAAAGACGCAAGGACAAAGACAGGCCTCCGAGGTCCAAATCCAACGATATCGTACAAGCAGAGCCAGCTACAGGTTCGGCCGTCGTCAATGAGGTGCTTTTGCAGCCCCTGTCGTCGACCATTTCGGAACCGATGGCTGAAACGGACTCCTACGAGGAGCCAACTAGGCCTTTGAATATTTCTGTTGCAGGACCTTCGGACAATGCTCCTTCGGATGGGTCCGGAGCCACTGTGCAGGTACCGGCTTCCGAAGAGGTTTTCAGGCCTACTCAGCTTCTAATAAAGGCAAAGCCAAAGACTCCTTCCAAATCAAAGTCTGCAACACAGGCCTCTTCTGATCCGGCTCCCAAGTCACAGAAACAGTTACTTAAGTTGGCGGAGTACTTACTTACTATGATTAGGGGTTCACATCCCCCTCCAGATAAAAGGCCAAGGCAGGAAGTTTATTATGACTCCTCTGATCAGGCTTCTGTTTCTTCAGTTTCTTCTTCTGACCAGGAATATTCTTTCCCTCCTTATGAGGATTCTGATGCTGAGGAATCCTTTCCTTCAGCTTCTCCCCCTGAGGATTTCTCTTTTGGGGAAACTTTGCATGAAATGAGGGAACATTTCCACTGGGAAGGACAGGAGTATTCGGAATCTAAGAAAAGACTAAGGGATTTTCTTCTTCTTCCCCAACATAGACCCCTGGCTATTCCTCCCATTTTGGATTTTGTGGATGATGCTTTTTCGGAGGCTAACTTAACCCCTGACTCTTTTCCTCCTGCTCCTGTTAAGCCTGGCAGATATTACAGGGTTCCTGATTCCCACCAGTTTTTATACAAGAACCCTACTGCTGACCCTGAAACCATTTCTCAGGGTCTTAAGGGAGTTAAGGCCGCTTCTGCTAAAAACCCCATTCCCACTGAGAAGGATTCCAGATCTTTAGAAAGATGGGGCAAAAAAGTGTACACTTCTGCTACTTTATCTATTAGGGCTGTAAACTGTCAGTTTCATATGCTGAAATACCAGCAATTTCTCATGTCTGTCTTAAAACAAAAGCTAACTTCCATTTTCGCCCTTTTCGCCTGTGCAGATGATAAGGAATTACATGACTTAATGCATGCCACTGAACATGTTGGGAAGCCTGGTTTACACTGTGGATTTGATGCCTTGGAGGCTTCTTGTAGGGCTGCTGCCTCTGGCACAGTAATTAGAAGGCATGCATGGTTAAAGGAACAAAATTTGCCAGATCAAGTAAAAGCTAAATTATTAGATGCTCCTGTTCAGCATAATGTTTTGTTTGGATCTAAAGCTGAAGAGGTGATTAAAAAGATGGAGGACAAGGCAAAATCCATGCAAACAGTTAAAGATTTCTTACAAGTACAGCCACCCAGATTTAGCAGGAATTAGCCTACAAAAAATTGGTCCTTTCCCAATTCAGACAGGCCTCAGAGGGGTAGATACAGACGCTCCTGAGGAAGGCCTCAAACACAAGCCTCTTATAGACCAAGACAGTGGACTGCTTCCACCCCTAGGGGAGGAGAGGACAGGTCGCAAGCTCATAGGAAACACTCAATGACTCCCTCTGTTGGGCTGCAGGAGCTTCTTGCCTGGAAGCCCCTCTCGGAGGAAAACTTTCTCTTTTTCACCTAAATTGGACTCGTATTCTGGATGTGGTTTCAAGAGGTTACAAATTCCATTTTCATACCCTACCAAGGCCAAGTGGATGCCCAGATCTTCCATAACATCAATGGACAGAGGCCTTAAACCAGGTGGAAGCTCTTTTGGCTATGAAAGCCATAGAACTAGTTCCACTTTCAGAGATGGGACAAGGTTTTTACTCAAGGCTCTTTCTAGTCCCCAGGAAGCAATATTCATGGAGACCCATTCTGGATCTGTCAGTCTTGAACACTTTTCTAGAGATACCAAAATTCAAGATGCTTACTCTACAGCAGCTACTTCCAATGCTGACCAAAAATGCATGGATGGTAACTTTGGATTTAAAGGAGGCATATTTACACATTCCCATCAGGCAGGAATGCAGAAAATACCTCGGGTTCAAGGCCGGATCGAGGCACTTTCAATTCTCTGCGCTGCCCTTTGGATTGCCTACTGCGCCCAGGGTCTTCATCAAATGCCTGGCTCCAGTAGTAGCTTATTGCAGACTCAAGGGAATTCAAATGTACCCTTATCTGGACAACTGTCTTATTCAGACAGATAGCAAGGAGGTCTTACTCCAGCATATACAGTTTGTTCAGAATCTTCTCAAGTTCCTGGGATTCACTGTAAACATAAAAGTCAAATTTGACACCCTCACGACAGATAATTTTTCTGGGCGCTTCTCTAAACACAACAACCCAGATGGCATTTCTGACATACGAAAAACAGTTACAGCTGGCTTCAACTTTCAAAACCTTGGCAACTTTAACTCGGCTATCTGCAAGGAGATTCCTGCAGGCTTTGGGTTAGAGGGCCTCCTGCATCCTTCTCGTACCATATGCAAGACTACATATGAGGAAAATACAGTGGTACCTAAAAAGTGTATGGTCTCAGCATTGCCACAGTTTAGACATACTGATATCCGTCCTGCCTTGTCTTCAAAAGGAATTCCTTTGGTTGCCCAAGGCATGTACTCTAAACAAAGGAAAACCCTTCTGTCTGCCTCCTACCACTCAGATACTAACCACGGATGCCTCAGATTATGCATGGGGAGCCCATTTTCAGGGCAACTGTCTGCAGGGCCTTTGGACAAAGGATCAGAAGCACCTGCATATCAATTTAAAGGAAATGTTAGACGTTCAGAAAGCTCTATTGGCCTTCAGGAATCTTCTACAACCAGGACAACTACTGATACGGACAGACAACACCACAGTTATGTGGTACATAAACAAGCAAGGGGGATCTCATTCCTACTAGCCATGGATCTATGGAACACCGCTCTAGCTTGCAATCTGGACCTTCAAGCTCAGTTTCTACCAGGGAAGCAAAACTTCCTGGCAGACGGTCTGAGCAGAAACCTTTAGGACCCACACGAGTGGATGCTGGACACCAAAATATTCAGGATGATAACAGCAGTCTGGGGATGTCCTCACATAGACCTCTTTGCATCCCACCTCAATCAACTACAGATTTTTTGCACCAGGACTTTCCACGAACAAGCTTGGAAAGTGGATGCACTATCATTCAGTTGGAGAAACCTCTCGGGATATGCCTTTCCACCTCTTCCTCTTCTTCCACGGGTATTACTAAAGATCAAACAGGACAAGCCCAAGATGATAATCTTGCTGGCCCCAAATTGGCCTCGACAGTTTTGGTACCCAACTCTGAAAAACCTATGTCTGGAGCCCCCTTGGGTTTTACCACAGACTCCGAACCTTCTGTCCCAACACCAGGGTCAGGTTCTACACTCCCATGTCAGAACTCTCAGCCTGGCGGCCTGGTTAATCTAGGGTCTTTGATTCATTCTCTCTTACCCAAGCAGATTATGGATGTCATTTTAGAAGCCAGACGTCCTAGCACTAGAAAATCTTATGCAGGAAAATGGAAAAGATGTTCCTGGATGCAGGCTCAGGATTCTGATCCTCTTCTTCCTAACATTCCTTTGATTTTACTTTACCTGACAGATCTCTTACATAAGGGTCTCTCTTTCTCTTCCATTAAAGTACATGCCTCTGCTATTTCTGCTCATTACAATACAGATCCCCCCCAATCTTTTCCCACCAGCTCATGAGACAGTTTCTCAGAGGAGCTAAGAACTTAAGACCTCCTAGATCTCCTCCCATTCCTGCTTGGGATCTCAACTATGTTTTGGAAAAGCTCACCTTTACCTCCTTTTGAGCCTGCTGCCTCTTCTGACATCAAGTTTTTATCTTGGAAAACAGCCATCCTGTTAGCTCTGACCTCTGCCAGGAGAGTTTCAGAGTTGCAAGCTCTTATCGGTGTGGAACTTTATATTATTTTTCATCAAGACAGGGTGTCTTTAAGGACTAATCGTACTTTCATGCCTAAGGTGGTTTCCAAAGTGGCTTTAAATCAAACTATTCACTTGCCAACTTTTTTTCCACACTCCTCAAAATAAAGGGGAAAGGATCTTACATTCCCTGGATGTACACAGACAACTACGTTTTTACCTGGACAGAACCAAGGACATCAGAAAATCAGAGCAATTGTTTGTTTCTTATACTTCAAGTTCCCAAGGTAAAGCCATTTCAAAACAGACCATTTCTAAATGGATTGCTCATGGAATCAGATTTTGTTATTCACACCATGGAAAGCAAATCCCAGGGAGTATACGGACTCATTCCACCAGAGCTGTTGCCACTTCAGCTGCCTTCCTCAGGGGTGTTCCTACCAAAGACATTTTGGAAGCTGCAACTTGGAGTTCAGTGCATACTTTTTCAAAGCACTACAATCTACCTCTCTACTCTAAGTCTAGGGCAGGCTTTGCTTCTGCAGTCTTGCAGGGCCTTTTAGCCGTCCCTTCTACTTTATGACCACCTCCCTTTCATTCTGCTTTGGGATTCTACCCTACAGTCATGCCTGCAACAGTGAAACACGATGAAAATAGTACAGTTGTGTACACTTACCATAAATGTAGATGTTAGAGTGTCTTCACTGTTGCAGTCTGGGTTTCCCTCCCTCCTGTCCCCTCTCATTTTTACTTTTGTGTGGTTCCTTTTTTCACCAATCTTCTGAGGTGTATTTGCAAAGGATATGGGACCTTACTCATTTTGGGACTCCTGACATCTGGGGCAAAAAAAAATGGAGAACATTGCGTCGGCTGTCAGCTTTGTACTCCTGGCGCTCTGACGTCAGGGAGCATGGCTGAACAGCCGACGCCGGACCCAGACTTTGGGATTCTGGCTGACCGAGGACTGCCTGCCGGCAGGGGAGAACCCTACAGTCATGACTGCAACAGTGAAGACACTCAAACATCTACATTTATGGTAAGTGTGCACAGCTGTACTTTCCTTAATGATATGGATTAAACCAGGGGTGAATTTGCAGTTTTGCATCCACTCATTCAGATTGTTTGAACCAGAGTAAAGGAATTTCTCTACTTTATGTGGGGAGGAAGACTTTTCCAATGAAGTGGTATTGTCTATGATACATGTTTATGTCCTGACTGAAATCGCTGTTGCAGTATTCTTAACATATGGATTGTCAATGTTGACATCTAGCTGAGGTACCAATGCTTTACCTTCCCTAGGTCATATGTCTGAAGGGTTCCCTATTATATGATCGAAGACTCATTCTTTCAATTGTGTCTTGATTGAACTTGAAAGCACAAAACGGCAAAATACCAAAATGGCATATAAGCGAATTCTTTCCGTGGAAAAGAAATCGCTTGTCCGCCTTTGTTATTTTGCCATTTTCATCACTGTAGTGCAATCTTGGAGTTGGTATATTTAAGTAGGGGTGTGTGGGTGGCACAGGCCCCCTTTAATTTTTTGGAACGACTATTTTTTTCTCTGGGAAAAAAAATCACTGTTCTAAGAGTTTGGGATTTTAAGCTTTCGCTTACATGGGGTCGATAAATCAACGTTTGCTTTTTTAAGTGTTTGCTGATTTAATATAGACCCGTCTGAGTATGACCCCTGCTCTTATGTGTTTGGGTATATAGATATACATATTGGTGTGAAACTTCATACCGTCAGTCTCCCAGCCCAAAAGTAGGTCATTCATCCACTGCACTGTTTACTGTTTGGTACCTTTGCTTAGATCATTTATCCAGATAAGTGCCCCCAACCTTCTTTTCTATTTTATTATTTTTTGTTTACATTTGTAGATATGAGCTATGTAAGTGCTAGTGTGGTAGGCAGAGTCTGTACAAGGACTTGCCTGCTATAAATGTCTTTTCTGCTTAGTCCAAGTATGCTTTCACAAATGTTGCTCAATCTGTCAATTATTGAGACTTTCTTTTCCAAGATGGCTGACTCCATGTTTTTGGATGTCTTTCTGCCATCAAGGAAAATACTACAGAGCCCTCAAATGAATCTGCAGTCTGTTTGACTGTGACAATACCTATTGAGGTTGCACAATCCACAGTACATCAGGCTACTTCTCATTTGCCCACCACCAAGACCCTGTCAGACTGGCATGGCTCCTGAAGCCTTGCATACTTTTAATACATCTGAGGAACTGTTTCTCATTGTCTCCGAAGGACTGCAGAGAGTCCTTCAAAGTTTAGTTCGGGAAGAGATCCCAGGCTCTCTGATAGAAGTCAGCCAGGGTTCCTAACCTCTGTGTGTCATCCAGACAGAGACATACCTAGAAAGAAAAAACAGAAGACTAGACATGTGGCCTGTCCCTCAGCAGGTAAGGAAAGGGTGTGGATAGATTTCTCACTGTTTTTAAAAGCTACTTCTCAAAAACCTACCCCGATTTCCTCTTCTGCTGAGGAACAGGACTATGATTCTGAACATTGAACAGTCCCTCTGAGCTACATTCTCCATGGCAAATCTCTTCCAATGAAGAGGATGACTCCTCACTGGATTCCCCTGTTGAGAAAGCTTCCTTTGAAAAGACTATACAGATTGTGATGAAACATTTTGAATGGCAATCCATTCAGGTCTGTGATCAGAATTGGTATTACACCATCTTGGAGATGGGTACCCCTGCCTCTTCCCCAGTCCCTCCTGCCCCTGAGGCTCTCTAGGGTGCCTTTCAAATCCACCTCTTCTGCACCTGATTCTCAACCACTAGCTTGTAAGAGACAAAAATATTTTTACTACAACCCAGTGGCAGATCGCCGTGCAATTTCTCTCTCTGCAGGTAAGCTAAGTTTCTGCCCAGTGCAAAATCTGTAGCTCACAAAAGTAGTAGGGCTGTAGATAGCTGGGGAAAGGAGATTTACACCTGTGCTACCCTTGTCTTAAGCGCACTTAATTACCAGACCCAAATTTTCAAGTATTTAATCTCTTCTGCATTCCTTAAACAGATATACCGGATCCTCCTATAGGATAAAATGCAGACTTTACTACTGCATGCAAGTCAAATTGATAGACACAGCATTAAGTGCGGTTGCTATGCTATGGATGCTTCTGGGACAGCTGCCCACTGGTCTGTTTGCAGAGATGCATGGCTTCAGAGTCATCCCATACCTGAGGATTTCAAAAGTAATTTCTAGACTCTCTCTCTTATACAAAGACTTGCTCTTTGGGCCTCAGGCAAACAGCATATTCAAAACTCTCCAAGACAAAGCTAAGACTATGAAAGAATGCAGTCAGATCCTACTGTCCTCAGTTCCTAGAATACCATAGGAACTACCCATGTAAGTTTACCTCTTTCATTAGAAGGGTTCTAGGATAGTTCAGTAATGAAGGAAAACCCTTAGGAAATATTTATCTGAAAATAACCTATAGGGAACCTCTAGCAGGGAAAACCCCCTTCATAAGCAAAAACCTGTCACTACCTCTGCAGCATCCTCCCCCCGCTTTCAGTCCTATTATCTAGAATCTTGACACCATCAAGCAGTTCCCAAAGGATGTAATAGGAAAAGGATTTTTACCCCAGGATTTCTTCAGTCCCAGGAAAAGTGCAGTGGAGATCCATCCTACACCTGTTTTTCTTAAACACTTGAAGGCACCATCTTTTAAAATATTCTCTCTCTGTACTGTTTTACCTTACATCCTCCTCCACGCTTTTAGTGTCAGTAGATCTGAAGGATGCCTTCTTACACTTACATTTGTCATCCTTGCAGGAGATTCCGCCATTTTTTTATCTAGCCTCTCCAGTTTTCAATTTATTGCTCTGCCTGTTGGTCTTTACAGAACTCCAAGAGTGTTAAGTGCTGCAGTAGTAGCTTGGTCCCACTTGAATTCAGATTTTCCCCTACCTGGACAACCTACTGAACTAGGCTGTCTTCAGAAATTCTTCTTCAGCATCTGCACTTCAACCTTCATCTCCTGACAGGTCTGGGTATTACTATAAACTTGGGGGGGGGGGTATATGATCGCTACACAGGACCTGGTGTTTCTGCCTGCAGACTGCATGCAAAGAAAATGCATGCCCTCCTTCCCCAAGTGAAAGTTCAGTCTGTCCTTTTGTTTCCAAAATCTCTTGTCAGCAACCCACTGCTCCATAAGGGAGATGGTAAGGACTTTGGGATTCATGGCAGCTACGATCCCTTTGCTCTCCCCAGCCTAACATAAGGAAAATTCAGTAGTACCGGAAATTGATCTGGTCCCAGCACTGTCACCTCTTGGACTCCCTGATTCCCCTACTCCCTTGCTTCACATAGTAACTTAGTCTTTAATTTGTCATCTTGTGGCTTAACCTCTGAACAAGTGAACGTCTTGAGTAAAGGTTTGTTGTTTATCCCAGCCATGAAACCAGATCTTATTGACTCAAAAATGTTTGCTAGAAATACTTTTTAAATTGCTTTATCCTGAACAGGACAGGAATTGTGTGTCAGAGTTTAAGAAATCTAGTTCCTTCATACCAGACATGCACCTTGCATTGAATACTTTAATTTTTTGTGAGAATGAATTACAGTAGGCTTTATCCTGTGATTTTAAATGTTCATATTATAACTTGACACATGATGAGAATTTAGCTCTTAAAGCTTTATGAGAATCAAATTCACTGGAAATAAGACCTGCAGACAAAGGTGGTGGCATTGTTGTTTTAGAGCGTATAGATTATGTTAGACGGATACATGCTGTGGTTAATGACAAATCCACCTATTTAAGATATAAAAGTACCAAGTTAATGACATAATGAGGAAAGTTGAATTTTATATTTATGGTCTTTTAATGACAGACATTAATAAGGAATTATATGATTATTTCGTGGTTGAACATTGTTTGGTCCTCTTATATATGGGCTTCTGAAAATACATAAAGATATATATAGCGCCCCCCCCCCCCATGCCACTTATAGTCTCCAGCTAGGGCTGGATTACAGAACAGCTGTCAGTTTTTGTTGAAAAATCTTTATGCCCTCTTCCTAATGACATACCTACTGTTCTTAGAGATACCAAAATGTTTTTACATGATTTATATGCATGGCAAAATGAACGTAATGATTCATCTTGAATTGCTTTTTGTTACCTTGGATATCAACTCTTTATTTACAGTAATTCCCAATCATACTGGAGTTGAGTGTTTTAGGATGCTTCTGACAAGGTTGAGTGGCATGAGCAACAATTGGGTGATATTGATTTGCTCTTTACTGGAGTTGATATTAGAAAATAGTGTTTTTATATTTCAGGATGATTTTTACTTGCAAAAAGTTGGTGTTGCAATGGGGACGACATGTGCTAACTCCTATCCAAATGCCGTCCTTGTCCAGTGGGAGTTTGAGTTTATACACAATAACAGTTTATATTTGTACAGCTTAGTTTTTTTACAGATGTTTTGTTGATGATATGTTTATTCTATGGAAAGGTACTACAGATAGATTTGATAAGTGTTTAGAATATTTGGACAGCACAACGTCCTATTTAGAATTTAAGTGTACTTGTTATTTTTCTTCTATTGATTTTCTAGATGTCACTATTAATAAAGATGGACAAGGTTTTGAAAGTAAGATATTTGGGAAACAATGTGAAAGGAATAATATATTGCATAAATAGAGTATGCATCCAAGACATATCCCTAGGAATATTGTCAAGGGACAGTTGTTGAGAGAGATGCGTTTACATAGTAATGATTTTTTACCTAAACAAGCTGTTGCTGCAGGTGAAAAACTGCTAGCTTCTAGAGGCTGTTCTGTGTCTGATAACAAGGTAATGAGTGCGATTGTGTTGTCACACAGATATACTGTTGCTAAACCTTATTTTGGTGCACGTCAGTTCAGATGTTGATCCTACTAGACAACATCAGGATAACCTACTGAAGAAAATGTCCAAAAGTGACCAGACAAACTCCGTACTACTGTATCTGTTATTCTTTATTTGTCTCAGAACAAATTCTTGCCAAACAGTTCATTTTATCAGAGCTGTTTCAATTCTATTATAACACAGCTAGACAGATGAGACTAATGCACACTTAGTCAAAGATGTCACTACCATGTGAACATACTGTCCAGTTTTTATATACTCTTTTCAACCAATGTTATTTTTAATGTCCTTGTGACTTGTTCTTCTGGTTTCTGTCTGTGTCATGAAAAAGTCCATGGTTATTTCATGCCCTTTTTTGGTCCTCGTTGTATCTGAAAACTTCATAAAAGTCTCTCCACGTCATCTTTGCGTCACTTGACCTGTCTGCATTTTTTTTATTTATTTCTGTGCCTGAAAGCCAAGAAAGTCAACTTCCTTTTTTTCTATAACAGGATGCCTTTACAGTAAAGCCCACAGCTATATGTTATTAATATCTAAGCTGAACATGTACAAGAAATAACTTGTTCTTGCAAAGCAAGTCATATTATTTTAAAAACTGCTGTTTGGCCTTGCACATTACTTTTCACTGTGTACACAGTATATTGGGGAAAAGCATTTTAATTTACAAACTATCTATCACCTACAATTATTTTTTTACTTGTTCTAGTGGTACGACAGACATTTGTAATAAAGAAATATTGTCTGGTGTTGCTAGCCAATAAAGAGATTAGTCAGATAGTAGGTCCTAGACCGAAGTTTATGTTCAGGAATAACTTCTGTTAAGTGCCAGCTGTGCTATAAGAATTGTAAAACACTTAGTAATGTACCTACTTCAGAACGTACAGGTACCTTTACATGTAGATGCTGCTCGGCTTGTACATATGTATGGGCTACCAGTCATATTGCTTGTCCTGTCACCAAATGCTGTATTGATATTTATTTATATGCAGACTGTAAAACTGAACATGTGATCTATTATGCTGGGTGCTGTTTCTGTTAAGCTTACTATGTTGGTAAAACAGATCATAGTGACAAGGAGAGGATACTCAAACATGGTAATTATATTAGGAAATTGGATGAAGGCAGTACTTTAGCAAGATTTTATTGAAAAATGTTCAGGACATAAGTTTAACTTTACAGTCTTGGCAGTTATGGCTATTAATGCAAGAGGGGTGATTTTAAATCTAGGACAGTGTGTGCAGAGTTACGTTGGATAATTCGGTTTAAAGCTGACACTTTTCCTTGTTTAATTGGCAAAGTGTCTTTGAAGCCCTTATTAAGGACTAGGAAGCTGCCTCATTAGTTTTAATATTTTATTGATTATATATTTTTTATGTGAATAATTTTGTTTTGTGAGTTAAAAGGTTTTATGTTTTACTACTGAATTTTATAGTAGTGTATGTTTAAAGAGGGTGTGTTTTATGTATATGCTGATTTGTTAATGCTTTCTGGCATCACTGTTTAAATAATTTTGGGGCATTTTTTATCAGTGGTCTGATGAAGCTACAGTTGTAGTGAAAACACTTACCTCATTAAATTTTGTTTTTTGCATCCCTTCGTGTGCTGGTTGGATTGTTGGACTGCTTATATTCTCTACATTGGATGTTATATTTCCATCCTTTACCTGTGAACTCTGTCTGTTTTTACCAGCCTTACTGTATGCAGGCAACATCACAGTCAGGTGGTACATAAACAAGAAGTACTAGGTCTTACCAGTTGTGCAGGTTAGCACAGGAGACATGGAGTTTGGCAGACCATATGAACATCACTTTCTAGCCACATATGTCCCTTCTCAAGACAGTATCCTAGCAGAGTTCACTTGAGGACCCCCTATGAATGGACTTTGAACAGAGATGTTTTCAACATGATAACCCTTCAGCATGGCACTCTAGACCTCTCTGCATCACGTAACAACCATCAGCTCCCCCAGTTCTGCACCAGGGACCATTGTGTAACACCCTGAGAGACAGATGATGTTTCCTTTCAGTGGGCAGGGAAGCTCCAATATTTTTATTCCTAGTCTTCCAGAAATTCTACTCAAGGCACTAAAGGAACCAGACAATCCCCTTTTTACTGCACCATTTTGGCCGAGGCAGCATTGGTTTATATTGATATTTTCCCTGACAAAGGGGAAATTACAGGAGAATTCCTCTTCAACCAGACCTGGTAACTCAGCCAAAGGATTACCGTTTCACCCAGGTCTTCCATCTCTCAATTTGACCCTACAGATGATAGAATTTAAATTCCTCAAAAAACACCTCTTCTCTGAAGAGGTGGTTTAAGTCCTACAAGAGGCCAGAGAACCAGTATTAGAATAACATTTACACTCCTAAATGGAAAAGGTTTTCCTGTTGACCCCACATTGTCCTGACAAATTCTTACCACAGTTCTTGCTGTACTGCGATATCTCTGTGAATTTCCTCAATCAGCCTTGGCCTACTCTTCTCTAAAAGCTGACCTTTCAGCTATCAGTGCCTGCCTGCCTGTCTCATGTCTTCACTTATGGTTAAGCCAGAAGTCAAGCTTTTCCTCAGGGGGAGACCTGCTTCTTAACCCAGCAAATAAGCGCCTCTTCCCACTTGGGATCTCAGTTCTGTCCTAGGAAAGCTTACACTGCCTCCCTTTGAACCAGCATCTTCCACTTCTTGGTAATTCTGTATTTGGATAATCATCCTCGCCTTTGCCCTCACCTCTGCTAGTAGAGTGTCTGAGTTACAAGTAGTCATGGTCATTTTCCCTTTTCTTTGTTTTTGTAAGGCTAGGGTGATTCTCAGGGCTAATGCATCCTTCATGCCTAAGATAGTGAATGAGCTATTGCTTAGTCAGGCTGTTCAGTTTCCCACTTTTTCCCTATCCGCAAATCTGGGGGAAAAGACTCTTGCATTTTCTAGGCATTCAGAGATAACTAAGATTTTATCTGGACAAAACTATATCCCTCAGAAAGACTGACCAGCTGTCTGTATCATTTATGAGGCTTAAGCTGGGCCAGCAAGTTTCCAAACTATTGCAGCTTGGATTTCTAAGGCTGTCTCTTTCTATCATTCACACTGTGGTAAAACCCTGCCTTCCTTTCCAAAAGTGCAACCCACTAAAGCATTGGCTTACTCATGGGCATTTCCCTAAGGAATAGACTCCAGGTCTATATTAGAGGCAGCCACTTGGTTCTCCGTACACACCTTTACCAAAAACTACAAAATTGAAACTTTCTCCAGGTCTGGGATAGCCTTTTCTTAGTCAGTTCTGCCAAATCTGCTGGACAGTTTTTTTTTTTCTTTTTTAAGTAAAGAAACGTCTTAAATTATCACTTATGACATATACAATCTTGCATTTCTATAAATGAAACTAAACTATATTGACATCATTTTAGTTACCTATCCAGTCACTGTCAAACATTACATAGCTCATTCAAATCCTGCCTTTTTTTAAACCTCAATCTTCCTCTGCGTGTATTGTTTCCACAATTACCATTTTTTTGTGTAATTTGCTCTCCTACCCTTTTCTAAAGATCTCATTTGTTTTATCTCTGTTACTATATTTACTACTACTAGTACAGTTGGTTTAGATTTTGATTTCCATTTTCTAGTAATTGCTTTTTTTTGGCAGCTATAATTAAACTCTGCAAGACATTACTGTGTTTAGTCAGTTCTGATTCTGTATCACAGCTCAAAAAATAAGTTTTCTTAGTTGCATCAATTTGCTCACCCAATATTTGATAGAGTAGTCTGCAGGGAAGTTTTAAATTCTGCCAACTCATTACACTCCAAGAAAACATGCTCCCAATTAACCCTTTCTTCCCCATCACACCTCCAACATTTGCTATTTACCTGAGAAAATATTCTTTGGAGCCTCCATGGGTTATAAAAATACCTATGTAAACACAAGCAAAGATCCTAAATCTTCTAGACTTTGTTGCATATTTGGGAGACTTGCATATATACCCCCATTGTTACTTTGTGAATTGCTTGTCCAGTCTCTCTTCCCAATCCTTTCTAACCTCCTCTGAATGATTCTTATAGTTATCGTGCAATATTTTATGCTCTACTAATTCATTTTTAACAGCAGCTTCTGGTGGTCTTTTACATAGGATTCCCCTATTTCTTTCTCTTTGCCTATACTCCGATATTAATCTTTAGTAGATATGACAATCTCTAGCCTGCCGTCCAAATAAATTCTTGACCTCTTCCCATCCTTTTACCTTTCCCCCTCTATTTACTTGCTCCTAGTACCTTGGTTCTTTTGTCAGTTTTCTCCAATAAATTCCAGCTCCTCATAGCCTATTGGCAGTATTCCTAATTAGTCTTCCTTATCAGCAGAATCTTCTTTCTCCATTCCCATGTTGGCTTAGTTCTTAGAATACTTTCTGCTGTTTTATGGATAATAGTATTCTGCATGGTTATTGTTATTCTCCTTAAGGATCGGCATCCAGAATCTCAGTCTGTCCTTGTTTCTTAAGCTTCCTCCTGTTTCAGCGGCTTCCCTTTCTACTTTGAATTATAGATGTTAAGTTGTCAATCTCGCCTTCATTCTTGCTGGTTGGGTTCGGAGCCGATCCTCTGCTCAGACTCTGCCAATACTAAAGCTCGAGAGCTATTTCCACCGGCTTGAGGCTCCCCTATATCCCACAATGCTCGGCGGTAACTACTCAGATCTCGTTTGCCGCTTAGCTGCGAGGTGCTTTCTTCTACCGGCTCTGGCAGGTTAGTGAGATTTTCTAGTCAGAAAATTAAAATAACTACCCCTATCCTTTTTGTTTAGTCAGTTTTATAGTACTGGGTATCCTTCTAGTTTAAATCGGGTCTTCCCTCGTTTTTATTCCCTTTTTAAGTTCTAGGCCTTTGGCCCACTCCCCTTTTTTTCCCTTTGTCATTCAGTGCGATTGGGTTTTCCTTTTGGTTAAAGGATGTCTGTTTTTTGTGTCTGTGTCTTTTTTGTGTATACAGTCACTTTTCTGGGATGTCGAAAGACTCCAAGGTCTCAGGCTTCAAGAAGTGTGACTCGTGCTGTCAGAAAATGTCTCTGACAGACGGTCACACTTCTTGTGTATATTGCCTGGGACCTTTGCACCTGCAGGACTCCTGTGCTGTTTGCCATGCATTCAGCCCGAGAGTCCTGCAGGAACGCAAAAATAAACTTATTCTTCGAGGCTTATTAAAGCCTGAAGGCTCCTCGACCCAGTCTGCGTCGGGGAAGCTTTCAAAGACTTCCAGGCCCGTCGGCTCCAGCTTCAGAGCCGTCCGCTGGGAGCATTAAGACTACTTCGACATCTGCTCCGGCTGGAGTCGAAGTTTCGAAGACTCAAACCATTACCTCGGCCGGAGCCGAGGGTGCTAAGACTCAGTCGGCTCCGATAGTTTTATCGGAGCCACCTTCTAAGAAGAGGTCGAGGTCCCCTTCCATCGGCTCCATCCACTCGGCCCCGGGATCCCCTCTTCTGTCGGAGCGGAGCCACAGGTCCCATTCCTCTCGGTCCTTCAGGCTGTCCGACCATGACTTACAGAGGGTGGTGAGTAGACTTCTCAAGTCCGAGGCACTGGCCCAAATGCTGCATAGCCTTACTCAACAGTCAGCGGCTATTCCCATCCCTTCTTCTGTTCCTCCTCCAACTCCTTTGTGTTCGGAGCCGGGGCTCGTTGGAGCCGTGGCTGTCGGTGCATCAGAGCCGATATCCTCCCTTTTGGCTCCGTCGTCTGCTCCGATTTCCTCTTTGGAGGGATCTCGGCACCGGGCTTCCCTCATCGTCTCCGAGGGGACGAGTGGCATCGGACCGTTGTCCGACCCCGTTCTCCCTCTCGGAGCGTCGGCGCTGGTGAGTTCAGCTCCATCGGCCTCGGAGCCATCCCTGTCGGTGCCGGGGGGGGTCCTTGTCTCCTCAGAGCGGGGACCTTTGGCCCTGGCTGATCGGGGCGCCTTCGAGGTCATGTGGAGCGTGCTAGACCCCGTGTCTACCCCACAGTCAGCTTCGTCAGCTCCTCCTTCTTCAGTGCCTGCGGTGGTTTGTACCCACCCCCTTGTACCAGACCGTAGAGAGCCAACCCCTCGGGTTTCCCCATTGGTAATATCCTCCTCTTCCGAGGCTTCTCCTGATCCGGCAGAGGAACCCCCTCGGAAGAGACAGTTCAAGAGGAAGCACATTGACTCCCCTGAGTCTATCACCTCGGACACCAACTTGGAGGAATCTGAGGGTTCCCCTCGGTCCCCCTCTGAGGATGTCTCTTTTGCTGACATCCTTGAAATCCTTAAACAGAGGGGGAACTGGCCCGCCCTTAACCCTTCAGAGGACGAGTCTGTCTACCTTGAGGCGTTTGGCCCTCGCCCTTCCACCTCCTGGGTGTCTCCTCCCTTTGACCCCCTCATGGAAGTGGTGGCAAGGAAGGCGTGGACGGCCCCTGATTCGGTGGAACCTACCCCAAGGAGGCAGTCTAAATTTATTACAGCCCCGAAAGAGAAACAGTTCTTATCTAAAGGCGTCTCTGTTGATGCCATGGTGGTGGCCGCAGCCACTAAGATGGAATTA
Organism: Protopterus annectens; assembly: GCF_019279795.1. Lineage (NCBI taxonomy): Eukaryota > Metazoa > Chordata > Ceratodontiformes > Protopteridae > Protopterus > Protopterus annectens. Next base: position 131,256,267 of record NC_056751.1, read on the forward strand.
GCCGATCCTTCGGTACCTGTCCATCCTCCTAATAAGGAGTCTAGGACCATGGACAGGTATTGTAAGCGGATGTTTTCTTCAGCGACCTTTGCCATGCGGTCGCTTAACTACTTGTCACTTCACCCGTCTCCAGAGGGATTTACTCAAAGATATGGGTGATGCTATGCAGGATCCAACAGCTGAGGGATTCCAAGACAAAATGAACTCCCAGTTGGCAACCCTGAATTCGATTGTCAACTCCTCCATGCGGCTTATCTCATATGTGGCCGATGGGGCGAGTAGGGCCTCAGGCACAGGTGTAGCTTTACGACGCTACGCCTGGATGCGGCTTTGCAATTTTGTGGACCCTTTCAAGGCGTCCTTCACCAGTTCCCCCTTTGATGGCTCAACGTTGTTTGTACCTCAAGTGAAGGATACATTGACTAGGTGCGAGCAGGAAGGTAAGACTCTCTCTGCCGTGGGAGTCAGTTTTTCTACCCCTTCCAGACCTTATCCCAAAGGTCAGAAGGGGGGAAAAATGTGGTTCCGCAAACCACAAGGAGTCTCATCTGATGCACAAAGTCGATTCCCCTCTAGAGGCAGAGGGAGGAACAACAATAGACGCCGCCCTAGGGGCAGAGGTGGTCCGCAAAACCAGGGTAGCAGAGAGACTTTCTCTGATAAACCCTTTCAGCATCCCTGAGGAGCTGCCCGGCTGTCCACCTTTGGAGGCAGTCGGGGGAAGATTATCACTGTACCCAGAAGCCTGGCTTTCCTTCATTCAAGACAAATGGGTGCAGTCGATTATATCCGAGGGTTACAAAATCCCCTTCATTCACATCCCATCCCAACCCAAAGGATCCCTTCCAGACGTTCCACCCAGGCTAAGGGAACAAGCAGCGTTAGAAATATCAAAGCTGTTGTCAAAAAGAGCTATCCAGCCAGTCCCAGCAGACCAGCAAGGATCCGGAATCTACTCCAAATTCTTTTTGGTACCAAAAAAGACAGGGGACTGGAGACCAATACTGGATCTCAGCATGCTAAACAAGTATGTGAAGAAAACAAAATTCCGATTGGTCACGCTACAGTCCATTCTACCCTTCTTGGGTCAGGACAATTGGATGTGCTCAATAGACCTTCAGGATGCGTACTACCATATCAAAATGCACAGACGCTCCAGGAGGTTTCTCCGCTTCAGGCTGGGAGCCAGTCACTACCAGTTCAGAGCCCTGCCCTTTGGTCTCACTACAGCCCCCCGAGTGTTCACCAAATGTATGGCAGTGGTCGCGGCTCACCTGAGACTTCAAGGATTCCAGGTGTTTCCATATTTAGACGACTGGCTCCTTACCGCCACCACCAGGCGTCAACTTCTTCTATCCAGAGACTTCACCATTCAAACCTGCCAAGCTCTAGGCGTTTCAGTAAATTTCGAAAAATCTGCCTTGTCGCCTTGTCAGTCTATTAGCTTTATAGGCGCCACCTTAGACACAGTTCATCTTTCTGCCAGACTGACAGAGCAAAGAGTATCAGATATCCGCAAAAACGTTTACCTTTTGCTTCAGTGCAACAAGATCAAAGCCAGGGTAGTCTTGAAGGTATTAGGACTCATGGCGGCTACCATTACACTTCTTCCCCTGGCTCGTTTTCACATGCGGATCCTCCAGTGGATGCTGTTTTCTCAATGGTCCTGCCAACAGATCCCAATGTCTCACATCATTCTGCTAACCAAATCATGCAAGAATCACCTGTCTTGGTGGATGACATCACCTCAAGTTATTCAGCGCAGACCCTTCATCCCTCCCCCCCAATCGCCACGGTGACAACGGACGCCTCCCTGATCGGGGGGGGCATTATCAGGGCAGGACAGTCCAGGGCACTTGGTAATCTTTCGAGTGCCACTTGCACATAAATGTCTTAGAGATGAGAGCAGTGCTTTTAGTGTTGCAAGCCTTTCAGGACTCTCTTCCCACAAGGACTATTGCAATTCAGACGGACAACATGTCCGTGGTGTGGTACATCAACAAACAGGGTGGAACCAAGTCCTATCCCTTATGTCGAGAGGCACTCAGACTTTGGCAGTGGGCGATCTCTTCTCAGCGGTTTCTGATAGCAACGCACATCCCCGGGAAGTCCAACGTGATTGCGGACAAGTTGAGCAGGGCTATTCTCATGCCTCACGAGTGGTCTCTAAAAAAAAAAATCAGTGCTGGAAGAAATCTTTCAAAGATGGGGCCGGCCTTGCTGTGATCTTTTTGCTACTCCCCAAAACAGCAAGTGTCACGATTTCTTCTCCCTCTTCCCTCTACCAGGCCAACCCACTAGAGATGCTCTAGTCCACGATTGGCCCTGGGGACTTCTGTATGCTTTCCCCCCTTTTCCACTGATCTCTCAATTAATTCAGAAAGCTATCGCCTTGAGCGTCACTATGATCCTCATTGCCCCTTACTGGCCTCAACAGATATGGTTTCCATTCCTGCATCATTACCTCTTGGAGCAGCCTTGGCATCTGGACCCAGTGCCAGATCTTCTGACCCACCAGTTGGGCCAGCTGCACCACTCCCTCCAATCTCTCAACCTCACAGCGTGGTTTCTCCAATTCCTACCCTAGCCAGGCTTCCTTTAATTTCTCATTCGGTCCGTAACATCCTGATAGCCTCTCACAAGTCTTCTACCAGAAGGATTTACAATAGTAAGTGGAAACTTTTTTCCTTCCGGGCAGCATCTAAAAACATAGACCCCTTCACCACACCTATCCAGTCTATCCTAGACTTCCTGGCAGAGCTCTTTCATTTAGGCTCTTCCTCATCTACCATTAGAGTACAACTAGCTGCTGTATCTAACTTTCATGTAGGTGTCTCGGACTCCAGTATCATGTCCCATAAACTTTGCAAAGCCTTTCTAAGAGGTATCTTTGTGCTCAAGCCCCCAATCAAAGATCCCCCACCTCAGTGGGACTTGAATTTGGTCCTAGCATCCTTGATTCTCCCCCCCTTCGAACCTGCGGCTTCATGCCCTCTCAAGTTGCTCTCATGGAAAACCCTTTTTCTAGTAGCCATAACATCAGCTAGAAGGTTATCTGAACTTCATGCTCTTTGCAGTCGTCCTCCGTACATAGTTTTCCATAAAGACAGGGTGTCCCTCCGGACTAATCCGTCCTTCTTGCCTAAGGTTTCCTCTGAGGCAAATCTAAACCAGACTATCGATCTCCCTGTCTTCTTCCCTGATTATTCCAACAGGTCGGAACAAAAGTTACATTTTCTAGATGTTCATCGCCAACTTCGATATTTTAGACAGGACTAAACAGTTCAGGAAATCTGACCAGCTCTTCCTGTCTTATGCGGAAGGGAAAATGGGCCTTCCAGTTTCTAAAGTGTCCCTTTCGAGATGGCCTACCTCTATAATTACCTTCATCTATGAAATCAGACATCAAAAGCTGCCTTCAAGACCTAGAGCTCATTCAGCCAGGGCATTAGCTACATCTGTAGCTTTTCAGGACAGGCTACCAATAGATTCCATCTGTGCAGCAGCCACATGGGCTTCACCTCATACCTTTACCTCACATTACAAATTGGATATGGCCTCCAGAAACCGTGCCAACTTTGGTTCCACTGTTCTCAAGAGTCTGTTCCGATAAGCCACCCGGGGTAAGGTGCTAGGGACGCGGTCCCATCCAGCAAGAATGAAGGTGAGATTGACAACTTAACATTGAGAAGTTATGTACCTACCATAACTTTCCATGTTAGTTGTCGTCTTCTCTCCTCCTTTCTTGCGTCCCACCCTCCTTCCCCCCAGCCTGGACAGACCGATAGGATTTTTTGGGATCTTCCATTGGGGCTTCCTTCCCACATGTTCTACCACTGCTATTCTCCCTTTTTCTGTTTGTGGTAGCTTACATACAGGTTTTTATAGAGGTGGGTTGTTTCTCTCTTCTCCATCCTATGGAGACTAGAACTGCTATGGTTTTAGCTATCAAACGAGATCTGAGTAGTTACCGCCTAGCATTGTGGGATATAGGGGAGCCTCGAGCCGGTGGAAATAGCGCTCGAGCTTTAGTATTGGCCGAGTCGGAGCCGAGGATCTGCTCCGAACCCAACCAGCAAGAAAGAAGGCGAGAAGAAGACAACTAACATGGAACGTTATGGTAGGTATATAACTTCTCATTTCTACTTGTGCTATGTATTGGAGCCTTAACTGGGCAGTTATGAAATACCCCTTCAGATCGGGTAATCCCAAACCACCTTGTTGTATTGGAAGAATCAGCTTCTCTCACTTGACTCTTGCCATCTTCCCCTCCCATTTAAAATCCTTGAGCTTTTTATTAATTGCAATCCACAGCTTCTCCTGTGGTTGATAAAAATATACCTGACCTGCGTATAAAACTAATGGGACTAAAAACGTCTTAACTGCTTGTATCTTGCTATCTCTAGCCATAAAACAGAGCTTTTGGTTTCTTACTTTTTGTATTATCTTTTGCTCACGGTCTTCCCACGTATCTTTTGCTGCCACACCAGCATCCTTTTTAATCCATACTGCTAAGTATTTCATTTTGTCATGTCCCCATGAATATGGTTATTGCTGAACCAATTTGTGTGAGTACGTAATTTCCAGCTTTTGTTTCAGCTTTATTAATTTTGTATCCTGAAAAGATTTGAAACTTTCTCAAAATGTTCCACAACACTGAAATGTCCTTTTCTGGTTTTATCAGGTATAAAATCATATCATCTGCAAATTGAGCCAGCTTTTCTTGTCTACCATACCAATTATATCCTTGAGGTTTTGAATCCCTTATTTTCTTTGCCAGTGGTTCTAAATATAAATCAAATAAAGGTGGAAAGAGTACACCTCTGCCTGGTTCTTCTGGTCAAACAGAAATTATCAGAGAAGAACCCACAAACTTTAATTTTCACCTCCAATCCGTCATAAATCTTCCTAGATAACCTTACAATTTTACCAGGGAATGCAGATGCTTCCATTGCCCTGCTCATAAATTCTCAGCTTACTCTGTCAAATGCTTTATCTCCAAGACCCACAGACAGTAGTTTCTTACATTTTGCTTCCCTGCGGATCATCATTGTTTTGTTAATGGTTGTCAAGTATTTGCCTCCCCTGTACAAAACCAGATTGATCTATAAGTATCAATTTTGGCATCGCCTTTGCAATTCTTTTAGCCATTATAGACATAAACACTTTATAATCATGGTTTAAGATTGAAATGTGCTTGTATGAAGCTGGATCTGATGGGCTTTTACCTTTTTTAGGTATTACAGCCATCACCGGATTCTTCCAGATGTTGGTGCTTCTCCTCCTTTTAAAATATTGCTAAACAAAACCTTCCAGATCTTTACCAGTTTTTTCCCTCCTAGCTTCCGAACTTCCACAGGATTGCCGTCTGTTCCTAGGAACTTTCCTGTAGATTGGTTATACATAGCCATTTTTATCTCATCTCTTCCTATCATATCAGTAATTCAGCCTCATCCACCTCTAACCTTGGCATATTTAATTTTCATAAGCATTTCCATGTGTACTTTTTCTTGATTTCCATGTTTCTTTCTTTTATACAGACTTTCATAAATTTTTCAAAATATTTTAATACCTCTACAGGATCTTTCATCTTCCTTGTTATAGGCTCCCTAAACTTGGCAACAAACCTTTCTAATTTCTTTTGCCTGAGTCTTTGTGGTAAAAGGTTTTGTGTTCGAGCGTTATCAAAAAACAGTTACTTGACAGCAAATCTGTTGTCATTCTTCATTCATTCTTAACCAATAGGACTGTGCCAGCCAAAAAACTCTCAAGCTAAGACTGTGCCCACAGTGCTTCTCTCTCCATTACCTCAGATCTCGTTTACTGCTCTGGTAGTAAGTTGAGTCAAAATTCATTGATTTCTTTTAAAAACTTTGTCCATTTCTATGGTTATTTTTCTTCTCGCATATATTTTTTGAGTGACTGTTATTCTCTACCCTTAGTACCTTGCCGTGTCTTCATTACCATTTTTGGTAACCTTCCCTTCTCCCTCGTTTACCTTGTAAGGTAGTTCTGTATTACTATTGTTGGCATTTCTTTTCAGTCTTATGAATTTTTGTATTTCTGTGTACATCGTTGGTAGATTTTTCATCTATCCTGTGTTTGTGTGTGCTCGCTCCTTTGTCAGTTGGCTAACCCTTCTACTGTTAAAATGGCGGCAAAGCAAAAGGGCACTTCGGGTTTTAAACAGTGCCAAGACTGTGGATAAAAGATGCCTAATTCAGATGTGCATCTTTCATGTATATATTGTGTGGGTGCGCCACATTTGGATATAGAATGTTAGATCTGCCAGGTCTTTAGTAACAGGGTCTTGGTAGAAAGACGTAATTGATTTTAAAAGGAATGCTAAAATCTTCCTTCTGGGAAGCTTTGTCCAAGTCAGATGCTACATCCTTCTTGAAGTCTGATCACACCAAGGAGTTCTAAGATGACTGCACACTGCGTAACTGCTTACTTTTATCTCTCCTAGTGTGAAAACAGAAACTCAGCTGAGAAGACCAGTAGACTTGAGTTTATGGGTGAATTTTAGTAACTGCCTAGTAAGTACACTGCCTGGATGCCAGGAATAAAGAAATACAGAAGACCTGGAAAAAATCTGCTACAAAAAGTGAGGAAGAAATGCTGACTAGGTATAGTTCTGCAGCTGTTGAGCAAAAAGTAATGCAACCTTCAGGCATGACTTCCAGTAAACCTACAGGATTATACAAGACAACTGCATACCAACCTGGTTAAAAATGAGCAAAACACTGATAGTGTATTAACACAAACAGCAAAAGGCTGCAACAAATGGAAGAAGCTTTCAGATATTCAGATGAGATGATAAAGCTGCAAAAATCAGAGGTCGGAGTGAAGAAAAGGCTGGCTGAATACAAGACTGCTCAGAGAATTAGAGGACAGCATATAGGGAAAACATGAGAATTTCAGCTGTACCAGAGAAGCTGTAAAGAACAGACTGCATTAAATTTATAAGAGCAGAAATAAGCGACTAGACTGGTATTCCAGAGCAGAACTTATTAGCTGAACGGTCACAACATGTGTATGCTCCAAATCTAGCTATAATAAAGCAACATAGGCCTTTAATAGTAAGGATCCAATCCTACTAGCAGAAATAATTGATTTTGTCAAAACTGTGGCAGGAGGACAAAATACTAAAAGTAGGTGAGAGCAGAGTGTTTGTGGAGAATGATTACTAATTGTACACCAGGCAAAAGAGAAGTATATTCATCCCACTATTCAGAGAATGCCGAGACACAGGTGTCAGATTCAAACTGCTTTATCTAGCTGCCTTCAAGGTATTCTTCCCTGGAGGGACAAAATAATTTTTTGATTAAGTGCATGCTCAAGAGGAAATGCAAAAGCTTGTCCAAAAAAAACTTGGCTGTGAAACAGGAGATTTGGCTTCTCACTCCTCTGGTAATAAAGACCACAGAGAGACTGCACCTGTGAAATCATTTCTAGTATTTCAAAGGAAAATGGAGAGGGGGAAGGGAGCACGAGAGTTGACCAGAAGAAACGAGAGTAAGTTGGAAATTAAGCAAAGACAGGATTTGGGTGATGAAGAAAAGTAATATAATTAGTAACTTAATGTGGATTACAAAACATTAATTATTCTTTCAGCTTTTTCCCAGTTAGGGGTCGCCATAGTGGATCACCTGTCTGCTTATGATTGGCAGTGGAGTTTTACGGTGTCGAATTGCCAGCCCTGCGCCCAACCTTCCACAGAAGGCACACACATGCACGCCTAGGGCCAATTTAGTGTGTCCAGTCCTCCTAAAGTATGTCTTTGAGATGTGGGAGGAAACCGGAGCACCTGGAGGAAACCCACGCAACCACAGGGAGGACATGGAGAGACTGCACAGAAGGCACCCTAGCCGAGGATTGAACCAGAGAACCTCTTGCTGTGAGGTGACAACGCTAACTGCTGTACCACCGTGGCTGCCCTCTTCCTGTAATATTCTAATAGAAATATATTGAATAAATCAGAGAAAGATGAATATACTGGCCCGAGCTCCACTCTTGACCTCCAGAGGCAAACTAGATCTGAGGTGAGGTAGAGAGCATCACGGAACAGGGACCTGGCCTCGAGCCACTCAAAAACCCGAGCCCATGAAAGTGGCCGACTCAGAACCGAGGGATCTGCTCCAAACCCATTTGTAAGAATGAATGGAGATTAAACAACTTCACATCACATTTTCCTACATGCTTTTGGAAGACATGATGTATTGTTTTGCAAATTTTAGCCAGGCCTGGATGTTTTTCTGTGTAAGAAAAGGCTTCCATCTTGCAACCCTACCCCATAGTCCAGACATATGGAGAATACGGGAGACTGTTGTTAAATGTAGTACACAACCAGTACTTGCCAGAAATTCCTGCTGCTCCTTCAGTGTTGCTGTAGGTCTCTTGGCAGCTTCCCTGACCAGTTTTAGTCTCGTCTTTTCATCAATTTTGGAAGGGCATCCAGTTCTTTGCAACGTCACTGTTCTCATATTTTTCCACTTTTTGATGACTGTCTTCACTGTGTTCCATGGTATTATCCAGTGCTGTGGACATTTTTTTGTACCCTTCTCCTGACTGATACCTTTCAACAATGAAATCCCTTTGATGCTTTGTAAGCTCTCTGCGAACCATGGCTTTTGCTGAGTAAACGTCAGGAAAATCGTATTAGGACAGCTGAACTTTATTTGGGGTTAGTCTCTCTAATTGATGGCGTGTGTGTACCCAAGAAGACTGATTGCTGCAATTAAATCAAAAGGCGCTTCAGCAAAGCACTAGGTTTAGGGTTCTGCGCACACAACAAAGCACTAGTCTAAGGGTCTGCATACCCATGCAATCAACATATTGTACGTCCCTTATACTTTATATTTTTTCCTCTAACAGATTTGTCTGACTTTCAATTGAACTGCACAGATCATAGGTCACACCAAAGGTGGGAAAAGTCCTGAAATGATTTGTTGTGGTCTCACCCTTCCACATAACAGAAACCTGGCATTTTAATCAGGGTGTGTACAATTTTTATATCCACTGTATCTATCTATACAGATATACACATACATATATATATATATATATATATACACACACACACACATACATATATATATATATATATATATATATATATATATATATATATATATAAATAAATATATATATACACACACACACACACACACACACACACACACACACACAAGTAAATGCTTTATTCACTAAATTTTACAGGCAATTTCAAAGAGAAATAACAAATGATGATTGCCTTTTATTAAATAAATACAATACTCCCAGTGGTTTAAAAACAGTAGCTTCCAAGATTCAGGAATAAACCATATTAGCTATCAACAGAGCAGAAGCATGTGAGAATTCACAAATAACCTGAATAAAAAAACACAAGGGGATACTAGAAACAAAAACATAAGGAATATACGTCCTTATGAGCTTCTAAACCTACAGTTCTAAGCAGGCTCACATGCTATGTTCTTAAAATAAATTACACACCTAAGTTAAGTGCATGCATACAACTCCATGTTTTCCCTCTTTCAAAGACAGGTTATGGCTTTACACACAAATGATCTTGAGACGCAGATTAGACAACATAGGTAAGTACTAGGCTATCTGCCCGAGGGCATCTGTAAGCCTAGCCAGAATGTGTTGGCTTTCGCCACCCCCTTAGATTAGTTCCCTGCGCCTCTGTCCAGCAGAGCCACTGCAGTGATCCCCGGGGTAAATTTTGTTTCCCATCCACTCGTTAAGGTTTCTCTTGGAGTGTTAGTGAGGGGCTTTGCCTAATGTAGATTGGAATCCTGTTCCAAAGCATGGGGAGTCTCTGGGATAGGAATCTATCCCTCCAGCACGTCCTATTTTCGTTGTGGTGAGGTTTAGATTCCTAGAGCGTGTGGCTCTTGGGGGATTTTTTAGGTGGAGCATGTCCTTCAATTCTGGGTTGGACATGGCCTTGTATGTCAGGCAGAGATCACCTCTGAGTAAGCGGTATGCAACTGAGTACAGCTGGAGGTTCTTCAGTCAGGCTGCATAGGGCATCTGTTTGAGGCCAGTAATCCTCTTGGTGAGGTACTTATGTGGTCTTTCCAGCTGTTGCAGGTGTCTTGTAAGGTACATCCCAAATGGCACGTTGTACTCTATGATGGGTCTGATGAGTAGAGGGGCACAATAACGTCTTTTGTTCTAGATTCAAACCCTTTTCTGATTAGGTGGGCCACATAGAAGGATTTTCTAACCACTTTGGCAATGTGATTATCAAAGGAGAGACTACTATCTACTTGGGTCTCCAGATCCCTTATATTTCCTGTGTTTAGGGGACTACCACGTTTGTGGTAGTTCATGGGTACTTCGTTTTTTCCAAAGGGGATGACTATGCACTTTTTGGCATTTAGCTTGAGGCATCCTCAAGTCTATACTCAAACTCATCTGAATTTAATAAGACCATTAATTACATTAATTATATTTATGAAATATGACAGCACAAGAAAATCTGGAAACATTGGACTTCAAAATTTGTTTGCTGAGTGGGGGACTCAAGTTGTATTCCCCACTTCATATTAATGTTTGGAAAATGCTTTGGAAAGGGGAAGAGAGAACACTAACTGTAAGTAAAGAAAACTCTTTTCTTAATAGTATTGTATCTGTGTTCTCAGGAACACCAAACAAGTATCACCACGATGTAGTAAAAGCTGTTTTATTATAGAGAATAACAAGCGCTTTCGCATACACCCAAGTATGCTTCTTCAGGTTACAATTAAATTAAAAAATTTTCATGCACTTTTATAGGAATGCCAGTAATGTAATTAAATTATTAAATTGCTTAATTTCCCACCTTTTCTTGGTAATTAATCATCAATCAATTAATGTAGCTGTTGCCATTTAAAGCAACATGATAGTATATCTAAAGGAATGCATATATACATAAAAACGAACATGTTTAAAACCAGCAACTATTAGATAGTAATCTCCGAAAGATTAGATAATAAAACCTATTCATGATAACAAATATAATTTACTACAACTAAAAAAATCACCCTCTCATTAGGTAAATATAAAAACTTCTTATTTAAAAGCACATAAGTATTATTGCTACCCAACAGAGAAAAATACATGTATTAAACTAATGCATCAATATAGGGGATCAAATATTCTAATAGAACTCTTGTCTTCTTAAATATTTAATAACTTTTGGAAGACAGAAAATACATATGTTTATAAACTAATTGATTCTATAGTTAATTAAAGTAAGGAAATATAATACTCAGACAACAATACATGTCCCCTTAAAATACAAATGTTGTGATCAGAAAACCACAATATATAGCTCTATTATATTTAGTTCTACACAAAAAATGTACATGTATATAAATAAATGTAAAGCTATATATGTTAATAATATTAAGAAATACATATATATAGCTAATTAAATGAATTACAGTCAATGGAAAACTATACAAATCTTAAAGACTTTAACTAGGTCCATCATGAATGTGAAATTGTGAACTCAGGGTAGCTAGTCACTAAGACCTACTATCGCGAGGCCAGGACAGGTTTAATACTAATAGTACTATTAAGTCCTGTATCTGTGTTGCATGGATGTTCTTCGTGTTTCACTGTTGCAGTTATTACATTTGGGTTATCTGCTTGCAGGTAGCCCTCATTCGGCCTTATTAACAAAGTCTTGTGTCCTGTATCTGTTGCTGTCTCTTCTTCCATGACGTCAGGTCATCAGGGGTATAAAGCATGCAGCCGACATCATTACATCAGTCTTTCTTGCTGTGTGGTGCCCGAAGCAGAAGCAGTTCGCAAGTGCCAGTCGGCCGACTCCTGAAATTTTCATTTTCGAGTTTCAGAACCGAGGTCTTCAACTAAAAGCTAAGTACCCCGTTGGGGAAACTTTTTCTTGCTCTAAACCAATGTCAGTAAAAGTAAATAATTGCATTTATTATGGAAAGCAATTACCTCATAAAGATTTTAATTCGTACTGTATTCCTTGCCTAGGCCCTGACCATTACGTACCTCGCTGTCAGTTTTTTGCCTTATTTAAACCACAAACTATCCGTCGTCGGTACATTTGCGCTTCTAATTTTTTTGGTGCTCTATTCAGTTATCCTGATATGTCTTCGGTAAGCCATCCGACTACCGACATTCCGAAGAAACGCAAAGATAAAGACAGAGGCCGCCCAGTTCACCGGTACTCAGTGAGGACTCAGTGAGGTGCTTTCGCAGTCCCTGATACCCGCTACTTCAGATTCGCAGGCCTCTACTGAGACCCATTCAGAGTCCAGTGTGCCGCGAGATGCTGCAACTGTGGAACCTGTGGATGTCTCTACCTTGGAATGGATCCGGTGCCGCTGTGCAGGCATCGGCTTCTGAGGGTGTATTCAGGCCTACTGAATTGCATATTAAACCGGCGCCATCTTCTTCTTCAAGGCCTAAAACTCAAACCATGCCTAGAAAACTGACACCCAGATCGCACGGTCAGGCCTCTATGCCTAAAGAAGAAATGATGAGAATGACTGAAGACCTTATTACTTTAATCAGGGGAAGGCCAACCTTCCCTCTCTGAGACTTAGGACTGAGTTTGCTTTTGATACTTCTGACCAGGATTCTGAAATTTCTGTTTCCTCTGATGACCAGGATTTATCCTTATTTACCTATGAGGATTCTGATGCTTAGGACTCTATTCCCTCTGCTTCCCCCCCAGAGGATTTCTTTTTTGGTGAAACCTTGCATACTCTCAGGGAGCTTTTATCGTTGGGAAAATCAAGATTTCTCTGATTCTAAAAAGAGGCTTAGGGATGTCTTACTCCTGCCCCAGCACAGGGCTTTAGCTATACCTCCTGTACTGGACATTGTTGATGATGCCTTTTCAGAATCTTGCATGGCCCCTGACTCTCTACCTCCTGCTTCCAGAAAACCTGATAGATATTACATTGTTCCTGACTCTCTCAAGTTCCTTTTCAAAAATCCTACTGCGGATCCTGAAACCATTTCACATTGACCTAAGGGTATTAAAGCTACTACTGCCAAAAATCCTACCCCCTCTGATAGAGACTACAGGGCACTGGATAGTTGGTGTAAGAAGGTATACACTTCTGCAACTTGCCATTAGGGGCTTGAATTGCTAGTTTCATATGTTAAAATATCAGCTGCATATTATTGGATTGCTTAAACAGAAAATTATGTTGACTCCTGATTGTGCTGAAAATAAGGATTTACAGGATTTTATGCATTCTGCTGAACAAGTTGGTAAACATACATTGCAATGTGTTTTTGATTCTCTAGAGGCATCTTGTAGGGCTGCAGTAACTGCTTCTGTACTTAAAAGGCATGCTTGGCTTAAGAAGCAATCCTTGCCAGATCATGTTAAAGCAAAATTACTGGATGCTCCCTTAAATCAGGGCCACCTGTTTGGCAACAAGGCAGAAGTTGTTCTTAAAAAGATGGAGGAAAAAGCTAAATCTATGCTAACTGTTAGACTTTTTACAAGTACAACCTCCAAGATTAGTAGGCATTTGCCTTCTAAGAATTGGTCCTTTCCTGCATCTTCCAGACCTTCTCAGTCCAAACCCAGATCCAACAGAGCACCCAGGCATCAGTCCCAGGGGACGCACAGGACTAAGCAGTGGGGAGGGCTGCCTCTTCCAAATTTGGGAGTGATAAAACTCCCTCCTATGGTAAACTGCCTCAGTGACTTCTTTTTAAAACTTCCTAACACTTCTCAACTGACTGCCCCTTTGGGGGGAAAGATTGCACTTCATGCAAAGAACTGGGGACTTATTACCCAGGACAAATGGGTTTTTAATAGTGTCCCAAGGATACAGATTTCACTTCCACACGTCACCAACTCCAAGCGGTTGACCGGATCTACCACCAAAGCAGTGGGAAGAGGCCCAAAAGCAAGTACTCTCTCTCTCTTAAGCATATGGGTCTATTCAGTTGATACCAGAAGAGAAAAAGGGACAAGGTTTCTACTCAAGATTTTTCCTGATACCCAGAAAAGACAATTCATGGTGTCCTATCCTGGACCTGCCTACACTAAACACCTTTTTGGTGATTCCAAAATTCAAGATGCTGACTCTTCACCAGTTGCTTCCTATGCTAAGCAAAGATGCCTGGTTGGCAACACTAAATTTAAAGGAAGCATACCTACAACATCCCAATCAGGGAATCTTGCAGAAGATACCTACGCTTCAAAGCAGGCTACACACACTATCAGTTCTCTGCACTGCCCTTTGGCTTATCTGCTGCACCCAGGGTATTCACAAAGTGCCTAGCTGCAGTTATTGCATTTTGGAGGCAAAGAAATATTTAAATATACCAATACCTGGACGATTGTCTAATTCAGGCAGAAAACCAGGACATACTTTTGAATCATCTGGCTTTTGTACAGGGTTGCTAACTTGTCTGGGGTACGCCCTAAACAAAAAGAAATCACACCTGGTACCCTGTCAACAAATTATATTCCTGAGAGCAAGCTTGAATACAACTTCCCAGATGGCTTTCCTCACGCCAGAGAAACAAATTCACTTGGCAACCTACTTCAAACAAGTGGTCACAAAAACCCAGCTATATCTGCAAGGCAAGTACTACAAGCCTTTGGTGTTCATGGCCTCCTGCATTCTTCTAATTCCTTATGCAAGACTGCATATGAGGAAACTACAGTGGTATCTAAAAAGCCTATGGTGTCAACATTCTCAGGATCTAGAAGCAATAATTCCTATCATTCCTTGTCTACGCCTAGAGTTCTTTTGGTGGGCAGAGGCCTGCCACCAAAACAAGGGACTGCCGTTCACACTACCCCCTACTGCCCAAACCCTAACAACAGACGCATCAGACTATGCATGGAGGGGGCGCATCAGGCAGGGAAGTGCATTCAGGGCAAATGGAATCCAATTCAAATGCACCTTCACATCAATCATAAAGAAATGTTAGCTGTACTGTGCTCTGACAGCCTTCAAGAACCACATTCTTCCAGGACAATTAATGGTAAAGACAGACAACACCACTGTTATGTGGTAGAAAAACAAGTGGGGGGTACACATTCTTACCCCCCCCCCCCCCCCGCAGACTAGCCATGTCATTGTAGAACACAGCCTTAAGCTACCAAGTACATCTACAAGCTCACTTCCTGCTAGGAAAACTAAATACACTGGCAGATGGACTAAGCAGAACCCTCATGGATCCACACGAGTGGAAACTGGAACCAAGGATTTTCAACATGTTGACAAGCAAATGAGGGAGCCCAGTTATAGACCTGTTTGCTTCCCCCCAGAACTATCGATTGGAAAAATTTTGTGCAAGGACTCCCCACAGACAAGCTTGGAAAGTGGATGCTCTGTCCTTCAGCTGGAAAAACCTATCAGTTTATGCCTTTCCTATTTTGCCTCTGCTGTCCAAAGTACTACTAAAGATCAAACAAGACAAACCAAGGATGATTTTGATTGCACCAGCCTGTCCACGCCAACACTGGTACCCCCTCCTGCGCAGTGTGTCACTGTTAGCCCTATGGCACCTGCCTCAGACTCCTACCCTGCTTGTCTCAGCAGAAGAACCAGATTCTGCACCCTTAGCTTCAAACACTGCACCTAGCAGCCTGGCTAATTACCTAAGCTCTCCTTTACCATCCCTCAGTAAACCAGTGATGGATGTCATTTTAGAGGCAAGGAGGCCTAGTACTAGAAAATCTTATGCTGAAAAATGGAAAAGATTCTGTGCCTGGAACCAATCTCAAGGGATGAGCACAGCAGTGCCCAATTTACCTCAGATTTTACAATACTTAACTCAGATGCTTCACCAAGGGCCTGCGTTTTTCCTCAATAAAAATTCATGCCTCAGCCATTTCAGCTCATTATAACACAGAACCTCCCCTCTTCTCTCTTCTACTGCTCAAGCAGTTCCTCAGAGAGGGTCCATAAATCTAAGACCACCCAGGAGAGCTCCAACTCCAGCCTGGGACCTTAACTTTGTATTGGAGAAACTCACCCTTCCTCCTTTCGAGCCAGCTGCTACTGCAGATTTAAAATTCCTTTCTTGGAAAACAGCTTCCCTTTTAGCCATCCCTTCAGCAAGAAGGGTATCTGAATTACAGGCCCTTATGGCAGTGGAGCCTTTCATCATCTTTCATGCGGACACGGTGTCTTTCAGGACCAATCCCCGTTCATGCCAAAGGTGGTATCCAGTGTGGCCTTTAATCAGTCCTTTCATTTGCCTACCTTCTTTCCTAATCCATAGAACAAAGGGAAACAGATGCTGCACTCCTTAGATGTGCATAGACAACTTAGATTCTACTTGGACAGGTCTAAACCTCAAAGGAAATCTGAGCAACTGCTGGTGGCATTTGCTGCAGGGACAGAGGGGAAGGCTATTTCAAAGTGAACTATCTCCAAATGGATAAGCCATTGCATTCACTTCCGCTATAAGCTCCATGGAAAACCTATCCCACGGGGGATCAGATCCCACTTAAGCAGGGCTGCATCTACCTCTACAGCCTTTCTCTGAGGCGTACCTACCAGGGACAATCCTAGTAGCTGCTACCTGGAGTTCTGTACATACTTTCACCAAGCATTACCATTTGCCAATTTTCTCCAAATCCAGCGCTGGCTTTGCCACTGCAGTTTTGCTGGGCCTTATAGCTGGTCCTAATGCTATCTAAATTCCTCCTCCCATCCTTAGCTTTGGGAATCTACCCAAATGTAATGACTGTAACAGTGAAACACGAAGAACATAGTACAGTTGTCTACACTTACCATAAATGTAAATGCTCGAGTGTATACACTGTTGCAGTCCTGGTTACCCTCCTTCCAGCCCCCTGACTTAGTTTGGCTATACCTCTTCTCTCCTTTTCAGTGCATTAAAGCTTTCTGGTGTGTTTGCTTTTTTGTTTGAGGTATAACCTTGTATATTTATAGATTTAATTGCTTCCCATTAGGGGGGCACCTGACATCTGAGGCAAGAAAAACTGATGTAATGACGTCGGCTGCATGTTTTATACCCCTAACGACCTGACGTCACGGAAGAAGAGACAGCAACCAACGCAGAACCCAAGACTTTGATAATCAGGCCGACTGAGGGCTACCTGCAAGCAGATAACCCAAATGTAATGACTACAACAGTGAATACACACTAACATCTACATTTATGGTAAGTGTACACAACTATACTTTTTCTTTGCATGCTGTTTTTGTGTGTAATGGGAATTGTAAATGGGTGTGTGTTATTTTACTCCCCTCTTGCCTTTTTCTTGTGCAGTTTAGAGAAACATAGGCAGTGATAAATAACAAAAAAAAGAAAAAAGGAACTTAGTTAAGGGGGCATGACAGAGTTCAAATTAATCTGCTTTTTTCCTTCTTGCATGGGGAAATGACTGATTAAGGACCTTTGTTTTAAAAGAGAGAGCATGTCAATGAAAAAGAATATTGAATATTTTTAATTTTTTTTTCCTACCACTTGCAAGTATGTATACTAAGTAGCATTTTTGCAGCTGCTCTTCACGCTGCCATGGAGACAATCTGACAGAAAGAAACTGGAGGCAGTCTGCTGGAAGGGAATTGGCTGAGGAAAAAAGAACAGAGAAATTGACTAGGACATAATGTTCCCTGAAAACAATCATGATGTTCATCGTGTTACACTGCTGCAGTCTACACTTGGGTTATCCTGCCGTCAGGCGGTTCCCCAGTCGGCCTGACAGTTTTGTGCCTACATCAGCTTCCTCTGTAGCAACCCAGTTGAAGGACGATAGAGGGCTACCTACCCAGGTCTGCCAAATCTGTACCTATATCTGTTGCAGAAAGCTTGTACAGGATCTGAAACAAATCCTGTTTCTAGATTTCAGAGAAATTATCCATCAAAGCTTCCTTTGTCCATAGACAACTTATAAGAGCCTTCAAGAGAATTTTTCCTAATAAGTCTTTTCAGGATGCTAAGAATCAAAAGCCTGTCTTCCCTGACAAATCTGCTTCCATTTGACATTCAACCACCTCTACTCCTCAACCAGATTCCTCCGTCTCTCCAGTTTGACTCTGCTTTTCCTGTCTGGCAACAGATCACCACTGACACTTTTTTTTTTATTTTTTCCCTCCAAAATGGTTACTTTGTAGTTTGGAAACCCCTTCCCCCATTATCTGGCCTTCTGCAACCTCCTCCTTACCAGCTACCTCATTTTACTTGGTTATTCAGGATCTTTTGGTACAGGGTACCATCCAGCCTTCTCAGTGGGGCAAGTTTTTTTTTACTGTAAGATGTTTATTTGCAAGGAAGGAGGGGTCTTGTAGGTCCATTTTTGATCTGTTTCTCAACATTTTTCTAAAAGATCCTTCCATCAGTAGGTTCTCTCCAGACACATTTTCTTCTGTTGATTCCCCAAGGTTTTCTAGTGTCCTTGTATTTGAAGGATGCTTACCCACACATTTCTGTTTATCCTCACTTCAGGAAATGTTTGTGTTTCTCTGTTTCTTCCTCACATTGATTTCTCTGCTTTGCCTTTTGGTCTTTTTACTGCTCCGAGGTTCTCTACCAAATGTCTGATTCCAGTTGTGGCCTTCTGTAGACTTCAAGGCATTTAAATATACTCATATTTTCCTGATTTTTTTATTTAAGCCCTGTCTCAGCAGCTCCTGCATTAGGATCTTCACTTTACCTTGCTGCTGCTTCGCATTGTGGAGTTCACCATAAATCTCAGAGTTTGTATTGACCCCCTTGCAGGACCAGCTGTTTCTGGCTTCCAGGATTCAGACCATTTCAATGATGGCTTGCCTCCACCCCCTCAGCATCCTCTGACTGCTTATTTTCAGTCTCCTTTTTCTCTTCCTGTCCTTCATGTAAGGGAATTTCTGCCAACTCTGGGGTCCATGGCACGCATTATTCCCGTGGTTCCTTCATCAAACTGTTTATGAGAACATTTCTGAAGTATCTCAAGACTGTCATTAGCACTGCCATGCGCCAGAGTTTCCTGCTCCTTTCTTGCCCTGTGTCAAGCTTGAGCTCCACTGGTGGGTTCACAAGATTTCCCTGAAGTGCTGTCTCTAAGTTCCTCTTCCCACTGAGGAGCCTGTACACTGATGTATGCAGTCAAGGTTGGGGAGCATCCTCCAATCTTCTTAAGGTTCTGGGACTTTGGTGTCATCAGCAACTGCCAGACCATGACCGCATAAAGAAGATGATAGCATTTATTTTGGCCCTTCATGCCTTCCAGCATCTTTGGGTTCCAGATCTTCTAAGGATTTTTAAGGACAATGCCATAGTTATGTGGAACAGTAGCAAGCAGGAGGGGGGGAAACAAAGCCTTACCTTCTTTTCAGTCTTGCTATTCAGGCTTGGGGTTTTGCAGTCCACCATCAGTTGTTTCTTCACATGATTTACATTTCCTCAGAGCACAATCTTGTGGCATAATAGGTCCAGGACAGAGGCTCACAAATGAATGCTTCACAGGGAAGGTGTTCCTGGTCGTAGTACATTTGTTGGGTATTTCTCAAGTGGATGTTTTTGCCTCCACTTTGAACAGACAAGAGTATCTTTAGTTTTGTTCCAGAGTCAAGTCCTCTTTCTTGGAAAGTGAATGTCTTGTCTTTTTCCTGGAAGGGAGGATGTTTCTTTGTGCCCTTCCCGTTCTCTCTCTCTCTTTGCTACCTAAAGTCCTGTACGAAATCATGTGGGACAGGCTAAGGCTTGTTGATGACTTTCTTTTGGCCCCGACAGCATTGCTTCCCCCTTTCTATTTCATCTGACCAGGGGTAGTCAACGCAAGTTACCCCACAGGATGGGTCTTCGCACATAGGGCAAAGGGTCTCTTATTCACCTTCACTTGCTCACAATTCATTTGACTCTTTGGGTGATAGGGTTTTTTTTTCATTTTTCTTTTTACACCAAAGTTTGGAAGATGTGCTTTGAGATTTGCAGGAGGCCAGAAAACCTGCAGCTAGAAAAACCTTTGTGTCTAAATGGAAGTGATTTTCTGTTAGGTGTCTGAAGCATGACATGGACCCTTGTTTGTGAGTATTCCTACAGTTCTTACTTGTGTGAGTTCAAATAATTTGAAGACATCTAGATACAGAAGCTTGAATCGCACACCTGCTTCTCAGCATTCCTTGATTTCAGGGATAACTTTGTTTCTGTTCTGCCTATGTATGTTGAAGTCATCATTTTCTACAACCACTTTGTCTCCTGATTTTAATACTTTGCCCTTCTGCCAGAGTTTTATCAGGCTCAACTCTTTCTTCTGGTATGATTGCGTCTTTACTGACATAGGTCTTGGCTGCATTGTTTGGATTGTAGCATAAGTTATGTGCCCTTTCAATTAACAAAGTCTGCTGTTGAACACCAGTTCAGTTGCTTATTTGTGGCTTCATAAAATTAATGCAGTCTGTTCCTTCCAGCTTCTCAGTGTGCAGTATCTTCTAACTCTCTCTTTATCATAGGAGGGTACTAGGCTAATAGCCCTGGGGCTCTTGCAAGCCTAGTCAAAAGTTTATCCCCAAAAAATAAACCTCATGCAGCACCTGTCACCTCTGTCAATAAGGGCCATTATTCTTGAGAAACCTCATTTTTAGCCAGCTTTTTCTTCAAGATGGCCTCTGATTTTTTGCAGTTTTATCAATTCATCTGAATGGCTGTTTAAAGCTTCTTCAATTTTTCAGCCTTTTGTTGTTTGAACTTTTGCATTCTTTCAGTGTTTCATTTATTTTATTTTTTCCAAACATTTTTAATACATTTTCACATATGACAAAAGCAATCTTACATTTAAATAAATGAAAAACATACAAAGTGATACCACTTCAGTTGCAAACATTTTTCATCACAGACCCCTTTGAAACAACTGTAGTTGCAAACATTATACATCACATACACATCATCCAGTCATTGTCAGTTGAGTTATATGGCTTATTGAAATCCCACCTATTAAACCTCATTCCGGCTCCAAATATCTTGTTCCCACAATTCCCATTTTTTTCCTTTGTAGTTTGCTCCTTCCCTTTTCTAAAGATCCCAATTCTAGTTGTTTTATCTCTGTTACTATATTCACTACTACTAGTAAAGGTGGTCTAGGCTTTGATTTCCGTTTTCTAGTAATTGCTTTTCTGGTAGCCAGCAAAATTAGACTCTGCAAGGATTTACTATGTCTAGGCAATTCGATTCTGTAGCATAACTCAAAAAACATAATCTCCTCAGTCAGTCCAGTACGCTCACCAAGCATCTCAGGCAGAGCGGCCTGCAGGGAATCCCAAAAGTCTGCCAGCTCATCACACTCCCAAGAAATATGTTCCCAGCTACCTCTTTCTTGCCCATCACACCTCCAGCTTTTTTTTATCCACCTGAGGAAAAATTCTTTAGTGTGTACTTGGGGTATAAAAATGCCTGTGTAAACACTTCCAGGCAAAGATCCTAAATCATCTAGACTTTGTTGCCTATTTCGGAGATGTACATATATTCCCCTATTGTCTCTTTGGGAATTGCTTATCCAGTCTGTCTTTCTAATCCTTTCTAAGGTCCTCTCATTGATTTTTACAATTGTCAGGAAATATTTTATATGCTTTACTAATTATTCCTTTTTTAATGGCAGTTTGTTGTAGATTCTATGAAAAACTCTACCAGTGCTTGTCTTTCATTTAGGAGTCCCCTGTTTCTGTTTGCCTATACTCTGATATCAATCCTTGATAGGGAAGGCAATCTCTAACCTGCAGTCCAAATAAATTCTTGGCCTCTTCCCATTCTATTACATTTCCCTTTTTAGTTAGTTGCTTCCCAGTACCTTGGTTCCTTTGCCATTTTTCTCAAACATTTCAGACCCCTCTTCCTTATCTGTATCCCTGACCACAGTCATTCCTATTGGCAAAATCTCTTTTCTCCATTCTCGTGCTGGTTTGGTTCTTAGAATAATACTACTTATTTTATGAATATAATACTCTGTATGATTTTGGTTGTTCTTAAGAGTCTGCATCCAAAATCCCAATTTCTCCTTATTTCTTGAGCTTCCTCCCTGTGTCAGCATCATTCCTTTCTGCTTTGAATTATAGTTTTCTGCTTGTAGTGTTTGATTTATTTTAATCACTTATGAGTACATTTGATTTATTCTTTCCTCTAAATTACTGGTTGGCATCCTTTGAACCAGAGCTGAAGCTTGAACTGATTTGTTTGCTGAACAACTGCAGAATCCCTCACAGACAGTGTTTTCTCGTCACCTTTTCTGCTTGATATTCTTTCAGGTTTTCCGCATTTACTAGCTAGTAACTGAATTTTACTTGCACCAAAATAAATAAATAAATAAATGGCACTCCTTTTTCTTAGCTTCTGTTTGCACACTGAGAGGCATGAAGTTATGCTGTTGATCACTGTGCAGCCGTCTTGGAAGTTGTAGTGAATTATTTTTTTATCCTGATCTCCATCCCATTGTAGCTGGATAAAGTTTATAATTTTATTTTATTTTACTTTACTTTTTTACCATTGCTTGCACTTGCAGTTCCTCTACTGTTTAATTGGGGATGGATGTCGAAAATTGCTGATTCTGGAGCTGAGCACAGCACTGATGCCAGGAGGTTGATATCCTGGCATAGACATGCAAGGGGCATCAGTGCACAATTACAGAAGCTTGAGATCAAACAAGATCTAACCCCAAGGGCTCTAGGCTGAGAGCCCAGTTGTAAACCTAGTGCTGTGAGCTCTCCTAGGTATCAGTTACTGATAATGACTTTTTGCTTATATTTTTTTCTTAAGTGTTCACTACTACTGTATCATCTCTAGGTTCATAAGGGGGGGGTGCACTCCTGGGCATGTCAGTCTTCAGGTGCGACATTAAACCGAGGGCCCATCTGCTTGAGTTAGTGGTAGCTCATATTAATGTAAAAGAACACATGGCACTTATTGAAGAGAGTGGAGGAAACTTTATGATGCTGTAACCAAATTTCCCTTGGTAATATCAATACTGCCTAGGGTCTCCCGTGAAAAGGGCATACTTATCCTAGTGCTGCTAACTCTGTCAACAAAGGCTAAAATAAAGTTTTAAAAAATGTACTTTTCAGAATTTAAAGCTAATATTAAGGGTTTATGACTAACCAGCTTTCCAGATGATTGTTAACTTCATGCCATTATAAACACTTCAGAAAGTACAACAATTCTACAGTACAGTCTTTACCTAACAAATATTGGGTGCAAAAACCATGGTTTAAAACTCAACACCCAAAAATGTAAAGTAGTATCCTTCAGCAAGCATGATGTTTCCTGCGAGTGTCACTTTGACTATACATGCCTGAAAATTTATCCAGTAGTTGAGGACCTTGGTAACCCATGTTGACAATAAGTTGTACTTCAAACTTTATGCATCTACTATCATAAGAAAGTCATTTTTCCTTGTGCAGCTTATAAATATGTAAGTATACCATCCCAATCCAAGCAGGTGATTATTCCCTGTATTCTGCACTTTACACCGATCATTTGAGTGTAATCCCCCCTTCTGTGTGTACCTGTCCAAATACTTAGCGCAACTTGAAGGACAGCAACTTCATCATCAAGTAAAAAAAGGCTTAAATCACAAAAGCTACCATGATCGTCTTAAAGCCTTGTCCCTATTCTTGGTAGCATATTGTCTATTGAGGGGCAATATCTTCCTCGCTTACAGACCCCCATACCAACCTCATTTTTTCAGACCTTCTGCACATTCACAGATGCAGTAGTGGCAGAAACCCCCCCACTCAAGAAATCTTAATGTCTTTTGCAACCTAAATAGAACATGCTGAAGGGACAGATGCTTTTCACAGAGAAAAGCACTTCTCTTGAATAGTGTTCCTCTCTTTCTTACTCTGTTCAGGCAAAATCTGGACAAATGAATGGGAAACTCTACTAGTTCACCCCTGAATTAATATAATTGTCCCTTATGGGTAACTCTGACATGCAATGTGGGCCTATCTCTGGTAACTCCTACTTAAATAGAAAGGTTTCTGGGTTAATTCACATTTTCTTTACTAGGATTAGTAAACTGTGTGAGTGCATGTCTAGGCTTCCAAAGATCCTCCTAGTTCAGTAGCCTAATAAGCACCTAAGTGACACACTGACTGCCATTGCAGTTATAAGGAAATAATACCACAACTTTGTCACGGCATTCAGCGCTGGAGACTTATTTAAGATTGCACAGGAGAAAACTTGGCAGAAACTGTTCTTTTCAGTGTCTGTAGTACATGTACTCTTCTAATAATTTATCTTTTATAGATATATTGCTATGACCAGTGTATATCACTCATCTTGACCCCCTGGAAGTTAAAAAGGTCTAAAGGAAATGCAAAGATTTAGTTTCCTAGGCAAGTAGTAGGCTAGGTACCCTTGTGGATCATTTAAACCATGCCAGCTTCCTAGAGGTGAGAATCAAACCTTGTACCTTGTGTCTGGGAGGTAAACACCTTAACAATTATTCCAACCCTCAACTCATAGGTAAATACTAAGCTATCAGTGTTTAGGCTATTGCAAGCCTAGCCAGTAGCCAGAGGTTAGAGTAAAACCTTATATATTGTATATATGAGGTAAAGACCCTAACCATTATGCCAACCTCTCATATATGAAAGGTAAGAATGATACGATTGTGGGGATTCTGTGTGAAGGCTTTACCACAGCTGGATGGCCAGAAGGGGTTTAGGTTTGAATTTAAAAAGGAGACATTGCTTCACAGAGTGATTAAACCTTAGAATATTCTGAAACGGGGATATGGAATTTTGTGGCACGCAGGTTCTGGAGGTTGAGGCTTTTGTATAGGGATGATGGACAGCTGCTTTGAAAGCTGTAAATTTTGAGTGTGCTTAGTATGCTGTAGTCTGTGTGCTGTAACCTAAACACCACTGCTTTAGTAAACCCAGTAGTTATTGTAATCTGAGCAAGAGTAGATTAATCCAAAGTTTGAAGTATGGAAAAAGATGCTCTGTATTGCATCAGTTGCAAACTTTTATTTGTTTTATTTTATTTTGAAAATTCTCAGTTAATATGGAAGTTGGCATACAACTGTATTACAGATGTTGCTGTTTTATATTATTCTACAGTAACTAACGTGTGTTTTTTTTTTTGTTTTTGTTTGGTTTGGGTTTTTTTTTTTTTGAAATTTATGTATTTTGCCTGAAATTCTTGTATTATAATATTATAAAGTGAAAGACCTGTCATTTTGCATTACTTGTGTTCTGCATTATTTGTTAATCTAGCTGGCCTTGGTCGTACCGGTACGCTTATAGCATGTTACCTTATGAAGCATTACAAGATGACAGCTGCTGAAGCAATTGCCTGGCTAAGGATATGCAGACCTGGTTCAGTTATTGGACCACAACAACACTTTTTGCAAGAGTAAGTGCACTATAAGCAGTAGCTTAGGATCTGTTTTATTAACTGTTTTTCACATACAGCAAAACGTTTAATACAATATAACTGGGAAAATACTAAGTATTGTTAAATGCGCAATCAGAGTAAACTGTACCTTAATTTAATGACATTTCAAAGCTTTACTTTGTTTAGTTGTAGCTGAATAATTTCTAATTGTGTAAAAAGTAGTTTTTATATAATATGCTTGTTGGTAGTCAGTATTGTGATGGGGGATACAAGTAGTGCACTGGGAACCTGCAATCTGACTTCAGAGGCCATCTGCACTGGGAAGTCTTTTTCTGATGTCTCCAGCTTAGCATATTTCAGAATTTTATCATTCCTGCACTCTGTGTGTATATGCTTGTCTTGAGTGCAAGCTATGAGTCCACATTAGAATACGAGGGAATGTGAATTCTCAGCACCTGCATCACTCTCTTTTTTCCCCACTTGCCCTACTGCTTGTATCATTTATGATCCAAATTTCATGTTTCTGGTGGTACACTTTGTGAATGTCTTCTCAAAGATGTGGCTACAGTTACTTTTGCTTCTACATTTTGTCAGCTGCTGTACTGAAACAGTTTTTTCATTTACTGCTGAAGCCAGGATTTTTATTTATTCATTTGGTATTTCTGATGTGGAACTGGCTTTTGCAAGCTATTGACACAGTTTTGATTATTTTAGTGTGCACATATCTTTGTATCTGAAGTAGTTAACTTCATTTGATCAGCAACCTGTGGGTATCGGATCCGTCCTGGATCCGAGCCGGCAGCTTTCCAAACTAGAGATCCGAGCTCCAAGCGCCTCCCCCTTACCTATAATACCCTGCTACCTCCCTCCAGTTTTCAGATCTCGTTTGCCGCGGCTTCTGTAAGCACGAGTGATGAGCTTCTTGCGATTAGGTAAGATAAGGATAGGAATTTTCTCTACCTTTTTACCAGTTTAAAAAGTGTGTGTGTGTGATAGTTAATCTCTTAGACTAGTTTAGTTTAATTTTAGTGTATTCCCCTTCCCCTTATCTGTGTGTTAGGGAGTGTGATTGTGGTAGACATGGCCGAAGGCCCTAAGGCCATCTTTTCCAAATGCTCTGTTTGGCCATAAGCTGTCCCCAGCCGATGGCCACACTCAGTGCGTTCTTTGCCAGGGGGTTGCACATTTGACATCAGGCTGCCAGATATGTGCTGCCTTTAACCCCCGGCTCTGAGAGACAGGAGGAACAAGTTAATCTTAGCGGTCCTTTTACCCGCAGATTCTACTTGTTCCTCCTCTCCCTCAGTGGTGCCAGTCGCGGCTGCGGCTGTTCAGCCAACGGTTCCTGCTCCCATGGCTGGGACTCAACCTCCCACTGTGTCCCAGGGAGAGAGGGAACCTAGAAAGAAAGAGAAGAGAGAGAGAAGGAGAAAGAGAGAGACAAAGACAGTGAGAGGCATAGGAGCCACAGGCGGCGGGCCGATTCAGCCCACTCGGCCCCGCCGGCTAAGCAGCTCTATTCTCCCTTGAAGGTAAGGTGTCCGGGTCCTCCCCCACTCAGCTCTGTTCCCCACGTTTCTCTCCGGAGCTAGAGGAGGAGCCCTGGCCACCTTCAAGATTGTTGTGGCGGCCTCTTCTAGGTCTACGAGAAGCCTTTCTGACGCGGACATGGACCGGATGATACGTCACTTCCTTCAGGCCCAGATGCAGATGGGAGTGCTCTTTCCTCCCCCCCTCCGGGGGGAGCTTGGCCCCATTCTTTGCCCCCATTGCTCCTTCTCTGATCCATTATCGGGTTTCGGAGCAGTCTGATCCGCGTAGTCTCGGAGCCAGGGACTCTGCACCGATAGTAATCACTACTTCGATGCCGGCCTTACCTTTGAGTTTATTGGGTCCTTTTTGGATCCGAGCTCTCGGGGGCCATGAGCCGAGCCTCGGATCCAGAGGGGTGAGTGTGTCTTTGGCTCCAATGCGGTCGGAGCACACTTCACTTTCGGGTCCGATCGCTTTGGCTCCGGTGCCGATCCACACGTCTGATCCGAGGGGGCTGCTCTCAGATCTCAGGGAGAGTGGTTCACCTTCGGCTTTAGACATGGTGGAGAGGGTCCTCTCGAGGGATTCGAGGTCCCCGGCTCGTGCTATGGATCCACCCACCATTCTCTCTCAGATGGGCCTATTTTCCATCATCCGGCCCCAGGGACAGCCTGCGTCTATGCCCCCAGCTAGTTCCTGTAGAGGAGCATGACCCCGTTGGTGAGCCCTCCCCGGACAGTCCCGCCGAGGAGGCCCCTCACAAACGAAAGTGTAAGAGGAGGCACTTGGACTCCACTGAGTCCCTCATGGAAGACACTGACTTGGAGGAAGAGGAAGGTTCCCCCAGGTCACTCCCCCTCCGAGGACGTCTCCTTTGGAGACATTATGGAGATGCTGCGCAGTAGAGGGGGGTGGTCAGCCCAGAAACCTTCCTCGGATGAGTCAGTGTTTCTGGAGGCGTTTGACACAGGCCCGTCTACCTCTTGGGGTGTCCCCTCCGGCCGACCCCCTGCTAGACCTAATTACTACCAGGGCGTGGAAGGAGCTGGACACTATAGAGCCAATCCCCAGGAGACCAGATAAGACCCTTAGTCCCCCAACAGACAAGACAGCGTGGAGTAAAGATTCCCCGGTAGATGCTATGGTGGCGGCAGCTGCCACGAAGAAGGAACTGGCACAGGATAGTTCCTCGGTCCATCCTCCCAACAAGGAGTCTTGGATGATGGATCTCATCGGAAAGCAGATGTTTGCTTCAGCCACCTTTTCCATAAGGGCGCTGAATTACTTGGCACACCCGGAGTCCATGTCGGCCGAGGACAAACTAACTTTCTCTTATCGCATGGCCACTGTAAAATCGATATCCAACACATCTATGTGGCTTCTCTCCCATGCCACGGAGGGGGTAGCTAGAGCCAGAGGAGCAGGCATCGCCTTACGGCGTCACGCCTGGCTCCGACTTTGTGGAACCCTTCAAGGCATCCTTCGCGAACGCTCCCTTTGACGGTTCTACGCTGTTTGGCAAGACCGTCCGCGATACGCTGCTCCAGAGCAAGAAAGACGGGAAAACGCTGTCTGCCGACGGAATCCGCTTCTCTGCTCCTCAAAGGTCCTTTTCCAGGAACCAGAGAGGACAAAAGAAGATGTAGTTCCGGAAATCTCAGCAGTCCCGTTATGCTCTGGACCCTTCGTCCTTCAGAGGCAGGGGGAGGACAAGGTGGACGTTGGTCCAGAGGCAGAGGGAGGGCCGAAGAATTTTGGGTCGAGGGAACCTTTTTCCGACCGAGACGTGCAGCGACCCTGAGGGGTTGCCCGACTGCTCCTCTCTGGAGGCAGTCTGGGGGGGGGGCATTTCTCGGAACACCTAGCACATTGGGAGTCCATCACGACAGATCACTGGGTGCTCCGAATATCCAGAGGTTACTCTATCCCCTTAATAAATCTTACCCTTCAGTTGAGGCGCCTCCCCGATGTTCCACCCAGTCAGAGGGAGGTGGCGGCTTTAGAAATAAAGAAGCTGCTAAGAAAGAGAGCCATCCAGCACGTCCCCCCAGGCCAGTCCGGTTCAGGCAATTACTCCAGGTTCTTTTTGGTGCCAAAAAAGACGGGGGACTTGAGACCAATTTTCGACTTGTCTACATTGAACCAGTTCATTGCCAAAGAGAAATTCTGGATGGTCATTCTTCAGTCTATTCTCCCCATTCTGCAGGAGAATGACTGGATGTGCTCCATAGACCTCAAGGATGTGTACTTACACATTCTCATGGACAGGTGATCCAGGAGGTTTCTCAGCTTTCGGTTGGGGGCCAGTCATTATCAGTTCAGGGTCCTCCCTTTTGGCCTCAGCACAGCCTCCAGGGTGTTCACCAAGGTCATGGCAGTTGTAGCGGTCCACCTGAGGCTTCAGGGAATACGGGTCTTTCCTTACCTGGACGACTGGCTCCTCGCCACTCCCACCAGGCATCTACTATGCTCAGCCAGGGTTTGCTTCCTGCTCTTGACCCACCGGTTGGGGATCACTATAATTTACAAAAAATCGTCCCTTCAACCTGTTCAGGTCTTGGACTTCCTAGGGGCCAGAATAGATCCACTTCAGTCCAAGGCCTTCTTGACATCAGACAGACTCTGCAACTTAACTCTCCACATCTTAGTACTTCTGCAATCTCCAGCCCCACCAGCGGAATTAGTCCTGAGAGCCCTAGGTTCCATGGCAGCAGCTATCAACCTTTCACCCCTAGCCTGCTTGAACATGAGGGTTCTTCGATGGACCTTACAGGTCCAGTGGTCCATCCTTCGACATCCATTGGACTCCCCTGATTCCCCTCAGCAGAGTTTGCAGGGACTCCCTACTTTGGTGGCTCCATTCTCGAGAGCTTCGGGAAGGGCGGCCGTTTTTGATGCCTCAACCCCAAGCCACGGTGACCACGGACGCTTCTCACCTGGGGGGGGCATTGCATGGGCAGAACTGTCCACGGCATGTGGACTCAGAGACCGTTCTGCATATCAGTGTTCTGGAGATGAGGGCAGTGCTTCTAGCGTTGCAAGCTCTCCATGCCCTTTTTCCTCTGGGGTACTATTGCAATTCAGACAGACAACATGTCAGGGGTCTGGTACATCAACAAATGGGGGGGACCAGGTCTTACCCTCTTTGCCGAGAGGCCATGAGAGTTTGGGAGTGGGCGATATCCTCCATCCATTTTCTGCTAGCAACACACATTCTGGGTCGGTCCAACAATTTAGCGGACAAGCTGAGTCGAACTATCCTCTCGCCTTGCGAGTGGTCTCTGAACCCCTTAGTAGCGAAACAGATCTTCCTCAAATGGGGTCAAACTTGCTGCGATCTCTTTGCATCGCATTCGAATGCAAAGTGCAGCGAGTTTTTCGCTCTAATTCCCCTGCCGGGGAGAGCCCCAGAGACGCTCTAGTTCATGCTTGGCCATCCGGTCGTCTTTATGCTTATCCTCCTCTCCCGTTAATGACAAAATTCTTACAGAAAGCTCGTCGGTTGGGGAGCAAGGTTATCCTCATAGCCCCATTCTGGCCTCGTCAAACCTGGATGTTCATCGTGTTACCCTGCTGCAGTCATCACACTAGGCTTATCCTGTCATCAGGCGGTCCCGCAGTCGGCCGGAATTCCAAAGTCTTGGTCCGGCGTCGGTTGCTGTCGCCTTTTCCCTGACGTCAGTGCGCCAGGGGTATATATATATTGCAACCAACGCCATTTTCTTCAGTCTTTCTTGCCGAGCAGTGCCCGAAGCAGTTCCTAAGTGCCGGTCAGCCGACTCCTGAGATTTTCGAATTTGAATTTCAGACCGAAGTCTTCTATAAATCTAAGTACCCCGTTGGGGTAACTTTTCTTGCCTCAGACCGATGTCAGAAAAAGTTAACAATTGTATTTCTTGTGGGAAGCAAATACCTTATAAGGATTTTCATTCTTATTGTATACCTTGCCTAGGCCCAGACCACGACGTCACTTCTTGTCGGTTTTGTGCTAGGTTTAATAAGCGTACTATTAAAAGACGCTTTGATTTCACACGATGCTACTTCGGTAGGAAATTTAACTACACCATGCCGTCGGAGCAACCGACTACCGGCGTGCTCAAAAAACGCAAAGATTAGGACAGACAGCCCAGGCCTAAGCCAGATTCCGAGGCCTCGGCTGATCCGGTGTGCGGTCCTCAGTGAGGCTCTGATGCATCCCCTGACTACCGCAGATCTGGAACACGAGACCGCTATGGAATTTTTCATGGAATGCACCAGGCCAACGCAGCCATTTAGTTCAGGCCCTTCCGACGACATTGCTACAAAAGATGTCGGTGCTTCAGAAACGCCATCGGTTTCTGTAGGCGTTTTCAGACAGACGTCTCTCACCATTAAAACATTTTCTAAATCGAAGACTCCTACTAAATCTAAAAGAACTGCTCTTCAGTCTCCTGTTCAAGGCCCCATGCCTAAGAAACAGATGCTCAAAATGGCTGAAGATTTAATTTATTTAATCAGGGGTTCCCAGCCCCCTCCTGACAAAAGGCGTAGACAAGAGGAAGATTTTGCATCCTCTGAACAAGTGTCCATTTCTTCAGGCTCCTCTGAGGACCAAGATTACTCCTTCTCTCCTTATGAAGATTCTGATGCTGAGGACTCTATTCCCTCAGCTTCTCCTCCTGAAGACTACTCCTTTGGGGAAACTTTGCACACTATGAGGGAGCATTTTCACTGGGAGGGTCAGGACTACTCTGACTCTAAGAAAAGGCTCAGAGAGTTTCTTTTGCTCCCACAACACAGACCACTTGCCATCCCTCCAGTTTTGGACATTGTGGATGATGTCTATTTAGAATCCAGTTTGAACCCTGATTCTCTTCCTCCTGCTCCGGCTAAGCCTGATAGATACTATAGAGTGCCTGATTCACACACATTTCTTTACAAAAGCCCTGTAGCTGACCCAGAGACTATCTCCCAGGGTCCCAAGGGGGCTAAGGCTTCTATGGCTAAAAACCCAGTACCTTCTGAGAGGGATTCTAGAGCACTAGACAGGTGGGGGGAAAAAGGTTTACACCTCAGCCACACTAGCTATGAGGGCACTAAATTGTCAATTTCACATGCTTAAGTATCAGCAATTCCTAATCTCTCAGTTAAAGCAAAAAATTACCACTCTCCCTCAACAATCTGAATTAAAAGAAGTACAGGATCTGTTACACACCACTGAAAAGGTGGGCAAACATACCTTGCAATGTGGGTTTGATTCGTTGGAGACCTCCTGCAGAGCAGCTGTCACTGGGTCCGTTATACGTAGGCATGCTTGGTTAAAGGAACAAACTTTGCCTGATCATGGTAAAGCAAAACTACTAGATGCTCCCTTACAGCAGGATGTTCTTTTTGGAGTTAGAGCAGAAGAAGTTTTAAAGAAAATGGAGGATAAGGCAAAATCTATACAGACAGTCAAAGATTTACTACAGGTACAACCCCCTCGTTTCAGCAGAAATTGGCCAACAAAAAATTGGTCCTTTCCAGCTACTGGCAGACCACAGAGGGGTAAATACAGACGCCCAAGGGGCAGAGGACAACCACAAGCCCAGTACAAACCTCGGCAGTGGGGCACTACAGTACAGAATGGAGGCGGACAGGTTTCAATCCACCAGAAGACAAACTCAATGACTTGCACCTCATCTGGCCAAGCAATACTCTCTTGGCAGCCCCCTTGGGGGGGAAAACTCGCACTTTTGGCAGACAACTGGCACATTGTCACAAAGGACAAATGGGTCCTAGACATAATTTTAAGAGGATACAGATTCCACTTTCACACCTTGCCAATGAAAAGAGGAATGCCAAACCTGCCACAAAATCAATGGGCAGAGGCACAAAAACAAATTACAGCTCTCATGGACATGAGAGCCATTCAGCTGGTACCTACTCGAGAGCAAGGCCAAGAATTTTACTCAAGACACTTTCTAGTGCCCAGGAAGGACAATGCCTGGAGACCAATACTGGACCTTTCAATTCTAAACACTTACAAGTACCCAAATTCAAGATGCTAACACTACAGCAGCTACTACTTATGTTGGGCAAGGAAGCATGGCTAGTAACGTTGGACCTCAAGGAGGCATACCTGCATGTCCCTATCAGACAAAGTTGCAGAAGATACTTCCGTTTCATTGCAGGTTCAACCCATTACCAATTCTCTGCACTGCCCTTTGGCTCATCTACTGCGTCCAGAGTCTTCACAAAATACCTGGCACCAGTAATTGCATACTGCAGACAGAGGAATTCAAATATATCCATACCTGGACAACTGCCTCATCCAAGCAGAAAGCAAAGACATTATTTTACATCATCTGGCCTTTGTAAAGCATCTTCTAAACTGCCTGGGGTACACAGTGAATGAAAAGAAGTCAAATCTAGTACCCTCACAAAAAATGACATTCCTGGGTGCCAGCTTGAATACAACGGCCCAGAAGGCTTACCTTACTCCAGACAAACAACTACAACTGACTCAATATTTCATGACAATGGCATTAAAGACCCAATTAACTGCAAGAAAAATTCTGCAGGCTTTGGGCTTCATGGCATCTTGCATACTAATAATGCCATTTGCAAAGCTGCATATGAGGAAATTACAGTGGTACCTAAAAAGCGTATGGTCTCAACACAGCCACAGCTTGGACACAATGATATCTCTCATTCCATGCCTACGACAGGAATTTCTATGGTGGTCACAGGCATGTCACCTCAACAAGGGTCAGCCTTTCACCTTGTCCCCAGCCAGGCAAACTATCACAACAGATGCTTCAGACTACGCCTGGGGGCACACATGGCAGGGCAATGCATTCAAGGCCTATGGACCGCAGATCAAAGAAATCTGCACATAAATCAAAAGGAGATGCTAGCTGTACAGAAAGCTCTGACAGCCTTCAAGGATCTGTTACATCCAGGACAACTTGCAATAAGGATGGACAACACCACAGTAATGTGGTACATAAACAAACAAGGGGGTACACATTCCTACCCTCTATGCAGGCAAGCAATGATCTTATGGAACACAGCTCTGGCTTACCAAGTTCAGTTACAAGCTCTGTTCCTGCCAGGACAGAAGAACACATTGGCAGACGACCTCAGCAGAAACATCAAGTATCCCCACGAGTGGAAACTAGATCCACAAATATTTGCAATGATAACTCAAAAATGGGGCCTTCCAGACATAGACCTGTTTGCCAGTCCTCAAAACTATCGGCTAACAAAATTTTGTACAAGGACATTTCACCAACAAGCTTGGAAAGTGGACGCACTCTCTTTCAGTTGGAAAAACCTAACAGATGTTCTTCATCTCACATTGCTGCAGTCCTTACATATGGGTAGTCCGCTGTCCTCGGTCGGCCCGAATACCAAAGTATTAGGCTGACTGTCATGGGCGCTCAGATCTGACATCAGAGCGTCAGGGTATTAAAGCGCATGACCGAAGTCATATCCTCAGTCTTTTTTGCCGCATGGTCCGATGCAGAAGCAGCGTTTGCAAGTGCCGTTCGGCGTTCTGAAATTTTCGTATTTTGAGTTTCAGACCGAAACCAAGTTGGGCTAAGTAACCCGTTGGGGAATATTTTTGTTTTTCCTTGCCTCAGTTAATTCCGGATGTCAGAAAAAGTGAATAATTATATTTCTTGTGGGAAACAGATACCGCATAGGGATTACCACTCTCTTTGTATTCCTTGTTTGGGACCTGAGCACGACGTAGTCTGGTGTCGCTTTTGTGCTAGGTTTAATAAGCGCACCACTAAACTTAGGTTAGATTGCGCTAGGCTTGTCTTTGGTAAGCGGTGTAATTATAATATGCCGTCGGATCCTCCGACGCCTGCTACCGCGAAGAAGCGCAAAGACAAATCTTTAAAGTCCAGGCAGGATGAGTCGTCCGTTCCGGACGCCGGTTCTTTAGAAACTACGGTGGAATCTGTGGATCCGGCCGAGGTTTCAGTTGAGTCTCAGGGGGAGGCTTTAATTTTGCAAGATGTGGCCTCTCAGGAGTCAGGTCAGGCTGAGGGGGCCTCTCAGGTTGCTGTTCTCCCTTCCTTGCCTAAGGTGGTTAGGCCTTCTCCTTCTGTCTCTAAGGCTCCTTCCAAAGGCAGGCCTGGTTTGCCTTCCACGGGTGTCAGTCCTAGTTTTGCAGGTTCTGTGCCTAAAAAACACATGCTTAAAATGGCAGAAGATTTAATTTCTTTAATCAGAGGTTCTATGCCCCCTCCTGATAAGAGGCCTAGGGTGGAAAGTTTGGAGCAGGCTTCAGATTACTCAGAGTCTTCGGCTGAGGACATTCAAGATTTTCCTCCTTATTCTGATTCAGACCCAGAGGATTCCACTCTTTCTGCTTCTCCTCCAGAGGATTTTTCTTTTTCAGAAACCCTGCATTCTATGAGGGAACATTTTAAATGGGAAGGTCAGGATTTCTCAGATTCCCGAAAGAGGCTTAGGGAATTTTTGTTTTTACCACAACATAGGCCCTTGGCTATACCTCCTGTTTTGGATGTTGTTCAAGACGTTTTCTCCGAGGCTTCCCTTAATCCAGACTCTGTGCCTCCTGCGCCAGTTAAGCCAGACAGGTATTACAGAGTACCTGAAGCTCATAAATATCTGTATAAGAGTCCTAGGGCTGACCCAGAAACTATTAGCCAGGGACCTAAGGGTGTCAGGGCTTCTGTTGTAAAGAATCCAGTTCCTATTGATAAAGATGCTAGAGCTTTGGATAGATGGGGTAAGAAAGTGTATACCTCTTCCACTTTAGCAATGAGGGCTTTGAATTGCCAGTTTCATATGTTAAAGTATCAGAATTTTCTCCTTACTCAACTAAAATCTAAAGTGGATGCTTTGGCAGAGGGCATAGAGTGTAAAGAATTACAGGATTTGGTACATGCCTCTGAACAGGTGGGTAAGCATTCTTTGCAGTGTGGTTTTGATGCTTTACAGGCTTCTTCCAGGGTGGCTGCCACTGGTTCAGTTATTCGCAGGCACGCCTGGCTTAAGGATCAGAATTTGTCAGAGCATGTTAAAACTAGAATTTTGGATGCTCCTTTACAGTCTGAAGTTTTGTTTGGTTCTCCTGTGGAATCTGTCTTGAAGAAAATGGAAGACAAGGCTAAGTCTATGCAGACTGTTAAAGATTTTTTGCAGGTGCAGCCTCCTAAGTTTAGCAGGAATTGGCCTACTAAGGGATGGGCTTATCCTTCTTCTGATTCACAGTCTAGGGGTAGATCTAGACGTGGTAGGGGCAGAGCTCAGAGTACTTTCAGGCCTAGAATGTGGAGTTCACCTGCACAATCTACAGGTGAGGGCAGGGGCCAGTCCTTTCATAAACAGGCCCAATGACCTGCATTTTCAGCTGCCAGATTCTTCCTGTCTGGCAGCTCCTTTGGGAGGAAAGTTGGCACTCTTCAAGCAAAACTTGGTTTTAGTCACCCAGGACAAATGGGTGTTGGACATTATAGACCCGAGGCTACAAGTTTTATTTCCATACATTGCCTCCTTTCAAAGGCATGCCAGACGTTCCTCCTCAGCAAAGGGTAGAGGCTCACAAGCAGATTTCTTTACTTCTTCAAATGGGGGCTGTACAGCAGGTCCCTCTGTCAGAAGTGGGCCTAGGATTTTATTCTCGCCTGTTTCTAGTACCAAAGAAAGGAAACACTTGGAGACCGATTTTGGATTTATCTATCCTCAACACATACCTAGACATTCCAAAATTCAAAATGTTGACGTTGCAACAACTTCTACCTGTGTTGGGCAAAGATCACTGGATGGTAACTCTGGATCTCAAAGAGGCTTATCTTCATGTTCCTATCAGGCCCAGTTGCAGGAGGTACCTGCTGGCTGGGACTTTACATTATCAGTTCTCTGCATTTCCCTTTGGCTTATCTACTGCGCCCAGGGTGTTCACAAAGGTTCTGGCTCCAGTGATAGCCTTCTTACGGTTAAGAGGAATACAAATTTATCTTTATTTGGACGATTGCCTGATTCTTGCTCAAGACAAGTACGAACTTCTTCATCATCTACAGTATGTGATGGCAGTGTTAAGGTGCCTAGGGTATTCTGTGAACGAAACAAAGTCCAGTCTAGTACCCTCTCAGGAAATGTGCTTTCTGGGTGTGAGACTGAATACAGCTTCCCAGATGGCTTTTTTGACCCCGGACAAGCAAAAGAACCTTACCCTTTACTTCCATCAATTGTCTCTACGGTCCAGGCTGAGTGCAAGGACAGTCCTTCAAGCCTTGGGGTTCATGGCATCTTGTATTCTGGTGCTTCCCAATGCCAAACTGCATGTGAGGAAGCTACAATGGTATCTCAAAAATGTATGGACACAACACTGCCAAGATCTGGACACTGTCATTCAAATAATACCTTGCATTCAAAAGGAATTTTTGTGGTGGGCTCAGGAATGTCACCTAAACAAGGGACTCTCTGTGACCCGACCAGAGGCGAGTCAGATTTTAACGACAGATGCCTCGGACAAGGCTTGGGGAGCACACCTCAATGGAAAATGGGTGCAAGACACGTGGCCTGCCAGACTTCAACATTTACATATCAACTTGAAGGAGATGTTAGCAGTCCAATTTGCATTGATGGCTTTCAAGGATTTACTTCACCCAGGGCAAGTGTTGATTCAAACAGACAACACAACTGTCATGTGGTACATCAACAAGCAAGGGGGAACCCATTCGTACCCTCTTTGCAGGCAAGCAATGATTTTGTGGGAGACTGCTCTCAGTTTACACCTCAATCTTCAGGCAAGGTTTCTACCAGGAGCACAGAACTCCTTAGCAGATGTTTTGAGCAGACAGCTAGTGGATCCCCACGAGTGGAAATTGGATCCTCATGTATTTCAAAAATTGACAGTGATATGGGGAACTCCAGACATAGATCTGTTCGCTTCTCCACTAAATTTCCAGTTGCCAAAGTTTTGCACAAAAATGTTTCATCCCACAGCTTGGAAAGTGGATGCTCTGTCATTCAGTTGGAGCAATCTTCACGTCTATGCCTTTCCGCCTCTGCCTCTCCTCCCCAAGGTACTCTTGAAGGTCAGACAAGACAAGCCCTCCATGATTCTAATAGCTCCAGAGTGGCCTCGACAGCACTGGTACCCTCTGCTGAGGAGTTTAGTACGGGAGCCTCCATGGCCTTTGCCTTCGATTCCGCACTTTTTGTCACAGGAGGGCAATCATTTCCTCAATGTCAGGATTCAGTCCCTGCATCTAACAGCCTGGCATATTCTGTTGTAGAACCTGGAGGGTCGCAGCTGCCACAACAAGTTTTGAATGTTATTTTGGAGGCCAGAAGGCCTAGTACAAGGAAAGTTTATGCTGATAAATGGAGGAGATTTTTAATTTGGAGCAAAACAAAGGGCTTTGATGTTTCCAGGCCTGATTTAAGTGTTTCTCTTCAATATCTTACAGAATTATTAGACAAGGGTTTGTCTTTCTCCTCTATAAAAGTTCATGCTGCAGCCATTTCTGCTCACTATGACTGTGACCCTCCATTATTCTCTCATCCTTTGTTTAAACAATTCCTTAGAGGGGCAAAGAACATAAGACCCCCACGTAGAGCTCCTACTCCTGCCTGGGATCTCAATTTTGTGTTGGAAAAACTTACTTTACCTCCTTTTGAACCTGCAGCTACTGCTGAGTTAAAGTTTTTGTCTTGGAAGACTGCTTTTTTGTTGGCCATTACGTCTGCTAGAAGGGTTTCTGAATTACAGACTCTTATGGCAGTTGAACCCTTCCTAATTTTTCATAAGGATAGGGTATCTCTGCGTACTAATCCTACCTTTATGCCTAAAGTGGTTTCATATGTGGCCTTGAACCAATCAATTCATTTGCCTACTTTTTATGCAGATCCCCAAAATAAAGGGGAGAAAAGTTTGCACACTTTGGATATTCACAGGCAGTTGCGTTATTATTTGAGCAGGACTAAAGGGTTCAGACAGTCTCAGCAGTTGTTTGTTTCTTTTGCTTTGGGTTCTCAGGGGAAACCTGTTTCAAAACAAACTATTTCTAAGTGGATTGGCTTTTGTATTGCTTTTTGTTATTCTCATCATGGTAAGGAGATTCCGGCTGGAATCAGACCTCACTCCACTAGGGCTACTGCCACTTCTACAGCTTTTTTAAGGGGAGTAGCTACTAAAGACATTTTGGAAGCAGCTACTTGGAGTTCAGTGCATACTTTTTCTAAACATTACCACCTTCCTCTTTATTCCAAATCTAGGGCTGGATTTGCCACTGCAATCTTACAGGGCATTTTGGCAGCTCCCAATGCTTTATGATTTTGCCAGCCTCCCTTTACCTCTGCTTTGGGATTCTACCCATATGTAAGGACTGCAGCAATGTGAGATGAAGAACATAGTACAGTTTTGTGCCTACCATTCGAAGATCCACATTGCTGCAGTCCAATTTACCCTCCCTCCTTCCCCTCTGTAGTTTGGAATGGTTGTCTGGTTGGGGTGGTAGCTGTTATTTGTACATGCCTTTTGGGAAGTATTTTTTTTTTTTTGGCGGTGGCCTTTCTTTTTAGGGCCTTCTGACATCTGGGGCAAGAAAAGACTGAGGATATGACGTCGGTCATGCGCTTTAATACCCTGACGCTCTGATGTCAGATCTGAGCGCCCATGACCGACGTCAGCCTAATACTTTGGTATTCGGGCCGACCGAGGACAGCGGACTACCCATATGTAAGGACTGCAGCAATGTGGATCTTCCAACATCTACATTTATGGTAGGTACAAAACTGTACTTTTATGCCTTCCCTCCATTGCCTCTCCTCACAAAGTCAGAAAGGAGAGACCACGACTGATTCTCATAGCCCCAGACTGGCCACACCAGCACTGGTACCCGCTATTGAGAAATATGGCCCACAGCCCTCCATGGATATTGCCTCAAATCCCCCATTTCCTCATGCAACAAAACAATCAGATTCTTCACAGCCAACTCAAAACTTTAAATCTGGCTGCATGGCAAATCAACTAAACATCCAACCAGCTCCTCTTTCACAAGCAGTTCTGGATGTTATTCTGGAAGCCAGGAGACCAAGCACCAGGAAGGCTTATTCAGACAAATGGAAAAGGTTTTGTGCCTGGAACCAAGCTAAAGGCCAAGACACAATTCAGCCTCACATGCCTCACATTCTACAGTATTTAGCTGAGATGTTGCACTAAGGACTTTTTTTCCTCCATTAAAATCCATGCTTCAGCTATTTCAGCTCACTACAACACGGATCCACCTTTATTTTCACATCCTCTTCTAAGGCAGTTCCTCAGAGGGGCAAAAAACATTAGACCACCCAGGAGAGCTCCTACACCAACATGGGACCTCAATTTTGTTCTGGAAAAACTAACGCTACCTCCCTTTGAACCAGCTTTCTCTGCAGATCTTCAGTTCCTATCATGGAAGACTGCCCTGCTCCTAGCAATAACTTCAGCTAGGAGAGTCTCAGAGCTACAGGCACTAATGGCTGTGGAACCTTTCCTAAATTTTCATCAAGACAGTTTCCCTACGAACTAATCCTTCCTTTATGCCTAAGGTGGTTTCCAGTGTGGCTTTAAATCAAACCATCCACTTACCCACCTTCTTCCCAAATCCACAGAACAAAGGTGAGAGACTCCTGCGTTCCTTGGACATTCACAGGCAACTTCGTTACTATTTGGACAAGACTAAGAAAATCTGACCAGCTCTTTGTATCCTGTGCTACAGCTTCTCAAGGGAAGGCTATATCAAAGCAAACCATATCTAAATGGATAGGTCATTGCATACGTTTCTGCTATACCCATCATGGGAAACCAGTTCTTGCTACTATTAGGCCCCACTCTACCAGGGCAACAGCTACCTCTACA
The DNA here is from genome assembly GCF_019279795.1 of Protopterus annectens. Lineage (NCBI taxonomy): Eukaryota > Metazoa > Chordata > Ceratodontiformes > Protopteridae > Protopterus > Protopterus annectens. The sequence goes on from NC_056751.1 coordinate 131,296,942, forward strand.
GCCTTCCTCAGGGGGTTCCAACCAAGGAGATTTTAGCTGCATCTTGGAGTTCAGTACACACCTTTACCAAACACTATGACTTACTTACCTCTTTACTCTAAGACCAGGGCGGGCTTCGCCACTGCAGTTCTGCAGGGTCTTATAGCCTCCACTAACCCTCTATGATACCTCCACCCTACCTTAGCTTTGGGATTCAACCCAAGTGTGATGACTGCAGCAGGGTAAGACGATGAACATAGTACAGTTTTGTACCTACCATAAATGTAGATGTTCGAGTGTTCACCCTGCTGCAGTCCAGGTTACCCTCCCTCCATCCCCTTTGATCTACTGACTAAATCTCTTCTATACCTTTCTGATGTATTTGCTTATAGCTGAAGGGATTTTGTGTTTGTGCAGAGGTTACTCCATTTGGTACTCATTTCTGACCACCTTTTCAGGGGGCACCTGACATCTGGGGCAAGAAAAACTGAAGAAAATGGCGTTGGTTACAATATATATACCCCTGGCGCACTGACATCAGGGAAGAGGCGACAGCAACTGACGCTGGACCAAGACTTTGGAATTCCGGCCGACCGCGGGGACCGCCTGACGACAGGATAACCCTAGTGTGATGACTGCAGCAGGGTGAACACTCGAACATCTACATTTATGGTAGGTACAAAACTGTACTTTCCCGTACCTACAGTCTCATCTCATAGCTCCTCTTTGGATCTTAGATCCCATCCCAGATCTGATCTCTCATCTTTCGGGATTGAAATCTCCGAATCTGGATGACCTCAAGCTCTCTGCTTGGTTGATCCAGTTCCGTTAGTAGCTAGGACTCCCGGTATCTCGTCCGCAGTTAAATCCATTCTGGTGGCGGCGCATAAGCCTTCTACCAGAAGGGTCTAAAACAGTAAATGGAAATGTTTTTCCATCTGGGCCTGGCATAGGAATTTGGACCCTTTTACGGCTCCCATTCCAGCAGTACTTGAATTTCTGTCTCACATTTTCCATCAAGGGGCCAGTTCTACTGTGAAGGTTCAAATGCCGGCCATTTCCCACTTCCACATCGGGGACAATCTTGGTCCTTTAGCTTCCACTAAGATCTGTAAGACTTTCTTAAAGGGCACCTTTCTTTTAAGACCTCCTGTCAAGAATGCGGTTCCTCCATGACCTAACTTTAGTCCTTCAGGCTCTAACTGGTCCACCCTTTGCACCTGCAGCTTCTGTTGACTTAAAGTTCTTGTCTTGGAAAACTGCCTTCTTAATTGCTATTACCTCAGCTAGAAGGTTATCTGAGCTTTAGGCCCTTTGTACTAAACCCCCGTATCTTGTCTTCCAGAAGGACAGAGTATCTCTCAGGACTAATCCTTCCTTCTTACCTAAAGTGGCTTCTGAGGCTAACATCAACCAATCCATTAATCTGCCTGTTTTCTTCCCTAACTATCAGAACAAGGGGGAGTACAGACTGCATTCATTAGATGTGCATAGACAATTGCGCTTTTACTTGCACAGAACAGCTGCCTCTCACAAGTCGGAGCAGCTCTATGTTTCCTTTGCTTAAGCCATCCTTGGGTAAACCAGTAATGAAGGTGACTCTAGCTAGATGGATATCTTGCTGCATTTTGCTTACATATAAAATTTCTGGTCGGCCGGAGCCCTTGGGTGTTCATGCTCATTCTACCCGTTCTATGGCTACCTCTGCTGCGTTTTGGTCAAGAGTTCCCTTGGATGACATCTGTTCTGCGGCTACTTGGATTTCTTCTCGTACCTTTATTTCGCATTATAAATTAAATCTGATATCCAGAGGGAGTGCGGCCTTTGGCTCTGCAGTGCTCCGGAATATTCTTCCTTGAGGACCTCCCAAGGTTTTTGGTAGCTGGGGACTCTGTCCCACAGGTTGCTGATCAAATGAAGTTAACTACTTCAGATAAAGAAGTTATTTACTCACCATAATGTTTCATCTGAGTAGGTAACTTCATTTGTCAGCAACCAACCCCCCTCCTTCCCCCTAACCTGGCTTTTGTTACCTGAATGATAGAATGATTCAGTCCTGGTATGCATCAGGTTAGGATGTTCAGGTATTGTTTGTCTTGGTGTTGTCTGGTAATTGGGCAAACTCTATCTGAGGACTGGAGGGAGGTAGCAGGGTATTATGGGTAAGGGGGAGCAGCTTGGAGCTTGGATCTCTAGCTTGGAAAGCTGCCGGCTCAGATCCAGGACGGATCCGATATCACAGGTTGCTGACATATGAAGTTACCTACTCAGATGGAACGTTATGTTGAGTACATAACTTCTTTTTACTGCCACATTCAGGCTGTTAATTTTCCAAATGTGCACTTTTATTGTGGAACTGTCTGTTTACGACTTTTGCTGCTGCGGTCATTTAATGAAGCTACGTCTGTATTTTACTTTAGGTGATTATTGCAGCGTCAGAGCTATGGATGGCATTTGTTCTGTTTTACCAATCTCATTTTAAGGGGATTGTTCTCTCTTAGGACACAGCATCATACTTTAAGTGTGGGCAATACTGACTTGATTAACACCCCAATGAGGTTGTCATTTAAGTGCTTGTCACATTTTAAATTGTTCTAATTTTGTATTTTTTTTAGATTAAGAAGTATAAAAAAATTGAAAATATGAAACTTTGTTGGCCATTACTGACTTAATGTCAACGTCAAATGGCCACATGCATCCAGCAAGGATTTGATGTCCCCCTGCTACTATACACAGTTTTAAGTGCCTTGCTGTCTTTTTGGGGGTGGGGATGAACGTTAGGCTGTCTGTGTGTTTTTTTTAAATTTCATTTTCTTTGCTTTACACCAACATTCTTTTTTTTTTAAAATAAGAGGTCTGACATTATCAGGTTGTCCCATGTTACACTGGGCGCGGTGCTTCCTACTGTCATTTTGGTGTGTCTTAATATAAACAAATGCCGATTTAGTTTTACATTCCTCTAACTTGGATTCAAGTTTTTCTGTTGGTGAGTTGTTCATTTACTTTTTCTAGTCTCTGGATTCTACCATTTTGTGTATTATTGTTGTTCTGTCTTTCGGCTTAGGGGTCACCACAGCGGAACTCCGGTATATTGCTGTTAAATTTATATTGTCTCTTTTAGAGGAGTTCTACTTCTGCTGTTTTAGGAATTGGGCCCGTCAGCTTTTGTGTAACCTGCTCATGTTCCAGAATGTCGTCCACCTGTCTCTAAGCAAACCACTGCACATTGGATTTCATCTGGTATTATTTTTTTGTTGCACCCACCATAGGAATGCGAATCCTGGCAAGGTAAAAGCATATTACACCAGGGTCTTTTCCTCTTCAGGACGTATTGGAAAGGAGTGGAATCAAAGTATTCTAGAGGCAATGTCTTTGTCCTCTGTACATACCTTTACAAAGCACTATAAGCTGAATACATTTTCTACATCCAGAGCAGGCTTTCCGAGGACCATTCTCAGGGGCTCCTGGACCGTTATGTTTCCTCATCCCAGGTTGGGTAAGATTTGAGAATCTTATCTATATGCCAGTAGGGTGGTATTTTATTGAACATAAAATGGTTGCGGGAGTCCTACTTACCTATTATTTGAAACAGATGTTCATACCAAACACTTCCTTACTGGCAGTGTTTTGTTTTGTATGTGGTGCGTTGGTTTGAAACATTGTGTTCACAAAGCTTGCGCTTTTGTCTGCAATTCATGGTGGACCCAAGAAAACTAAAATGGTCATGTCTGTGAGTTAGTAGGGCAGTCCTGGTCCTGCCATAATATTAGTCCTTCACACCCACAGACACACAGTGGGAGGAGCCATGAGCTTTGATTGCCATAGGGAGGGTAGTAGGGCTCTTCTAGCAATATGCCAGTAACCAGTGTTCATAGGTAGGTACTAGGCTATCGGCCCAAGGGCCTACGTAAGCCTAACCAACAAGGTCCCCTATGTTATGCCACCCAAGAAAGTTATTTTTCTGTGCCACTGTTGAGCAGAGACACAGAAGTGATCCCCGGGGTGCATTTCCTATTTCCCATCCACTCATCAAATTTTTCTTAGAGTGTTAATGAAAAACTTTGACTTAGATGGGTAGCTTGTTCCAGAGTATGGGAAGTCTCTGGGACAGGAATCTATCCCTCCAACATGTCCTGTTTATTGTGGTGACGAGGTTTAGGTCCCTAGAGCGTGAAGCTTGGAGGAATTGGGATTTCTTTAGGTGTAGCATGTCCAACAGTTCTGGGTTTGTCATATGTTATGTTAGGCAGAGATCACCTCGGAGTAGGCGATATGCTTCGGAGTAAAGCTGGAGTTTTTTAAGACAGTCAGTGTAGGGCATTTGTTTGAGGCCAGTAATCCTCTTTGTGAGGTACTTCTGTGACCTTTCCAGTTGCTGCAGATGTCTTCTGAGGTACATTCAAAAAGGGGCGTTGTACTCTATAACGAGTCTGATTGTCGAGTAGAGGAGAACAATGACCTCTTTTTTCCTGGATGAGAACCCTTTTATGATGAGGTGTGCCACGTAGAAGGACTTTCTGACTACTGTGGCGATGGGACTATCAAAGGAGAGACTACTGTCCACCTGGTTCCCAAGGTCTCTTCTCACACATTGGGTGTTAAGTAGATTGCTGCCTAAATGGTGGTTCATGAGTACAGAGTTTTTAATAAAGGGGGGGGGGGATGACACTGCACTTTTTGGCATTGGGTCTGAGGCCATGGCTCTGACACCTGGCATCTGTCTCAGCGAGGCCTTTTTGTAGGATGCCCACATCATTTGGGGACTTGACTATGGCTCCTAGTTTGCAGTCATCTGCGAACTTCGTTAGCCAGAGGCCTTATGTGTTAGCCTGTACTTCAGAGAAGTAGATACCAAACAGGAGAAGTTCCAGGACTGAACCCTGTGGTACTCCACTTGTCACTGGTTTGACTTGGCACAACTGTACTTTTTTGATTCCTCTTTGTTGGGCTTGGGTCCACTAATTCTATAAATTGCAATGTCTGCTCTTGTGTTTATGAGCAGTTCATCCTGTAGGTCCATTCTACCCATGGACAGGCCCTGTAGATGTCCATATCGGCTTAACTCACAGCATGACGCTGGTCAATGTTTACTGTGTCTTGGTTTTACTGATAAAACAGAGAGAAGGTGCAGAAAGGCTTTAGATGACTTGAAAGAATCCTTTTCTAGAGAAGCAGCTTCATTCTGTCCTTGCATTTGGTTTAGTTTATCTGCTGTAAAAAGTCTAAAAAATTGCATCTCACTTTATTAAAAAAATCTTAAGCCTCTATATCGATTTGGCTTGTATGTATCTGCCAAGGTATCAGATATGGAAGTAAATGAAAAAGGATGTTGTAGTTTTTGTTGGCATGTTTTCTCAGTGCACTTACTCTCTTTTGTAATCACAGAGTAACAGGGTAGTTTAGGACTTCAAGATTTGGAGACATAAACCAAGGCCACGCTACTTAGATTGATCTGTTTTGATTCAGGACACATAATATATTCCCAAATGGAAGCACGTTATATAGGCACAGTGCCAGACAGTTAACGAAAGGTTCACATAAGGACATTTGAGCAGATTTAGGAAGGGAATATAAAGAACATTATGTACAGATCTTGTGTAGATGAAAGTCTTTATGTTAAGAAGTTAAAGCTTGGAAAATAGAATGACACCAATGGGTTATAAAGTAAAAAAGTGATAGAGAAATATGTAATGAACATTTGGGGATAAAATGAGCAAAAAATGAGTGTTTGGGAGAGGTGATAAAAATAAATTAAGTAATAAAGCAGGAAGAAAGCTATGCAAACTGTTGGGTTATCAAACTGATTTACGTGCATGTACAGGTCTCGTAGTAGAGTTCAAGGAGAGTGAGCAGAAGTTGAATAGCAACTTTTTTTAAACATAGTAAATTTTATAACTGAGACCAGAACAGAAAGGACAGACTAAAAAAGAGTAATATGCAGAGTATATATTAAAATATTAGATTTGAGAAGACAACACAATATAAAGTTAAAAATAGCATAGAGAGAACAGTTAAAGATATTAAGTGTGATCAGCGGAAGGGAAAGTCTTAGTCCTAGATATGTAACTATCTCTAAAATGTAACATTTTTGCATGGAAATGTTTATGTATCACCACATGACTTTTTTCACAGACAAGTTAGAGATGTGATGTTTCAGAAGAAGGTTCTTGGCAGCATATATTTTTAGAATGCATGGGAGTTGCTTTAGTACTCGCATGGCTTAAATAATATGTTTAGTCCTGTTCTTGATAGTAGCTAAGAAAACTGCAACTAGAAAGTAGAAAGCCAACAACTGTCAAGAGAGGTGAGGAACAAGTGTAATGGTCTGAAAGTAAAACAGTGTGGTTACCAGTTAATTTCTGACTTCAAGTTATATTGTTAGTAGTTAACTTGTATGTTTTAACTAATGTTGTTGAAGGAGCAGTGTTAAATCCTTAAGTTATTAAAAGCAATAAAATAGTCCGTTATGCTACTTGAATGCATATCAATGCCAGGTCACTGAATGCTAAATGTGAGCACTGATTGATGCTAGTTTTAGTATTGTTTAAATATACAGATATAAAATGGCTCTGTCAGCATTTGGTGACATAGTAAGTGTACCATGCATGGGGATTGCAAAGTTTGGCAAATTGAAAATGTGGCTTTAAAAAAAGTATTGCAAAAATACCTGTTACGTTCCTCAAAGCTAGTAGTTGGTGACTACTATAGCTAATCTCACCGCTGTGGCAAAAGATCCTTCTTCACACTTGAGTACTTCCACCCTAAATTAATAGTTAAGGTAAGGTGCCAAGGTACAAAACAGCACACCAAATCTAGATTCTGGTTCAGGAATGGATAATTTAGAAATTGTATAAACTTGGTGTGCTTGCCTTGTACATGATTTGTAATGATGTATTAGGCCATTAGTTGTCCCTTTAATGTGTTGTAATCAGCATGTGACATGTTGAAAAAAGTCCAATAACTCTGATTTCTACACATGGTTGTACTTTGTCATAGTTGTGTACTGTACTAGATTTACTGTTTCTGCTTCCAGCTAGTGAGTGTGTCTTTGCTTTGCACCAACATTTCACTTTGTTGTACTAGTATCATCGTAACTGCTGCAAATGACCATTTTACTTTTACATTAAATGTAGCTATCGTAACAGTTTTCTCCATTATTGTTTTTTTGAGTGGCTACAATGATTGCTGCTGGACAAATTAGCTGTGATGAATGGAGTATCTTTTTGGTAGTAACAGGATACCAGAGCCAAATTGTTCTGTGCTTGCAATCAAGCCTTCCCCTCTTGAGGTAATCAGTTCTTTCTTCCATATGAGAGACCACTGCACAAGAGCATGAGCTCACCTGGGTAACCCATCTTTCAGGTATCCATAAGTGTTGCTTATGCCCTTGTCAGCATTCTGGCAGCTGAGGCAGTTCTAAAACCACTCTGTGGTAATGAAAGCACCTCCAGCACCACTGGGACTGCCTTTGCCTTTCCGTCATATGTAGTTGTAAGGGCCAAGATCACTGGCTTGAGCAAGTGACAGCACAAATTCTTCTTGCACTGCATTGGTGAGCCAGAAGGAAACCACCTCTTTATCCCCAAGATGGACTTGCCCATCCTTTTTGCTCAGCTGCATTATGTGCTTGAGCCACTGTTTCAACTCTGGTCACCTAGGTTTAGTCAGGACTTCAGCTACTTACAGCACAGAGCTGGTTGCCAGAACCATGATGTTTTGTTTGGTTCCATTATACAGAGAGAACTTTAAATGTTTTTGAATGTCTGTTCTTTCTAGAGTTCGGGTGTCCTGTCAAGCAATCATTTGATACCTTGTGTTACTGTCTGGTCATATTGCACACCACATTTGTTGCCTCAAGCTTCCTGTTTGACATGCCAAGTAGTGTGCATGTTTGTTTGGTGTTATGCTGTCAGTTTCTCATTGAGTCTTGTAAACCTGGAAGAAAAATCTTAGTACCCGAAGAACGTTGATTGATGGCTGTTAACTGTGCTTGAATTAATCAAGGCTATCTTCTGCTTTGCATTTTTGTTTTTGCAGCAAGTTCTGAATTACAGTAGGAGAGGGTATGTGAGAAGCCTTTTTTGGTGCAAGGCACTATTGCTGACATTTCCTTTTCCTTATCTGCTGGTAGCATACTGTGTTAGGGGCTTGCTTTCTAAGTTTAATTCTTGGGATCCCAGCTTATATTGATGGGTGACACTGCTTATCAGGTACTTAATTCTAGTACTCACTGATTTAAATACCCACAGTTCCTTTCCTTTTATACAACACACACACACGGTATAGGCATTTGTATCCTCCCTGACAGCAGTTTGAGACTCCTGAGCTGCTAAATGATCCCTGGTTTGCCTGGGCCATGTCAGGACTTTATCCCTCCATGCTACTAGGCTGTCTTTTTCTTCTCTTTATTACCCTATATCAGCTCGTTTTCCAGTGTTTTTCCAATTAGTGACAGTGGTGCCTTACTCAAGGCTGATAAATCTATTTCACAAAAGGGGATACTACTGTCTGGCACATTGGAATTGGATAAATCACTCCACCAGGCAGAGATATGGGAAGGGAGTCAAGTGATTTTTAGCATCCACTTTCTGTTTAGGAGTTTTTGCCTATTTCAACCCTAGCAAAATATATTTTACCCTAAATCCTTAATTGGTAATTCTCAGTCCTAAATCAAATCATTGCACCTCAACCGTTTCATATGTCTGGACTTTGAATTGTGTTTTTGTAAGTAACTCCTTTGCACAGCCATATTTCTCCTCTAGCAACCCACACCTCCTATCCACATCAGAAAAAGCTGTTTTGCATGGCTTTATTAGGTCTTTGTTTTTGTCATCCTATTTGTCTGTCTTTTTTGCAACCCTCAATATCCCCTTTCCACCTGGAACTCTGATGTCCTTCAAGGATGCATCTGCAGTCCTTACATATGGGTTGTCCTGCCTCAGGCAGCCCTTCAGTCGGCCGGATTCCAAAGTCTGGGTCCGGTGTCGGCTGATGTCACCCTTTCCCCGACGTCAGAGCGCCTGGGGTATAAAAGTCAGCTGACGCCATCTTCCTCAGTCTTTCTTGCCGCGTGATGCCAGAAGCAGTTCGCAAGTGCCGGTCGGCCAGCTCCTGTAGGCGTGCCAGAGGTAGAGGGCAAGCTAGAGGCTCCTACAGAGGACGTCAATGGCAGCCTCCTAACCAGCGAGGTAGTGCAGGACCAACAACTGCTACACAAGGACTGACTCAATGACTTCACCTTGATCCCGCCAACCAGGGCTCAATTAGAAGCACCTTTGGGTGGAAAATTGTCTTTATTCTCAAGAAATTGGCACAGTATTACAAGGGACAAATGGACACTGCAAATAATAGGCAAAGGATACAGGTTCTATTTCAATACATTACCAAAAAGAAAAGGAATGCCAAACCTGCCACCAAATCAAAGGGCAGAGGCTTTAAAATAAATTGCCAAACTATTGCAAGAAAAGGTTCCTCTCGCAGAACAAGGCCAAGGATTTTATTCCAGACTATTCCTTGTCCCAAGAAAAGAAAAACAATGGAGGCCTATTCTCGATTTGTCCGCACTCAATACTTATCTCATTGTGCCAAAATTCAAAATGCTGACCCTACAGCAACTCCTTCCCATGCTGGGCAAGGGGTCTTGGCTGGTAACTCTAGACCTCAGGGAGGCATACCTGCATGTCCCTATCAGACCAAGTTGCAGAAGACACCTCAGATTTCTTGCAGGTTCAGAGCATTATCAATTCTCAGCATTGCCCTTTGGCTTATCTACTGCGCCCAGAGTATTCACGAAATGCCTGGCATCAGTAATTGCACATTGCAGACTTCAGGGGATTCAAATATACCCGTATCTGGACGACTGCCTTATACAAGCGGACAGCCAACAAACTTTGGAAAAACATTTGAATTATGCCATCCGCCTTCTGCAGGCCTTGGGATACACAGTCAACATTCACAAGTCAAGACTTGTGCCATCCCAAAGAATAACTTTCCTGGGTGCGGAACTAGATACAACCACCCAAATGGCTTTTCTCACAGAAGAAAAACAGACAACTACCGGATTACTTCAAAAATCTGACAAAACAAACTCAGATGACTGCAAGGAAAATCCTGCAGGCCCTGGGTTACATGGCATCGTGAATTCTTCTGATTCCACAAGCAAGGCTGCATATGAGAAAACTACAATGGTACCTAAGGAGTTTATGGTCTCAGCACAATCACAGCCTAGAAACTTTGATACCACTCATTCCATGCCTTCAAAAGGAATTCCTGTGGTGGGCCTAAGCAAGCCAGTCAAACAGGGGTCTGCCTTTCAGCAAACCAGTAACCAGCTAAACCATTACCTCGGACGCTTCAGACCATGGATGGGGAGCACACATGGAGGGCAGATGCATCCAAGGACTATGGTCTCAGAAAGAATTGCACATGCACATAAACCAAAAGGAAATGCTGGCAGTGATGCATGCAATCGAGACCTTCAAGGACTTTGGCCACCTGCTAATAAGGACAGACAATACCACAGTTATGTGGTACATAAACAAGCAAGGAGGTACGCATTCCTACCCTCTTTGCAGACTAGCAATGAATCTTTGGGAACTTTCCCTAAAACTCAATATACAGCTGCCATCCCAGTTTGTGCCAGGAAAAGACAATATACTGGCGGACAGCCTAAGCAGAAATACCATGGATCCACACGAATGGATGCTACACCCAGACATCTTCCTTCAGATAACACAATTTTGGGGAAGGACGGACATAGATCTTTTTACCTCCCACCACAATCAGCTGAAGAAATTCTGTTCAAGGACATACCACCCACAAGCATGGAAAGTGGACGCCCTCTCTTTCAACTAGAATACTCTAACAGTGTATGCATTTCCACCTCTTCCACTAATGACCAGGGTCTTACTGAAAATCAGGACAGAACAGCCAAAAGTGATTCTAATAGCCCCGGATTGGCCGAGGCAGCACTGGTACCCACTGTTACGATGCCTGTCACACACGAAACCGTGGCCTCTACCACAAAGGCCACTCCTTCTGACACAGCACAATTACAAAACTCTGCACTCCAGCCTGAAAACCCTGCAGCTGACAGCCTGGAGAATACCTTGACTCCTCACCAGGAAAAGCTATCCAAGAGAGTGAAGGATATCATCATGGAAGCTCGCAGACCTTCCACGAGAAAGGCATATTCAGCAAAATGGAAAAGATTCCACACTTGGAGCACCGCAAAGGGCCTAGATGCCACAGTGATGAGCATGGCACATATCCTGGAATACTTGGCAGGAATGCTCCACAATGGCCTTTCTTACTCTTCCATAAAAATTCATGCTTCAGTAATTTCAGCAGAATACAATACTGATCCACCTGTCTTCTCTCATCCTCTCCTAAGGCAGTTTCTAAGAGGAATTAAAAGCATCAATCCTCCAAGAAAACCACCAGTGCCTACATGGGACCTTAACTTCATGTTGGAAAAGTTGACTCTACCTCCCTTTGAATCAGCAGCATCTTCAGAGTTGCAGTTCCCGTCTTGGAAGACTGCCTTCCTTCTGGCCATAACCTCAGCAAGAAGAGTATCTGAATTACAGGCACTCATGGCAGTACAACCATTTCTTATTTTTCATCAGGACAGAGTCTCCTTGAGAACCAATCCTTCATTCATGCAAAAGGTGGTATCCAGGGTCTCATTGAACCAAGCTATTCATCTGCCTACCTTCTTTCCAGATCCGCAAAACAAGGGAGAAAAACTTCTGCATACCCTGGACATTCACAGACAGTTACGCTACTACTTGGACAGAACTAAGACTTTCAGAAAAACTGACCAGCTGTTGGTAGCATATGCTGCAGGCATCCAAGGCAAAGCAATTTCCAAACAGACAATTTCAAAATGGATAGGAAATTGCATTTGATTCTGCTACTCTTATCATGGAAAAACTGTGCCAGCTAACATCAGGCCACATTCCGCCAGAGCCACAGCCACCTCCACAGCCTTTTAAGAGGGGTGGCTACCAAGGACATTTTCGAAGCTGCTACATGGAGCTCCGTGCATACATTTACCAAGCATTACAATTTGCCCTTATATTCCAGATCCAGAGCAGGCTTTGCTACGGCAGTCCTGCAGGGCATTTTAGCTACACCATCATTTTCTTAGATCCTACCACCCCCAGCTTGGCTATGGTATTCTACCCATATGTAAGGACTGCAGATGCATCCTTGAAGGACATAGTACAGTTTTGTACCTACCATAAATGTAGATGTCCGATAGGTATGCATCTGCGGTCAGGTTTTCACTCCCTCCTTACCCTCTGTGGTATTTCTTGGGTACTTATCCCTCTTATGGCTAGCTGGGGTTATCTATTATGGTGTATTTGTTTTTTATTACTGTGCATGTTTGGAATATTTTGCATTTCTCCAAATTTAGCCTTCCTTAGAGGGCACCTGGCATCTGGGGCAAGAAAAACTGAGGAAGATGGCGTCAGCTGACTCTTTTATACCCCAGGCGCTCTGACGTCGGGGAAAGGGCGACATCAGCTGACGCCGGACCCAGACTTTGGAATCCGGACGACCAAAGGGCTGCCTGAGGCAGGACAACCCCATATGTAAGGACTGCAGATGCATACCTATCGGACATCTACATTTATGGTAGGTACAAAACTGTACTTTTTCTGTAATGACATTTCACAAGGTCATATTGGATCAGAGAGATGCCTTGTTAATAATTACTGTCTGGCTCAACCAGCCTCTTCAAGGAGGGCAAGGCCCTTAACTCCTGTAGAACATTTTAGGATGCTCATCTGTTTGAAGGCAGACAGGGATTTTCACTTTTTGACATGCAAGTGGAGTTGACAGATAAAGAACATCTGTCCATTTAATTTTGTATTCTCTAATGTAGACTCTGATCTCATCTTTGAATGTTGACTGTATTGTCTAATACATCAGGAAAAAGAAAGTTTTAAATGATATGATCCCTGAGGGCATAGAAAGTAGTTTGTGACACAGGGAATGACTCTAGCCTTTTCAGATAGGTATGTTCATCATATTGATCACTGCTGCAGTAGCCTTAGTTATATGGGTTGTATCCTGCCACGTATATAATAGCTGGCCAGTTACTAAAGCTTCAGGGCACCTTCCATGTTTATTTGTTTTAGAAACACACAAGAGGAGGCAAGGGTTCCACTCCAAAAATATTTAATGTTTGTGCTTTCGTCCACTTTCTTAAATGAACTTCTTCAGGTGTTTCAATTCATTGGCGATTCTGAATTCCCAAGACTTGTTTTGTCGTTTTAATGGACCATTTCAGGCCAATAAAGCTAAACCCCACTACCTGTGGACATGCATACTTTTTATCCTTATGACCTCATCAGGACAGCACAAGCAGTGTTTTCCTCCAGTTTTGCAAGCTTTGGGAGGGTGTGTGTGTGTGTGTGTGTGTGTTATTGCAGTTTTCCTAACAAGTCAGCCAGTTGCCTTTAAAAAGCAGAGGATGTATAAAGTTCACTCTTCCCAAACCTGATCCAACAGCTGTAACTTTAGTTAATTCTAATCCTACTGTTTCTGTTAAGGCTGGAAAGATTATTGGTAAGTATTGAAAAAAAGTGTATGCTTCTGCAACTTTGATTTTCAGAATTCTGAATTGTCAGGCTCACCTGTTAAGGTTTTTTCTTCTTTTTCTTCTTCTTTCGGCTTTTTCCCGGTTAGGGGGTCACCACAGCGGATCATCTGTCCGCTCATGATTGGCAGTGGAGTTTTGCGGTGTCTAGTTGCCAGCCCGGCACCCACACACATGTTAAGGTTTGTCTTGACAAATTGTGAAAGTATGAGGAATGTTTTATCTACAGTTTCTTCTTGTGCAGAAAAATCTACTTTAAATTGAATTTCTTCTATTCAAGTCACATACTTGTATGTACGGTGTGTCTGACTCTGATACTTAGGCTATGGCCACAAGTACTGTTTCAAAGAGGTCTGCATGCTGCATTTTGAGAACCTCCCAAAAGTTAAAAATGAGATTTTAAATTCCCCTTTGGATGTACAGTGGATATAAAAAGTTTACACACCCCTGTTAAAATGCCAGAATTTTTGTGATATAATAAAGAGACCACAATAAATCATTTCAAAACTTTTCCCACCTTTAATGTGACCTATAACCTGTACAGTTCAGTCGAAAAACAAACAAGTCTGATAGGGGAAAAACAAAAAAATAAGAAATGTACAGTAAAGCTGGTTGCATAAGTGTGCGCACCCTTTAGTTTGTTGAAGCACCTTTTGATTTAATTACAACTTTCAGTCTTCCTGGGTACACACCTGCCATCAGTTAAAGAGACTGATTAACCCGAAATAAAGTTCAGCCATCCTACTAGGGTTTTCCTGACATGTACTCTGTTGCTTGCTTCAGCAAAAGCCATGGTTCGCAGAGAGCTTACAAAGCATCAAAGGGATGTCATTGTTGAAAGGTATCAGTCAGGAGAAGAGTATAAAAAAAATTCCACAACATTGGATATACCATGGAACGCAGTGAAAGACAGTCATCAAAAAGTGGAGAAAATAATGGGACAACAGTGACGTTGCAAAGAACTGGATATCCCTCCAAAATTGATGGGGAGAGGAAAACTGGTCAGGGAGGCTGCCAAGAGACCTACAGCAACACTGAAGGAGCTGCAGGAATTTGTCGGGTACTAGTTGTGTACTATATGTGATTAACTCCCGTATTCTCCATATGTCTGGGCTATGGGGGTAGGGTTGCAAGTCAAAAGCCTTTTCTTACACAGAAAAACATCCAGGCCCGACTACAATTTGCAAAACAATACATCAAGTCTCCCAAAAGCATGTGGGAAATTGTGTTCTGGTCTGATGAGACCAAGGTTGAACTCTTTGGCCACAATTTCAAAAGGTACATTTGATGCAAAAACAACACTTCACATCACTACAAGAACACCATCCCCACGGTGAAGCATGGTGGTGGCAGTATCATGCTTTGGGATTGCTTTTCTTCAGCTGGAACCGGGGCATTAGGCAAGGTGGAGGGAATTATAAACCATTCCAAATACCAGTCACTTTTGGCCCAAAACTTTCAAGCATCTACTAGAAAGCTGAAGAGGAATTTCACCCTTCAACACGATAGTGATCCCAAACATGCATCCAAATCAACAAAAGAATGGCTTCACAAGAAGAAAATTAAAGTTTTGCAATGGCTCAGCCAGAGCTCAGACCTAAATCCCATAGAAAATCTGTGGGGTGACATGAAGAGGGCTGTGCACAAGAGATGGCCTTGCAATCTGACAGATTTGGAGAGCTTTTGCAAGGAAGAGTAGGCAAATATTGCCAAGTCAAGATGTGCCATGCTAATAGACTCCTACCCAAGAAGACTGAATGCTGTAATTAAACCAAAAGGTGTTCCATCAAAGTATTAGTTTAAGGGGGCGCACACTTTAACATCTTATTGTACATTTTTTATTTTTTATATTTTTTCCCTAACAGATTTGTTTATTTTTCAATTGAATAGTACAGGTTATAGGTCACATTAAAGGAGGGAAAAGTTTTGAAGTGATTTATTGTGGTCTCAGTTTTTTAGATCACTAAAACCTGGCATTTTAACACGGGTGTGTTAACTTTTTATTTACACTGTAGATTTAGTTTTGGTCTCTGTTGCAGAGGTGATCGTAAATTGTGATGAAAGGAGTAAGCTGATACAGGGAATTTCTTAAGATTTTTCATCCCTATTTCCAAATTTTCCAAGGGATTCTCAAACTTCTATTCCAGATTTGGTAAGAAACAAGATAAGTCTCCAAAAAATACAGGTAAACAGTTCTTTAAGAAGTGGTAAGGGGGTGGGGGGGTCCAAGAAGAATTCTAGAAAACTCCCAAAACCAAGGACAGTCCAGTAAGTCAGAATTATTATTTAAGAGACTTTGTTCCCCCTTCTCACCCTGGCAGCCCCATTTTTCTTCTAGAAAGTCTGAATCTCCACCTTTCTGTATGGCAACAGATAGTTTTAAAAAAATTAACTCTAAAGATCATTCGTCATGGTTAAAAGTGATTGAGGAAATTCCTCCTTTCCAGGATATATTTCCTAATCCTCCAGATGAGACCGTTCTTTTTTCACCTGTCGTTCGTCACATGCTGTCCCAGGGAGTGACGGAACCAGACATTCTTTGTGTTTCACTGTTGCAGTCATCACCTCTGGGATTATCCCTGCTGTGGTAGCCCTTAGCTGGCCTGAATACCAGAGTCAGTGTTTTTCTGCATCGGCTGCTGTGGCGTGCTGCCTGACGTCAGGTCGGCAGTGCTGTAAAGGAACGCAGCTGATGCCATTCCTTCAGTCTTTCTTGCTGTGGAGCCCGTAGCAGAAACAGTTCACAAGTGTGACTGGTCAGTCACTGCCAGAGTTGGAATTACAGCTGAAAATGTCTATAGACAAGTACCCCATTGGGGATTCTTTTTTCTTGCACTGATGTCCGAAAAAGTTAACAATTGTCTCGCCTGTGGAAAGCAAATACCACACCGAGACTTCCATTCATACTGCGTCATTTGTTTAGGCCCAGATCACAACGTCCCTCATTGCCGGTTCTGTGCCCTCTGTAACACGAAAACCATTCATTGTAGAGATTTTATTGTAGCCAGGAATTTTCGTCTTCCGTCTTCGTATTCTGAAATGGCATCCATCAGCCAACAATTCGTAGACATTCCAAAAAAAGTAAGGATAAAGATAGACATAACACAAAGCTAAGTCTTCCATTGACTCTCCCGTTAAGCAGGTCTTCAGTTCTCTGGAATTCAGTGAGGCGCCTTCACAGCCCATGATGCCTGGTTTGATACCATCGCAGGCCCCTACTGAGACCCTTTCCGAGTCCGCTATGCCATGGAAATCTTGTTCGTCTTCCGAGCATTTGGTTGTGTCTGCCTTGGTTGGGTCCGGAGCCGCGACGCAGGCACTGGCTTCCGAGGAGGTCTTTCGCACTACCTAATCTAGGCAAAAAAATTACGTCTTCTCCGACTACCATTTCTCTCAGACCGATGGAGACTCTTGGGCGTAGAGGCAAGGCCACTCCTAGGAAAACTACCTGTAGCCACCATTTTACTCCTGCTCCACCACCCCAAGCTCAGATGCTTAAAATGGCAGAGGATCTCATCACCCTTATCAGGAGTAGTCAGGCCACACCTTTTAAAAAGAAAGAGACCTTTCTCCTGAAATTCTGACAGAACAGGATTTTGAGGAGTCTGATTATTCAGATTTTGAAGAGGAACAACCTCTGATTGCTTATGAGGATTCACATGCACAGGAATCCATTCCTTCTGCCTTCCCACCAGAAGATCTTTCCTTTGGGGAAGCCCTTCACACCCTCAGGGAACATTTTCACTGGGAATCCCAGGACATCTCTCAGTCTAAGAAAAGACTAAGAGTTTCTAGATCTGCCCCAGCACAGACCCTTGGCTATCCCTCCAATGTTAGATGTGGTTGATGATGTCTTCCATGAATCCAGCTTAACTCCTGACACCCTCCCACCTGCTCCCAGAAAACATGACTGGTATTAGAGTACCGGATTCTCACAAATACCTGTACAGAAATCCTGCTGCATACCCGGATGTCATTACACAGGGACCAAAAGGAGCTAAGGCTAGTTCTGCGAAGAATCCCATTCCTTCTGACAAGGACTCTAGAACTCTGGACAGATGGGGTAAAAAGTATAAACCTCTGCAACCTTAGCTATCAGAGCACTCAGCTGTCAGTTCCACATGTTAAAATATCAACAACACATTTTGGAAGTATTAAAACAAAAGATTTTAACCTTTCCTGACTGTGCCAATTCGAAAGAGCAGATTTACTGCACTCTACTTGTCAAGTGGCTAAACATTCATTGCACTGTGGATATGACTCCCTAGAAGCCTCAATTAGAGCAGCAGTGTCAGGATCTCTCATTAGGGACATGCATGGTTGAAGGAACAACCTCTCCCTGATAATGTCAAATCTAAATTACTTGATGCACCCCTGGATAAGGACCGCTTGTTTGGAGTAAAAGCAGAAGAGGTGCTTAAAAAGATGGAAGACAAAGCAAAATCTATGCAAACAGTAAAAGATTTCCTTCAGGCACAACCTCCTAGGTTCAGCAGGAATTTTCCCTCAAAACACTGGTCCTTTCCTGCACCTTGCAAACAGGGGCAAGGTAAGCCCCGCAGGGGCAGACCACCCAGACTTCCTATCCCAGGGACAGCAGAGAACCAAACAGTGGACCACTTCCACTCCAAAGGCTGGGAGATGTTCTTCGTGTTTCACTGTTGCAGTCATCACACTTGGGTTATCCTGCCAGGAGTAGCCATCAGTCTGCCTGAATACCAGAGGCTTAGTATTTCTGCGTTCGTTGCTGTCGCTTCAGGACTGATTGTCAGGTCATCAGTGGTATAAAAACAGGCAGCCGATGCCATTACATCAGTCTTTCTTGCCAAGGAGTCCGAGGCAGAAA
This sequence comes from Protopterus annectens, assembly GCF_019279795.1. Classification (NCBI taxonomy): domain Eukaryota; kingdom Metazoa; phylum Chordata; order Ceratodontiformes; family Protopteridae; genus Protopterus; species Protopterus annectens. The sequence goes on from NC_056751.1 coordinate 131,315,376, forward strand.
CAGTTCGCACGAGTGCTGGTCAGCTGCTACCTGAGTTTTTGTTTCCGAAATTGAAGCTGAAGTCTTCTAAAGCTACGTGCCCCGTTGGGGATTCTTTTTTCCTGCTCTAACCGATGTCAGAAAAAGTTAACAATTCTCTCGCCTGTGGAAAGCATATACCACAGCGAGATTTCCTTTCTTACTGCATCAGCTGAGTAGGCCCAGACCATGATGTACCTCGCTGCCAGTTTTGTACTTTGTTCAACGCCTGAACTATTCATCATCGGGCCCTTATTGTATCTAAATACTTTAATTCTCGATCTTCATATTATGAAATGGCTTCGGTAAGCCATCTGACTACCGATCTTCTGAAAAAAAAGTAAGGATAAAGACAGACGGACCACACAGGTCCAAAAATGCCAACGATGCTTCCGTTAAGCTAGTCGCCAGTTCACTGGTACTCAGTGAGGTGCTTTCGCAGCCCCTGATGCCCACTTTGATGGATTCGCAGGCCGCTACCGAGACCCGTTCGGAGTCCGGTATGCCACGAGACTCTTCTTTGAATACAGAACCTACGGATGTCTCTAACTTGGATGGGTCCGGAGCCACTCTGCAGGCACCGGCTTTTGAGGAAGCTCTTCGAACTACCAATATTCGACACAAACCAATGACTTTTCATGTCTTCAGTTCTTTCTAAAACTACCGAGTTGCTAAGGCCAAGAGTATGATCTATGCCCAAAAACGTACAATCCTAACTCAAGTGCCTGCTTCTTGCCACAGTCACAGATGCTTAAAATGGCAGAAGACCTTATCATGCTGATTAGGGGAAGCCAGCCTTCCCCTGTTAAAAGAAAGAGACTTGTCCCCAGCAGCTTTATCTGACCAAGAGTCCAAATCTGGGGTTTCTGATTATGAAGACATGCCCTTATCTACATAGGAGGATTCCGATGCAGAGGAATCCATTCCTTTTGCCTCCCTTCCAGAGGATTTTTCTTTTGATGAAACCCTACATACTAAGAGAGCATTTCAATTGGGAATGCCAGGATTATCTATCCTCAGTCCAAAAAGAGACTCGGGAAATTTTTAGATTTACCACAGCATAGACCCTTAGCTATCCCTCCTGTTCTGGATGTTGTGGATGATGTCTTTATGGAATTCAGTCTAACTCCTGATACTTTACACCCTGCTCCCAGGAAACCTGACAGGTACTACAAAGTCCCTGACTCGCACAAATTTCTCTTCAAAAATCCTACTGCTTACCCCAGAGGTCATCTCCCAAGGACCAAAAAGAATAAAAGCAACTACAGATAAGAATCCCACCCCCTCAGACATGGATTCCCGAGCTTTAGACAGATGGGGTAAAAAAGTGTACAATTCTGCAACTTTGCCATTAAAGCATTAAATTGTCATTTTCACATGCTGAAATACCAGCAACATACTATGGAACTTATTAAGCAGAAGTTGTCTCCCTTCCCTGACTGTGCAGAAAATAATGAATTACAGGAGCTTATGCATTCTGCAAGCCAAGTCAGCAAGCATATACCCTGCAATGTGGGTTTGACGCCCTAGAAGCATCTTGCAGGTCAGCAGTCACAGGTTCTGTACTTAGAAGGCATGCTTGGCTTAAGGGGCAGACCTTGCCAGACCATGTCAAATCAAAATTGTTGGACGCACCTCTGAACAAGGACAATCTGTTTGGCACCAAAGCAGAAGAGATTTTAAAAAAGATAGGAGAAAAAGCTAAGTCTCTGCAGACACAGATATTTTTTGCACATGCCACCTCCAAGATTCAGTAGGCATTGCCCCTCCAAACATTGGCCCTTTCCAGCCCCTCAAGGCCACCTCAAACTAGACCTAGGAGAAACAGACCCCCACAGACTACAGTCTCAGGGTGTATGCAGAGATCTAAGCAATGGAGTACCTCCACTTCTAAAACAGGAAGTGCTAAGCCACCCCCTTATGGAAAGAATTCACAGTGACTTCTCAACTCCTCTCCTCACCTCTGCCCAATTGCTCATGCCCCTAGGAGGAAAACTTGCCCATCATGCAAAAAACTGGACCTCCATCACCAACGATCGATGGGCCCTCAACATAGTATCCCAGGGGTACAAATTTTATTTCCACATGCTGCCAATCCCAAAAGGGTTCCCAGACCTTCCCCCAAACCAATGGGCAGAGGCACAAAACCAAGTTCAGTCCCTGCTCTTCATAAGGGCAATTCACCCTGTTCCTGCAGAACAGATAGTCCAAGGTTTTTATTCCAGACTTTTCCTGCTACCCAGAAAAGAGAACACCTGGCGCCCAGTCTTAGATCTATCCATTCTAAACATCTTCTTGGTGGTACCAATATTCAAGATAACCACCCTACAGCAGCTTCTCCCGGTGTTGTCCAAAGATGCCTGGTTAGCCACCCTAGACCTAAAGGAGGCCTATCTGCACATCCCAGTCAGGGACTCCTGCAGGAAATGTCTACATTTCAGGGCAGGATCTATGCATTATCAGTTCTCTGCACTTCCCTTTGGCCTATCCACTGCTCCCCTAGTTTTCACAAAATGCCTGACTCCAGACATTGCCTATTGCAGACTGAGAAATATTCACATTTACCCCTACTTGGACGATTGCCTGATTCAGGCAGACAGGAAAAGCTGTTGCAGCACCTGACATTTGTAAAGGACCTTCTAACCTCCCCTGGGGTACACTATCAACGAAAAGAAATCCAAACTAGTCCACAGTCAAAAAAATTGTATTCCTGGGAGCAAGCTTGGACACAGCATCCCAGATGGCATTCCTTACTCCAGAAAAACAAGCCTGTGTGACAGGCTACTTCTTTCAAATGGCCACCAGAACCCAGCTATCTGCAAGGAAAATCCTGCAAGCTCTAGGGTTCATGACCTCCTGCATTCTACTAATTCCATATGCCAGAGTGCATATGAGGAAACTTTAATGGTACTTAAAAAGTCTTTGGTGCCAACATTCTCCAGACCTGGAAACTGTCATACCTATGATACCTTGTCTAAGGAAAGAGTTCCTTTGGTGGGCAGTAGTATGCAACCACAACAAGGGGCTTCCCTTTACACAACCTTATGCTGCCCAGACCCTAATCACAGATGCATCAGACTATGCCTGGGGTGTACATTTGGACGGCAGGTCTATTCAGGGCCACTGGAGCCTAGATCTAATTTTTGCCTCCTGGAGGCAGTTGGGGACAGACTATTGTTGCACTCAGATGCCTGGAGAAACATAACAGATGACACCTGAGTGTTAAACATAATTTCCAGAGGTTACTATATTCGCTTTTCCCCTCCTCCTCCCAGTTCCGGAAGATCTCTCTCCAGTGTGCCACCCAGTAAGCGGGAGAATGCCTTCCAAGAGGTTCAAAAACTTCGAGAGAATCACCCAGGAGGTCCCAGCTGAACAACAAGGATGAGGAACCCGCACTTTTTTGGTGCCAAAGCAAACAGGGGACCTTCGACTGATCTTGGACCTTAGCAATCTGAATTTATTTAAGTCGAAGTTCCGCATGGTTGTGGTGCAGTCCATTCTGCCACATCTTCTCAAGGATGATTGGATGTGCTGTATAGATCTCCAGGACGCATACTGTCATATCAAAATAGGCGCTGCAAGAGACATCTGCTATTCCAGCTGGGAGCCAATCATTACCAATTTAGAGCATTGCCCTTTAGTCTCACCACCGCTCCCTGGGTGTTCACCAAATGCATGGCAGTGGTTGCAGGCAACCTCTGTCTGCAAGGATGCCAGGTGTTTCCATATGTAGACAATTGGCTCCTAACAGCACCTACAAGGCATCAACTACTTCAAGCCATTCAGGTCATGCTACAACTTTTCAGTTTCCTGGGAATTGCAGTGAATGTGGTGAAATCAAAGAAGTCTCTCATACAAGACATAAGAGTTCATAGGAACACAGTTGAACACAACTACCCAGATAGCTGCTCTATCTCCACAGAGAATAAGATCTTTGAGACAGCATTTTCAGCTGTTACTATACACCTTGACACCAGCAGCTCAGATGGTCCTCATGGTCATAGGGTCAATGTCAGCTGCCATTCTTTTGGTCCTGCTTGCCAGTTTTTCATGCAGTACCTCCAGTGGACCCTAGCTGCCCAGTGGTCTATTGTGCTCCATCCGTTGTCAACCCCAGTCAAGCTAACTCTGATTTGCAGATGTCATCTGCAATGGTGGATTCTTACAGACGACCTCCATCTCATTGGACCCTTCACCCTTCCTCCACCTATAGCCACAGTGACCACGGACACTTCCTTTTTTTGGGGTGGGAGGGCATTTCCAGGGAAAGATGGTCCAAGACAGAGACCAAATTACTTGTTAAAATGTGAGTGTCCCAAGTTAAAACTCAGTATGTCAGTGCTTAGCATATCAGTCATTCTTTGAGAAGAATTTCTGCATTGGGGTGTTTATTACCCCCCCCCCCCCTTCCCCCATCATCTACAAATGGGACCCTTCATCTTTTGGCTAGGAAAGGAGATCTCTGTGACTCTGAATGATTATAGTTTTTTTTCCCATGTCTTGTAGATTGTGCTTCTTTGTAAATGGGGCATATAAAAGTGAGTGGTGCAGCTCAGATCCCATCATTACTTACGCACCTCAGTGTGAAAAAGAAAAAAAATGGGCCATCAGAAGAGGAAGTTCCTAAGAACTTATTGAAGAGAACCTCTTCTTAGATCACCCTATATGGGGAATACAGATAATGTATAACATATATTTTATTTTCATAATATCGGCTTGCTTATAGTTAGTCACCTGGAAGGTTTATTGTGGTTAGCAGGCTAAACCTGAATGTTTTGTAGATAGTTAATGCTAAGTTTACTTTTATTACAGAAAACAAGCTAGCCTTTGGGCAGAAGGTGATATTTTCCATGCAAAATTAAAGGAACAAAATGGAAACAGAGTTAAATTAATCCTTTCAGGAGTGGATGACATTTCAATCAGTGGCAAAAACAAAATCCATTGCAAAGACAATGTTTTGGTGAGTGTCTGAAGATGTTACTTGGTAGTTTTAAGTGCTTTTTTTCTTGTGTCTGTTTATTTGCAATAGCCCTGGTGATTGTTTTACTTCTGCATTTGTTGCAGTTTAGTTTATAGTCAAATGTATCATTTGATCTGCTGATTTCGTTTTCCTTCATTCCTCAACAGTTGGGTTTGGATCTGATCTGACTCTGCTGCTTCTTCCTGCTTGTGGAACCCTAAAACTCTTGACCTCCTCTCTTATCCATAATTCCCTAGTCACCTAACATACCTCAGGTCTTGTTTGCCTCCTTGGAGTATGGACACGGTCACTGTATGCTGTCGCACACAGCAATTTTGCTGTGCGTTGTAACTTATAAATTTAAAACTTCATAGCTTTATAATATTATAATTTTCTATCAGTTCCTCCCGTCCTATATTATTATTAAGATTTCTGCCCCCTTTCCTATTTCAAATTGTTTCTATATACTTGTGTATATCTTGAATACCATTGTTGGTATTCCCCTTTGTTGTACTATTTAGTACTCCTTTTTTTACCATAGCTGGTATTTTTTTCTAATCTTCCTTCTGTTAAAAAAAAAATATATATATATGTATTTTTCCTATTAATCATTTTTCATGTTTAATCCTTTGAATTCTTAGATCATGTCTGATAAGCCGCCTTGTTTCAAAAATATGTGGCCATAAAATTCTGGTGTTTGATGCTCATTCAAAGCGTGTCTGTTTAGGCCCAGCTCAACTTGATTCGAATTGTGATATTTGTAAGGTCTTCAGTCCTAGAGCCTTGAGTGATGGGGGAAAAAAAAGCTAATTTTAAGAGGTTTGCTCCCCTTTAAATCTGCTTCAGCATCCTCTGGGGCTCAAACCCACAAAAACAGCTGATAAGAGTGGGAAATCCCTTTATATAGAATCGATAAAACATTACCTGGATCTGATGACTTTCTCGGTTGCTGTATCTGAACTTCCCAGTAAAGTGGCTAAAGTTTTGGATCCAACCTCTTCAGATCCGAATTCTCAGCTGGAAAAATCCCGTTGAATCTGATCACTGCATCTGGTTCTCTATCATCACTCTTCTTGGCTCCCTTCCTCTTTTTCGGAGTAATTACTGAGACACCACTCCAAACCATCATCTGCAGCATCCTGTATACAACCTTCCAAGAGGCTGACTGAAGCCGATGTGGACAAGATGATGAGAAAATTCCTTTTGACACATTCGTCTGGGGGTTCTTCCAGCTATGACCCCATCAGGTTCAGAGACCCTTGTCAGAACTACTCACCTGTTATTGGCTCCTTCTGCAATCCAACTATTGGTTTTGAAGACATCTGATCCAAAGATTCTGGAGTCTGCATCGGATCCGAAGATACTGGTATTGTCAGATCTGGTGGCATCTCCGAGTTGTCTGGCACAGAGTACTTCAGAGCCAGATGAGACTCCAATCTGTAGCGTCAATGCAGGATCCAGGGTGTTGGAGTTGACTCTGAAGCTGTTTGCAGCCATTTTTGCCAAGTCGAGCTTTAGTGCTAGATAGATTTGCACCATCTCCCTTCTCAAGTAATCTGTCTTTGGGGTAGAGGGAGCCTTTGGCCTGTAAGCATCTCTTAGAGCCGTCTGCCTCCTTTTCTGAGGCATTCTGTGTTTGAGGTTGTGAAGAGAGCCTTCTCTGTTCCTAGAGTTCAGACTTCTGCCCCCTCTTTGACTCTGAGTACCCAACTCCATTAGACTCTACGTCTAGAGCCTCAGCCAGCTGTGCCATTGAGACAGCCAGCCCAAGCTAGTCTCCAGAACAACCAACAGGGTATACTAATCTCTTCTGACACTTCTGTGGATCATCCCACTGAAAAAGTTCCCAGGAACAGAAAGTATAAATGGAGGCACTTGAACTCTCCACAAGTCTGTTACAGAAGATATGTTCTTTGATGAGGGAGAATGGTCCCCAAGGTCACCACCCGAAAACATCTCATTTGGAGACATCTTAGAACTCCTAAAGCAGAGGGTTGGTTGGTCCCCTGACAACCTTTCCCAAGAGGAGTCTGTATTCCTGGAGACTTTCAGAGCTGACCTGTCTACCTCATGGGTGACTCCACCCATCGAAGTGCTCATTGATTTGGTCTCTCGACTGGCATGGAAGGAGGCCAGATGTTTGGAAATAAAATCAGCAGAGAGAATGGGGCATTTGGAGGCTGAAGAAAATGAGACTGCAGCTGGAGAAACAAATGGAATGAGAGCAGCAGAAAGAATGATATGTTCTTTGATGAGGGAGAATGGTCCCCAAGGTCACCACCCGAAAACATCTCATTTGGAGACATCTTAGAACTCCTAAAGCAGAGGGTTGGTTGGTCCCCTGACAACCTTTCCCAAGAGGAGTCTGTATTCCTGGAGACTTTCAGAGCTGACCTGTCTACCTCATGGGTGACTCCACCCATCGAAGTGCTCATTGATTTGGTCTCTCGACTGGCATGGAAGGAGGCCAGATGTTTGGAAATAAAATCAGCAGAGAGAATGGGGCATTTGGAGGCTGAAGAAAATGAGACTGCAGCTGGAGAAACAAATGGAATGAGAGCAGCAGAAAGAATGAGACGTCTGGAAGCTGAAGAAAATGAGAGGCAGGGACAACATGAAAAGGAAATGCTGACTCTTTGCCAGAGGTATGGAGGTAATTGGGAAAGGAAATCACCGAACCCCAGAAGCAATAAAGATCAGTAAATTTCTTTCACAATTTACAGAGGGTGATAATTTTAATAGTTTTATTCATATGTTTGAAAGGGTATCTAAACAGTATAATGTTGACCCAAAGACTCTGGGTGTGGTTCCTGACCTCCTTACTCAATGGTAAAGCTGTAACTGCTGTTTCTAAATTGTCTTATACTGATTGTTTAAATTATAATACAGTTAAAAATTGTTTGTGTTTCAAGTTAACACTTGAAGCTTATAGAAAAAAGTTTTGTGAGCATAGACGCAAGGCAGATGTGTGTGTGAATATATTGCTGAACTAAGCACTTATTTTCATAGGTGGGTGAGTGGGTGTCAGGTCACCACTTTTGAAAGGCTGGCAGACCTTTTGGTGAGGGAACAAGCCCCTAGCACTTTGCCTGAGGAGATGAGAATCTGGTTGGCATATAGAGAATGCAATACCACAGATGAGTTGGGGGAAAAGGGAGACTTATACATAGCAAGTAGGGGATTATTGCACAGGAAAGGGATACGCAGTGCTGCTCATGGATCTAAGGGAACCCATGGTGGGCAGCCTAAACCGCCCCAACAGTCAACCAGTAACAGGGGAAGCCACTAGTTCAGGTGCACGGCCAGGATCAATGGTTAAATGTTATAAATGCAACCAGTGGGGCCATGTAGCATATAGATGTCCAAGGAGGCAAGGTGGGGAACAAAAGGCGGGAGAGCTAGTAAGTGGGAATTACAGAATGCCAGCAGTAAGTTATCTGGAGACCGCAAGGGTACCAAACTACAGCAAGAGGTTATATCCTATCTTAGTAGATGGGAAACAGGCCACTGCTGAGAGAGAGAGAGCCTCTGACCTAACTATTGTGAAGACTGCAATGGTTAGAGGAGCACTATTTGCTTGGACAGTCTACTCCAGTCAGAGCTTTAGGAAGGACCCCATTCCAAATACCTTTGGCTAGGGCTCACCTTAACTGGGAAGGTGGAAAAGGAAGCAAGCAAGTAGGTGTGTTTGAGGGTATCCCCGCAGATGTCCTGATGGGGAATGATTTTGATAATCCATTACTTTATGTGCATGCAGTTACATGCAGTCAGGCTTGGAGACAAGCATGTTGGTCTGGTAGCCTGCGAAGGACCCAGACAAGACCGCATGCTTGAAGCCAGGACTGGTGAGGTGGCTACTTCTGGGAGGGAGCTACCCTGTAGCAGTGATACTGAAGATGAGCCACAGCTGCTTGTGGGTCTGATGTTCTCTCGGACAGAGTGGCTGCAAGGGCAGAGGTGAGTAGTAGTACCCAGCCTGACAGTGAGGCACTGCTGTCAGAGGATGCCAGACTTCCTGTGTAAGGGGAGCTGGGAAGGGTTACAAAGACAGCTGTCAGACCCTGCATTACAAGGCTTGAGGGAGGTGGCCAGGGAGGCACCTTATTGTCAGGGAAAAGAGGAGTCTGTATACTGGGACAAAAGGTTACTGGACAAGAGTGTGGACCCCTGAAGGAGTGCTAGAGGGTGAGAGAGAGAATACAGCAGTTGGTAGTGTCCAGAGCTTACCATCTGGCATTTCTAGCTATACCCCATGACATTCCCTTTGCAGGTCATATGGGCATAAAGTGTACAAAGATTTTTTTCAGAACCTTTATTGACCTGGCATTTCCAGGGATGTAACATGGTACTGCAGGACCTGTGAGCAGTGCCAGAAGATAGGCAGGGCAGGAGACGAGGTGAAAGCTCCTTTGATGCCTTTGCCTGTAATTGAGGAGCTGTTTCAGAGGGTAGCTATGGATATTGTGGGGCCTCTGAGTACCCCAAGATGTCCTATTCCTATGCTACAGTATTCTAGTTGTGGGATTTCCTGCCCTCAGGCACCTTGTACGTTGGCTTCTATACAAATACTTCAGCTTGGCTATTGCAGCGTGCGTGGGATGTCAGAAGTGAGGCCATAAACCAGGGGCCTTAAATGTTACGTCTGCACGCACAATCCTCAGAACTTTTCAGCTGCAGACTGACGCATCATGTGATCGCTTCTTCTCAGAGGTTGCATCTAAAAGCTAAGTAACCCATTGGGTTTCTGTCTTTCCTTACATAGCTGATTGTTATTGCTTAGGCTTGGTTGTTGTAGCAATTTTTAGCTGATGTTGGGTAAAAAGGGTAAATGCTAATGCGGGCATCAGATACTCCATAAAAACACCCATGATAGGTGTTTTTTTGCTTAGGCTGGGAGCATGACCATTCTGCCTCCTCCATTTGTCAGTCATTTGTGCCGAAGACCCTACACAGCCATCTGGCCGCATTAGACCTTTACCTAGAAAATCAGCACATTAAGCAGTTAGCCCTAAGAATGGATCCCACATTGGAGGCCACATCTGAACCTCCACGTAAGAAGGCCAAGATTCCTAGTCCTTTCTTGCCTACCAGTTCATTACCGGACGCCTCGGCAACTGCCGATTTAGGAGCTGAGGGGCACCTGGTGGATCAGTCGACTTCAAAGATGACCTTTTGGGAAGCCGTTGCTCAGCTGACCGGCATGTCCTTGGAGCTTACCCAGACACTGACTACTGTCAATGTCGAGGGGGAACCTGATTCTGTGCGTTACCTCCGACCAGTGTCCAGACTTCTGAAGCAGTTGCTTCAAAACCTGACTCAAGGCCGATTCCAACTTCCACCCTGACCAAAAAGAAACAGAAAACCAAGCATGCCTCCTCCACTGCAGAAGGCCCATCAGATTTGCAGTCCTTCACTTCTTCCATCATGCAGGCCTTTGTTCGCCTCAGCCTCTTAACCCCCTCCCATGACCTCTCTGGTTAGGGAGGAAGAGCATGATTCTTCCTTTTTATCCTCAGAGGACTCTATATCATATACCTCCCAGATTGCATCTCCCAAGGAGGAGTATTCTCCTGATGAGGAATCTGTTGAATGGGATTCTCCCCCTGCGGATATTACCTTTGGTGAGACCATCACCAAGATGAAAGATTATTTCAAATGGGATACCTCACAAATGACTTGACACCCAAAAGAGGTACTTTGAGTTCCTTCAAGTAGAATCCCCTTCCCCTTCTGCTGTTCCTCCAGTTCTGTCTGTTTACTTGGATGCCTTTAATTCAGCATCTAAGTCCCCAGACTCACAGCCACCTGCCCCCAAGCGCCCAGACCGCTTCTACAAGGTGCCAGATAAGCAAACATTCTTAGTTAAACCACCGTTGGCAGACCTAACAGTGATTGCTGCCTTCCCTTATAAGCAATCCAGACTGCTTCCTTCCACCTCTTTCCTACCCACTGATAAAGACAGCAGATCTATGGATAGGATTGGCAAGAATGTATACACCTCCTCCACATTGGCTTTCAGAGCCATTAATTATCTGACCCACATGACTAAGTATGCTCTGGACTTGGTGTCTCAAGCCTCCTCCATGCTGGCTTCTATCCCTGACAGCCCCATTAAGGCTGACATACCCTCCAAAACTGTCCCTAGCTCGGCAAGTAGCAAGCAATCGATTAGATGCAGCTATGATGCTGCAGAAGCATCTGCCCGCTGTGCTGCATCTGCTTCTGTCCTCAGGAGATACTCCTGGCTAAGACTTCAGAATCTCCCAGAAGACTTCAAGTCCAAGATCTTGGATGCCCTCCTGGATCACAATTTCCTTTTTGAGAAACAATCTGCAGATCTCTTCAAGAACCTGCAAGAAAAAGTAAGGAATTGCAGGACATTAAACATTTACTGGTGTCCCCCCATTCCCAAGTATTGTAGAAACTACCCTGCTAAGACCACCTTTGTAAGGCGTAACCCTCCACAGATGGGTGCTTCCTCTTCCAGGTCTAGAAGAGGGGCAAGAAGACCTACCACATCCAGACCTAATGCACCACATCCTCAGCCCAGACAATCCTTTCAGGACAGAGGAGGTCCCAACAATGTGTGATTCCCTTTCCCACCTTATACTTTCTGCACGCCTTCCCCACTGCCTCCCTTTCTGGCAAACTGTCATCACAGACTAATAGGGTATTATCCATTATCCAAAAAGGATATTTCCTCTCCTGGAAAGAAAAAACACTCAGGAAAGGCATCCCATATCCCCCCAAAAAACAGCTACATCTCCTTCCACAAGTTTTGTCAGACCTGCTGAAGCTAAGTACCATAGAACCTATTCCCTCGGGACAGGAAGGAAAGAGTTTCTACTCCCGTTCCTTCCTGCTCCCTAAAAAAGACAGCCCCTGAAGACTCATCTTAGACCTCTCCTTCCTAAATCTTCACCTTCAGGTACCCACCTTCAAAATGCTGTCACTTCCCACCCTGCTACCTCTTATTCCGGCCAAAGTCTTTATGGCCACCTTGAACCTAAAAGAGGCCTACCTACACATACCCATCAGGACTTCCCACAGAAGATTCCTGTGTTTCTCTGGGCCCTCCTCTCATTTCCAATTTACTGCTTGGCCCTTTGGTTTGTCCACTGCCCCCCGAGTGTTTACAAGGTGCCTAGCCCCAGCCATTGCCTTCTGTAGAACTCAAGGAATCCAGATTTACCCCTATCTGGACAACATCCTAATACTGGCAGAGTCACAAAATACCCCCTCAAAGCATCTGCACTTCATCATGTCCCTTCTGCAGAATCTGGGGTTCACCCTCAACCTCCCAAAGTCCTCGTTGAACCCAAACAAGGACAAGATTTTTCTAGGTTACAGAATCAGAACTGACAAAATGAAGGCCTTCACCCACAGGACAAGGTACTATCCCTGATAACCCACTTCAAGGACAATCCTACACTCTCAGAAAGTAACTGCAAGGCAATTCCTTCATCTCCTGGGCTTAATGGCAGCAACCATCCCTATGCTACCACTGGCCAGAATGCACTTGTGCAAGCTACAGTGGTACCTCAAAAAAACATTTGGTCCCAGCACCTGAATCACTTAGAACAAGTTGTTCCCCTTCTTCCCAGTCTAAAGACAGAAATCAGCTGGTGGCACCAACAAGTCCAGCTAAACCCGGGACTTCCACTACTGCCTATCACCCCATCCCAAATAATGCATACAGATGCCTCAGATTTAGGTTGGGGTGTGACACTGGCATCTTACAGGGTTCAGGCAAACTGGCACCCTTCTCTAAAGGCCAAACACATCAGTGTCAGAGAAATGACAGCAGTCTTCCTAGCTCTAAAGACCTTTACTCCTGTACTTCTCTCAGGAATCTTCTGATAGTGACCGACGACACTACTGTAATGTAGTACCTCAACAAACAGGGAGAAAACAAAGGCTTATCAGCTGTGCAGACTAACCCTGCTGATAAGAGATCTAGCCTCTCGCCACAGCTTGTCCCTGCAGGCAAGCTATATCCCCTTGCAGGACAACAAGCAGATCTCCTAAGCAGGACATCCTCTCCACAACACGAATGGATGCTGAACAGGACTGTCTTCCTAGATATAGTCCACTAGTGGGGGCACTCCTCAAATAGACCTGTTCACCTCCCCCCAGAACAGGCAACTGCAGACCTTCTACTCAGACCTAATCCCTTCTAGCATGGAGAGTAGATGCTTTAAACATCTCTTGGGAGGGGAAGTTTCTGTATGCCTCCCCCCCCCCCTTTCCCAATGATTCAGAAAGTCCTCCTGAAAATCAAGGACGACAAACCAAAAATCTTGTTAGTGACTCCCTACTGGCCAAGGCAAGACTGGTTCCCCGTACTTCTCATTCTAGCCAAGGGCAATCACTACAAGTTATTACCCTACAAGGTGGACCTCCTGACCCAAGAAAAATGAACTCTCCTCCACCCACACTTGCAGATGTTATCCCTGACATTGTGGGTGATAAACTTTTGATCCCTTTCAGACACCACTAATCAGAGGACGTGCTTTCAGTCCTGAGGGAGGCCAGGAAACCTACAACAAGAAAATCTTACCTAGCTAAATGGGAAGGATTGTCTGAGTGGTGTCTGGACAAGGGCAAGGCCCCGTTCATCGCTAATACCCCCCTGGTTCTTGCGTATGTGTGTCATTTGATAGAGTGGACCTTCCTACTCCTCAGTGAAAGTACACCTTTCTGCTATTTCAGCCTGCTTGCCTCTTGATTCACCCTTGCTAGCCAGACTCAACGTGAAACTCTTCCTTAAAGGGGTGCTACACATGAGACCCGCCCCAAAGAAACCTATCCCTCTGCCCTGGGACCTTAACTGCATCCTCAGAAACGTACCCAACACCCTTTTGAACTGGCTGAGACATCTTCCCTACAAATTTGTACATGGAAAACAGTCTTTCTAGTGGCTATCACTTCAGCCGGAAGAGTTTCAGAGTTGCAAGCCTTAATGTCCGGTTTTCCCTACACTACCTTCCACAAGGGACAGGGTCACCCTGAGAACAAATCCCTCCTTTATGCCCAAGGCGGTCAATGACATGTCTCTTAACCAATCTAGCCATTTTCCCACTTTCTTTCCCTCTCCCACTAATGAAGTAGAGAGGATACTACACTCCCTGGATGTGCACAGACAATTAAGATTTTACCTGGACAAAACCAAATCCATTAGGAAATCACAGCAACTCTGTTTCCTTCCACCCTAGAGCTCTGTTCAAGGCGGTCTCCAAACAAACCATCTCATCCTGGATCAGGAAAGCCATTTGTCTATGCTACTCTCTCCACAGAACCCCCCCCCCCAGTGGGAGGCAAGGCCCAGTCTACAAGAGCAGTGGCCACCTCCAAGTCTTTCATAAAAGGTCTAGACATGGCATCCATTATGGAAGCAGCGACATGGTCCACTATCCACACTTCTGCCAAACATTTCAAACTTGACCAAGTCTCCAACGCTCATGCAGGATTCACCAGGGCAATCCTACAGGGCTTTGTAGAATCCTCTTCAGCATCCGCTACCCCATCATCCATCTAAGCTGTGGTACTCTCCCACAACTAGAATACTGCAACATAGGAATAGAAGGGCATAGAATAGTTGTGTAAAATCTTACCATAACCATATATGTGCTTCTCTTCCATGTTGCAGTATTCCTTCCCATCCACCATTTCCCCCTCTTCATTCTCCTTTATCCTCCACTATAACCTGGACCTATCTATGATACAGAATGACCCCAGCGTCCCATACCTGACATTTCTGGCTTTTCCACCTGCTGGGCCTCCTACTCTACCTGCTGGCCTTCAAGTCCTGAGGATTGTGAGTGCAGACGTCACATTTAAGGCCCCTCGTTTATGGCCTCATGTCTGACAATCCCATGCACGCTGAAGCTTTTGTATAGGAGCCGACGTACGAGTCACCTGAGGGCAGGAAATCCCACAACTAGAATACTGCAACATGAAAGAGACTGGCATCTATGGTTATAGTGAGATTTGCGCAACTATTCTTTCCACAGGGAAGAAGTGTATCCTAGTGGTAGTAGATATGCTACCAGATACCCTGAGGCAGTGGTCCTGTCCTCCATTGAGGCCGAAAAGGTGGCAAATGCTTTGTTAGAGATTTTCAGCAGGGTAGGTTTCCCAAAAGAAATACTGATTGACAGAGGTGCCAGTTTTATGTCACACCTGCTGGCTTGTCTGTGGAAGCACTGTGGAGTGAAGCACCTAAAGACTACCCTGTACCATCCCCAGGCTAATGAGCTGGTGGAGAGGTTAATCTCTACATAAAGACCATGCTACTGGCATTTGCAAACTAGTTTGAGGGACTGGGACAAATATTTGCTACATCTTTTTGCTTACAGAGAGGTGCCCCAAGAATCCACAGGTTTTTCATCTTTTGAGTTGATGTATGGGCATATGGTAAGGGGACCTCTAGATCTGATTCAAGATGAGTGGGACGGTGAGTGTTTATCCCACAAGGAGTCTGTTGTGGCATATGTTGTAAACCTCAGGACAAGGCTCAGTAAACTCAAGGACTTGACCCCATATCTCTCAACTGCACAGATATTCGCAGAATGTCCAGTTTTTTGCCTCATATTTTTGGTGTGTTCCTCCTAAAATCTGTACCTTTCTGGCAAATAGCTGAGGATTGAAGCCATTAAATAATGACCGCTATTTGAGTTTGACTCAACATCCTTCAGAAAATTCATGCTAATGCAAAACATATTATTCAATCAACTTTCTAAGTTTGTAGGAGCAACTTTTAAAATCTGTCTGTATTTGAATCCCCTATCATTTAGGCTTTGTCCAGATTTTTTGCTTGAGAGGTATGCTTGGCCCATGAGAACCTGGCAGAAGCCCAGCAGCAGAAACATGTAAATGCTTGAGCCAGAGTATGCTTGGGTCAGCAGGTCCATGTTCTCATTCCTGTCAGACACAAGATGCAGGTAGCTTGAGAGGGACCCTTCAAAGTGGTAAGGAAGTCTAGTGATGTTAACTACATGGTAGAATTGCTAGGCATGAGATAGGGGCACAAACTGTACCATGTTAACATGATGAAACCTTACCATGATAGGGAGGCTGTGGTGCTAAGTATTTGCAGTAGAAGGCAGGAGGAGTCTGAAGGGGGATCTATGGCTACAAGGGAGCCAGCCAGCAGAATCCCAAGTTACTGTGATGGAGCCTATGGTTGCGAGTGCATGATATAACAGTGCAGCACTGTACTGGGGTCAGAAGTCCAAAGGCAAATGGGCTATCAAGACAGAGTATGGAGTAATTTGCTCCCAGATAGGCTCATCCTTCTCAAGCGACATTTCTCAAGGGTCACTTGAAGAACTAGCTTGAGTCTTCGAGGGGGGAAGAATGGTGATAAAGGGGGGATACTGCCAGCAAAGCTATCTGGAATTTTGTAAATAAGTATTTGTCGTTTGTGACTATAAATATGATTTATGTAAGTTGCTTGTGTTAGAAATGTATTAGAACTCTGTCGTGTGTATCAAACTGCTGGTATTTAAGTGTGCTGAAAAGGTTTTTGTATAGTGCTGTTTGAAATGTAACCACAGTGTGCCCTACAGGAATAGAACAGAAATGTACCTGCACTAGTGTAACTGTTTAAATGTAAATAACAGTGGAAACTGGAATACAGGAGGTTAACTTCAGAAAAATAGTTGAAATTAAATTACTTTATGGCAGTGCAATAAAATATGGTATATTTCTGTTTTCTTTGCAGCTACAGAAACCGTCTGTGCTGAAAAGCTACCTGTTATTGTTTTCAGAGTGAAGTAATTACTACCTCTGAAAGTGTGAAGGGATGCAATTGTTTTATGACTTGCAGCATCCCCCAAGGATCTGAAGTCTGTGTATTTTCACAGGAGGATGCTAAATACTGCCAGCTTCCAGCAGTGTGTGTGTGGGGGGGGGGTGTTATCTGGGATAGTCAGATGACAAGAAATTGTCATTCTGCAAACTATCCCAGCAATAATATTTGAGATGTTAATTTGAGAACTCTCTGAGAGAAGGCAGTGCATGCTGTATTCTGTCTAGGACCTGAGAACAACAGGAACCATTCACCACATATCTGACTTGTTTTAATGAAGTAAGTTATTAGGGAATAGTAATTATCTTAGATATAGTCAGGAATATAGCAAAGCTTAGTTTAGATATATATTTTTTATTTGAGACTGTCCTGAAATGTTGTTTTAACATTTCCTGTTATTTTGAACTCTGATGTCACTGTGAATATGTACTGAATATTTTCTTGTTCTTTTATTATTTAATATATTTTAAGCTTTCTTTGTGGCTGATCTGTCTAGAGATAGGTTCATAGGTAGGTACTAGGCTATCGGCCCAAGGGCCTACGTAAGCCTAGCCAGCAAGGTTCCATGGCTTATGCCACCCAAGAAAGTTATTTTCCTGTGCCACTGTCGAGCAGAGACACAGAAGTGATCCCCAGGGTGTATTTCCTATTTCCCATCCACTCATCAAGATTTTTCTTGAAGAGTCCTAATGAAGAACGTTGCTTGACATGTATGGGTAGTTTGTTCGAGTATAGGAAGTCTCTGGGACAGGAATCTATCCCTCCAGCGTGTCCTGTTTATTGTGGTGACAATGATGTTCATCGTGTTACCCTGCTGCAGTTATCACACTTAGGTTATCCTGTCATCAGGTGGTCCCGCAGTCGGCCAGAATTCCAAAGTCTTGGTCCAGCGTCGGTTGCTGTCGCTTCTTCCCTGACGTCAGTGCGCCAAGGGTATATATAATACATCCGGCGCCATTTTCGTCAGTCTTTCTTGCCGCGCGGTGCCCGAAGCAGAAGCAGTTCGCAAGTGCCTGTCGGCCGACTCCTGAGATTTTCGAAGTCGAATTTCAGATCCAAAGTCTTCAATAAAGCTAAGTACCCCATTGGGGAAACTTTTCTTGCCTCAGACCGATGTCAGAAAAAGTTAACAATTGTATTTCTTGTGGGAAGCAAATACCTCAAGTATTTTCGTTCTTACTGCATTCCTTGCCTAGGCCCAGACCACAACGTCACTGGTTGTCGTTTTTGTGCTAGGTTCAATAAGCGTACTATAAAAAGATGCTTTGATTTCGCACGACACTACGGTAGAAAAGTTAACTACACTATGCTGTCGGAGCAACCGACTACCGGCATGCACAAAAAACGCAAGGATAAGGACAGGCAGCCTAGACCCAAGCCAGACTCCGAGGCCTCGGCTGGTCCGGCCTCCGGTTCACAGGTCTTCAGTGAGGCTCCGATGCAGCCCCTGACTACCGCAGATCTGGAACCCAAGACCGCTGCAGAGCTTTTGGCAGAGAGTACTAGGCCGACGCAGCCATTTTGTTTAGCCCCTACCGACGACACTGCTGATAAAGATGTCGGTGCTGCAGGAACACCTTCGGTTTCTGAAGGCGTCTTCAGACCGATGACGCTCACCATAAAAACGTTTTCTAAGACTAAGACTCCTGTTAAACCTAAAAAGACTGCACTTCAGTCGCCAGTTCAAGGCCCCATGCCTAAGAAACAGATGCTCAAAATGGCTGAAGATTTGATCTCTCTAATCAGGGGTTCCCAACCCCCACCCGACAAAAGGCCTAGACAGGAGGAAGATTATGCCTCCTCTGAACAAGTGTCTATTTCCTCAGGCTCCTCTGAGGACCAAGATTACTCCTCCTCCCCTTATGAGGATTCTGATGCTGAGGATTCTATACCCTCAGCTTCTCTTCCTGAAGACTACTCCTTTGGGGATTCCTGAAGACTACTCCTTTGGGGAAACTTTACACACTGAGGGAACATTTTCACTGGGAAGGTCAGGACTACTCTGAAAAGAAAAGGCTCAGAGAGTTTCTTTTACTCCCCCAGCACAGACCACTTGCCATCCCCCCAGTTTTAGACATTGTGGGTGATGTTTACTTAGAATCCAGTTTGAACTCAGATTCTCTGCCTCCTGCTCCAGCCAAACCTGACAGATACTGTAGAGTGCCTGATTCCCACAAATTCCTTTATAAAAGCCCTGTTGCTGATCCAGAGACTATCTCCCAGGGTCCCAAAGGGGCTATGGCTTCTATGGCAAAAAATCCTGTACCCTCTGAAAGGGACTCCAGAGCACTAGACAGGTGGGGGAAAAAGGTTTACACCTCAGCCACTCTAGCTATGAGGGCACTAAATTGCCAATTTCACATGCTAAAATATTAGCAATTTCTAATGTCTCAGTTAAAACAAAAAATGAGCAACACTCCCTCAACAGTCTGAATTGAAAGAAATGCAGGATCTGTTGCATGCAACTGAACAGGTGGGCAAACATACTTTACAATGTGGGTTTGATTCTTTGGAGGCTTCCTGCAGAGCAGCTGTTACTGGGTCTGTTATACATGCAAACTCTGCTTGATCATGTTAAAGCAAAGCTTCTAGATGCTCACTTACAGCAGGATGTTCTTTTTGGAGTTAAAGCAGAACTCTTAAAGAAAATGGAGGATAAGGCAAAATCTATGCAGACAGTCAAAGATTTTCTACAGGTACAGCCCCCTCACTTCAGCAGAAATTGGCCAACAAAAAATTGGTCCTTTCCAGCTACTGACAGACCACAGAGGGGTAAATACAGACGTCCAAGAGGCAGTGGACAACCACAAGCCCAGTACAAACCTCGACAATGGGGGGGCACTGCAACACAGAAGGGAGGAGAAGACAGGTCCCAAACTACCAGAAGGCAAACTCAATGACTTGCACCTCATCTGGCCAAGCAACACTCTCTTGGCAGCTCCCTTGGGAGGAAAACTCGCACTTTTTTCAGACAACTGGCACATTGTCACAAAGGACAAATGGGTCCTAGACATAATTTCACGAGGATACAGATTCCATTTTCACACCTTGCCAAGGAAAAGAGGAATACCAAACCTGCCACAAAATCAATGGCAGAGGCACAAAAACAAATTACAGCTCTCATGGACATGAGAGCCATTCAACTGGTACCTACTCGAGAGCAAGGCCAAGGATTTTACTCTACTCTTTCTAGTTCCCAGAAAGGACAATGCCTGGAGACCAATTCTGGACCTTTCAATTCTAAACACCTTACAAGTACCCAAATTCAAGATGCTTAACACTACAGCAGCTTCTTCCCATGTTGGGCAAGAAAGCATGGCTAGTAACGTTGGACCTCAAGGAGGCATACCTGCATGTCCCTATCAGACAAAGTTGCAGAAGATACCTCCGTTTCATTGCAGGTTCAACCCATTACCAATTCTCTGCACTGCCCTTTGGCTTAACTAATGCGCCTAGGGTCTTCACAAAATGCCTGGCACCAGTAATTGCATACTGCAGACAAAGAGGAATTCAAATATACCCATACCTGGACAACTGTCTCATCCAAGCAGAAAGCAAGGACATCCTCTTACAACATCTGGCTTTTGTAAAACATCTTCTAGATTGCCTGGGGTACATAGTAAACGAAAAGAAATCAAAACTAGTACCCTCACAAAATGACATTCCTGGGTGCCAGCTTGAATACAATGGCCCAGAAGGCTTATTTGATGCCAGACAAACATCTACAACTGACTCAATATTTCAAAACAATGTAAACAAAGACCCAACTACCTGCAAGAAAAATTCTGCAGGCCTTGGGCTTCGTGGCATCTTGCATACTATTAATACCATTTGCAAAGCTGCAAATGAGGAAATTACAGTGGTACCTAAAAAGCGTATGGTCTCAACACAGCCACAGCTTGGACACTGTATCTCTCATTCCCTGCCTACAACAGGAGTTTCTATGGTGGTCACAGGCATGTCACCTCAACAAGGGTCAGCCTTTCACCTTGCCCCCAGCCAGGCAAACTATGACAACAGATGCATCGGATTACTCCTGGGGGGCACACATGGCAGGACAGTGTAATCAAGGCGTATGGACTGCAGATCAAAGGAATCTGCACATCAATCAAAAAGAGATGCTAGCTGTACAGAATGCTCTGACAGCCTTCAAGAATCTATTACATCCAGGACAATTTACAGTAAGGACGGACAACACCACAGTAATGTGGTACATAAACAAGGGGGTACACACACTTACCCTCTATGCAGGCAAGCAATGACCTTGTGGAACACAGCTCTGGCTTACCAAGTTCAGTTACAAGCTCAATTCCTGCCAGGAAAAAAGAAAACATTGGCAGACGACCTCAGCAGAAACATCATGGATCCCCACGAGTGGAAACTGGATCCACAAGTATTTGCAATGATAACTCAAAAATGGGGCCTTCCAGACGTAGACCTGTTTGCTAGTCCTCAAAACTATCAACTAACAGAATTTTGTACAAGGACACTTCACCATCAAGCTTGGAAAGTGGACGCACTCTCAGTTGGAAAAACCTAACAGTATATGCATTCCCTCCTTTGCCTTTCCTCACAAAGGTGCTTCTGAAAGTCAGAAAGGAGAGACCACGACTGATGCTCATAGCCCCAGACTGGCCACGCCAGCACTGGTACCCACTATTGAGGAATATGGCCCAGGGCCCACCATGGATTTTACCACATATTGCCCATTTGCTCACACAGCAAAACAATCAGATTCTTCACAGCCAGCTCAAAACCTTAAATTTGGCAGCATGGCAAATCACCTAAGCATCCAGCCAGCTCCTCTTTCCCAAGCAGTTATGGATGTTATTCTGGAAGCTAGGAGGCCCAGCACCAGGAAGGTCTATTCGGATAAATGGAAAAGGTTTTGCACCTGGAACCAAGCTAAAGGCCAAAACACACTTCAGCCTCACATGCCTCAGATTTTACAGTATTTAACTGAGATGTTGCACAAAGGACTTTCTTTTTCTTCCATTAAAATCCATGCATCAGCTATTTCAGCCCATTACAACACGGATCCACCCTTATTTTCGCATCCACTTCTAAGGCAGTTCCTCAGAGGGGCAAAAAACATTAGGCCCCCCCCCCCCAGGAGAGCACCTACACCAACATGGAACCTAAATTTTGTTCTGGAAAAACTTACGCTACCTCCCTTTGAACCAGCTTTCTCTGCAGATCTACAGTTTCTATCATAGAAGACTGCCCTGCTGCTAGCAATAACTTCAGCTAGAAGAGTCTCAGAGCTGCAGGCAGTAATGGCAGTGGAACCTTTCCTCATTTTCCATCAAGACAGAGTTTCTCTACGAACTAATCCTTCCTTCATGCCTAAGGTGGTTTCCAGTGTGGCTTTAAATCAAACCATCCACTTACCCACCTTCTTCCCAAACCCACAGAACAAAGGAGAAAGACTCCTGCATTCCTTGGACATTCACAGGCAACTTTGTTACTACTTGGATAAAACTAAGGCTTTCAGAAAATCTGACCAGCTCTTTGTATCCTATGCTACAGCTTCACAAGGGAAGGCTATATCTAAACAAGCCATTTCCAGATGGATAGGACATTGCATTAGTATTTGCTATATCCATCATGGAAAACCAGTTCCTGCTACCATTAGGCCCCACTCTACCAGGACAACAGCTACATCTACAGGGGGGGTTCCAACCAAGGAGATTTTGGAAGCTGCAACTTGGAGTTCAGTACATACCTTTACCAAACGCCATCACTTACCACTTTACTCTAAGACTAGAGTTGGCTTTGCTACTGCAGTTCTGCAGGATCTTCTAGCCTCCTCTAACCCTCTATAACTCCTCCACCCATCCTTAGATTTGGGATTCTACCCAAGTGTGATGACTGCAGCAGGGTAACATGATGAACATAGTACAGTTTTGTACCTACCATGAATGTAGATGTTCGAGTGTACACCCTGCTGCAGTCCCGGTTACCCTCCCTCCATCCCCTCTGATCTAACTGGCTAAATCTCTACAATACCTTCCTGATGTATTTGTTTATAGCTAGAGGGATTTTGTGTTTGTGCAAAAATTACTTAATTTGGTACTAATTACTGACTACCTTTTTGGCACCTGACATCTGGAGCAAGAAAAACTGAAGAAAATGGCGTTGGATGCATTATATATACCCCTGGCGCACTGACGTCAGGGAAGAAGCGACAGCAACAGACGCCAGACCAAAACTTTGGAATTCCGGCCGACTGCGGGACCGCCTGACAACAGGATTACCCAAGTGTGATGACTGCAGCAGGGTGTACACTCGAACATCTACATTTATGGTAGGTACAAAACTGTACTTTTAGGTCCCTAGAACGTGTAGCTCAGAGGGATTGGGATTTCTTTAGGTGTAGCATGTCCAACAGCTCTGGGTTTGACATAGCTTTATATGTTAGGCAGAGATCACCTCGGAGTAGACGATATGCTACGGAGTAAAACTGGAGGTTTTCGAGGCGGTCAGTGTAGGGCATTTGTTTGAGGCCAGTAATCCTCTTTGTGAGGTACTTCTGTGGCCTTTCCATCTGCTGCAGATGTCTTGAGGTACATTTCAAAAAGGGCGTTGTACTCTATAATGGGTTTAATGAGTTGTGAGTAGAGGGGAACAATAACCTCTCTTTTCCTGGATGAGAACCCTTTTATGATGAGGTGTGCCACGTAGAAGGACTTCCTGACTACTGTGGCGATGTGACTATCAAAGGAGAGAGTACTTGCATATTTATTTGGTGGCACTGTGTGGGCCATTTGTAATACCCTTGCTGTTGGTCAGACTACCATTTGTATTAATATTACACAGTAAGATTGGACACCCTTTAAGGACCTTAAAGTAGCTGATAGGGAGTTGTCTGGTGGCAGTGATAACTACCTTATAGTCTGGACCAAAGGGGCATAGGTAATAAACCTGTGGTAACCTTTCCCAGGTGTGTGTGTAAATCAAACCTCAGAGTGTGTGTGTGTCAGCTGCTTGGGCAGAGACACGAAGCATTGGTTGAACAGAGAGGGTGCTTGGAGGTCTTGACTTGGCTACTCATCTGAGATCTCCGCTCTATAGCTGTGCCAGTGGGGGAGTCTTACCGGGGAACTGGAGAAGAGAGAGAAACCAGTCCTGGACTGACTGTGGTCTCTGTGTGTGCTGTCATGGGAAATTGCACTTGATGCAAATAATTGCATCTGGAAATACTGGTGTGTGTGTGTCTACTTGTCATCCTCCCAGTATACGTCCCCCACTGTTGCCACTTGTGAGGATTGAGGCTTCTTAATTACTGGTCCAGTGGTGGGGCATCACAAACTCTTTGATCCCTTCTCAGGTAGGGGTAGGCATGGTAGAGGAGGCCTTTTTAATGGATGGTGACCCTGTTTGTAGTGGTTTGCAAAACCAAGGGGTATAGGGAACCCTTTTTCTGAGAAACAAAACTAGCACCCCTTACGGCTTGCCTGACTGTCCATCTCTGGAGGCAGTTGGGTCCATTTATCTGTGCACCCTGCTGTGTGGATGGCCATCAGATTTGGCAGTTGGGTGCAAAAGATGATAGCCAGAGACTCGTAGCACACCATTTTTCTGCAAAAAAAGCAGCAGATCGTAGGCCACCTTTACCAAATGTCCCACCCAACCATTTGCAGTTGGCCCATCAACAGGTGTCCATCGTCCTGAAAAATGGCTATTAGGAAGATGTTGTTAGTGTTTCACTGTTGCAGTCATTACATTTGGGTTATCTGCTTGCAGGTAGCCCTCAGTCGGCCTAATTAACAAAGTCTTGGGTCCTGTGTCTGTTGCTGTCCCTTCTTCCATGACATCAGGTCGTCAGGTATAAAACCTGCAGCCGACGCCATTACATCAGTCTTTCTTGCCGTGCGGTGCTCGAAGCAGAAGCAGATGTTCATCGTGCATACAGCTGCAGTCATAACAGATGGGTTCTCCTACCGTCAGGCGGGTCCTCGGTCGGCCGAATTCCAAAGTCTAGGTCCGGTGTTGGTTGTCGTCGCTTCTTCCCTGACGTCATTGCGACAGGGGTATAAAAGAACCAGCCGACACCATTTTCTTCAGTCTTTCTTGCGCTCGGTGCCCGAAGCAGAAGCAGTTTGCAAGTGCCTGTCGGCCAGCTCCTGAGATTACGAAAATTTTGCAACCGAAGTCGTCTTGAAAGCTAAGTACCCCGTTGGGGAAACTTTTCTTGCCTCAGACCGATGTCAGACAAAGTTAATAATTGTATTTCATGTGGGAAGCAAATACCGCATAAGTATTTTCATTCCCTCTGCATTCCTTGCTTAGGCCCAGACCACGACGTCTCGGCCTGTCGTTTTTGTGCTACATTCAACAGATGCACCATTAAGCGTCAGGCGGAGTTCGCCCAACATTATTTTGGCAAATTTAATTACATTATGTCGTCTGATACTCCGACTCCACGCCAAAGCCTACTGCAGGTGGTCCGGTTCTCAGTGAGGCACCTACGCAGCCCCTGGCTACCGATGACACTTCATTGGCGGTGTCTACTGTACCCGAGGTCGCAGGCTCCTCGGCCCACACCCCGACTACCAATACCAAAGCGCCACTAGGCGGTGAAACTCAGAGTTTAGACAGGTCTGCCACCTCTCAAGGTGTCTTCAGGCCTTCCTCTTCTTTTTCCATCAAGGCTTTCACTAAGTCTAAAGCAGCCATGCATTCTAAGAGACAAGCTCCACAGGGCCCTTCTCCAGGCCCCATGCCTAAAAAACAGATGCTCAAAATGGCTGAAGATTTGATTACTCTTATCAGGGGTTCTCAACCCCCCCCCTGGACAAAAGGCCCAGAGTGGAGGAAGAATCCCCCTCTTCGGACCAGGCATCCATTATTTCAGAGCTCTCTGAACAGGAACATTCATACTCCCCTTTTGAAGATTTTGATGCAGAGGAGTCCATTCCCTCTGCCCCCCCCCCCCCGAGGATTACTCTTTTGGGGAAACCTTGCATACCTTGAGGGAACACTTCCACTGGGAACACCAAGAGTACTCAGACTCCAAGAAAAGGCTTAGGGATTTTCTCTTGCTCCCTCAGCACAGGCCTCTGGCTATGCCTCCTGTCTTAGATATTCTAGATGATGTGTATTCGGAGGCCTGCCTTAACCCAGACTCTTTACCTCCAGCCCCAGTCAAGTTCCATATGTTAAAGTACCAACAGTTTCTGTTATCACAGTTGAGAAGCAAAATGTCACAACCTGAACAACCAGACTTGAAGGAGTTGCAGGATTTGATGCATAGTGCAGAACAAGTGGGTAAACATACCTTGCAATGTGGTTTTGATGCTCTAGAGGCCTCTTGTAGAGCTGCTGTTACAGGATCAGTCATACGTAGACATGCCTGGCTCAAGGAGCAAACCTTACCAGATCATGTCAAAGCTAAATTACTAGATGCCCCTCTACAAAAAGATGTATTATTTGGTGTTAAAGCTGAGGAGGTATTAAAGAAAATGGAGGAAAAGGCTAAATCAATGCAAACAGTGAAAGATTTCCTACAGGTACAACCTCCACGTTTCAGTAGAAATTGGCCTTCCAAAAATTGGTCCTTTCCAGTCACGGACAGACCCCAAAGAGGTAGATACAGGCGCCCGAGGGGCAGAGGGCAATCTCAAGGATCGTTTAGAGGCAGACAATGGCAAGCTCCTACACAAAGAGTTGGTGATGATAGTTCACAGCCATTCAGAAAGCAAACCCAATGACTTTCCCCTTTGTATGCCAAGCAAGGCTCAAATGGCAGCATCTTTAGGTGGAAAACTGGCATTATTTTCGAAAAATTGGCATATTGTCACAAAAGACAAATGGATCCTGGACATTATAAACAGAGGCTACAGATTCCATTTTCACACCCTTCCAAAAATGAGAGGCATGCCAAACCTGCCACACAATCAAAGGGCAGAGGCACAAAGACAAATTTCAGATCTCATGGACATGAAAGCTATTCAAGAGGTACCTACACAAGAACAAGGTCAAGGTTTTTATTCCAGACTATTCCTGGTACCAAGGAA
This sequence comes from Protopterus annectens, assembly GCF_019279795.1. Lineage (NCBI taxonomy): Eukaryota > Metazoa > Chordata > Ceratodontiformes > Protopteridae > Protopterus > Protopterus annectens. Next base: position 131,342,188 of record NC_056751.1, read on the forward strand.
GGGAAAAGATTGGAGACCTATTTTCGACCTATCCATCCGAAACACATTTTTACTCGTGCCAAAATTCAAGATGCTCACATTACAGCAGCTTCTTCCCATGCTGGGCAAGGAGTCTTGGCTGGTAACATTGGACCTCAAGGAGGCATACCTGCATGTCCCAATCAGATAAGATCGCAGAAGATACCTCAGATTTCTTGCAGGTTCAACCCATTATCAATTCTCTGCATTGCCTTTTGGCTTATCTACTGCGCCCAGAGTATTCACGAAATGCCTGGCATCAGTAATTGCCTACTGCAGACTTCAACGGATACAAATATACCCATATTTGGACGACTGCCTGATCCAAGCGGACAGCAAGCACATACTTCTGAAACATCTGGCTTTTGTAATAATGTTGTTGAATTCTCTGGGATACACAGTCAACAAAAATAAATCAAGGCTAATACCCTCTCAAAAAATAATTTTCCTGGGTGCCAACTTGGTACACCCAGATGGCCTGCCTCACGCAAGAGAAACAGGGGCAACTAACTCAATACTTCAGAAAACTAGCAAATTTCACCAGGCTGACTGCAAGGAAAATCCTGCAGGCTCTGGGATTCATGGCATCTTGCATCCTACTAATCCCATGTGCAAAGCTGCATATGAGGAAACTACAATGTACCGGAAAAACCTGTGGTCTCAACACAGCCACAGTTTGGAAACAGTAATACCACTGATTCCATGTCTTCAAAAGGAATTTCTGTGGTGGGCTCAAGCATGCCAAAAAAACAGTTCTCCCATTCTGCAAACCTCAAGCAAATCAAGTCATCACAACAGACGCCTCGGACTATGCCTGGGGGGCGCACATGACACATTGGTGCATTCAGGGCAAATGGTCCCAAAAAGAAAAGCACCTACACATCATTCAAAAGGAAATGCTAACAGTAATAAATGCTATTATAGCTTTCAAAGACCTTCTGCATCCAGGTCAACTATTGATAAGGACAGACAACACCACAGTAATGTGGTATATAAACAAACAGGGAGGAACACATTTATACCCCCTATGCAGGCTGGCCATGTCACTTTGGAACATGGCTCTGGAATTACAAATCGAACTTCAAGCACAGTACTTGCCAGGCAAGGAAAACACGCTGGCAGACAATCTAAGCAGAAATATGACGGATCCACACGAATGGAAGTTGCATCCTCAAGTTTTTACAGAGATAATTCAAGCATGGGGAAGGCCAGACATAGATCTCTTTGCCTCCCAGAAAAATCACCAATTGACAAAATTCTGCTCAAGGACTTTTCATCCACAGGCCTGGAGAGTGGGCGCTCTCTCTTTCAGTTGGACAACAATGACAGTTTTTGCCTTTCCACCTCTTCCTCTGCTGCCCAAAGTTCTATTAAAAACCAGAGCAGACAGACCAAAGATGATTCTCATTGCTCCAGACTGGCCAAGACAGCACTGGTACTCACTCCTGAGGAGCCTGACGCATTCCCCACCATGGACCCTACCTCTAATGCCTCTTCTTCTGACTCAGCACAGCTTCAAAACTCTTCACAGTTAGCTGAAAACACTCAATCTGGCCACATGGAAGATTCCTTAACTTCACAACAGACCCTACTCTCCAAGGAGGTGCAGGATGTCATTTTGGAGGCCAGAAGGCCGTCTACTAGAAAAGCTTACTCTGCAAAATGGAAACGGTTTTGTGTCTGGAATGAGAAAAAGGGCCAGAATCCTGGAATACTGAATTTACCTCAAATATTACAGTATCTAGCTGAGCTGCTAAGCAGTGGCCTTTCATTCTCCTCCATCAAAATCCATGCCTCAGCCATTTCTGCAGAATACAACACTGATCCACCTTTATTCTCTCACCCCCTCTTAAGACAGTTCCTCAGAGGGGCTAAGAATATAAAACCCCCAAGGAAACAACCAGTACCTGCTTGGGACCTCAGTTTCATTCTAGAAAAGCTGACCTTGCCCCCCTTTGAGCCAGCTGCCTCAACAGATTTGCAATATTTGTCCTGGAAAACAGCCTTCCTTCTGGCCATCACCTCAGCTCGCAGGGTATCGGAACTACAAGCCCTCATGGCTGTGCAGCCTTTCATCATTTTCATCAGGACAGTTTCCTTACGAACCAATCCGTCCTTTATGCCAAAGGTGGTATCCAGGGTAGCTTTGAATCAGGCTATCCACTTACCTGCCTTTTACCCTAATCCTCAAAACAAAGGGGAGGGACTACTACATTCCTTGGACATCCACAGACAGCTGTGTTATTATTTGGACAGAACAAAGCCTTTCAGAAAATCAGAACAACTCTTTGTGTCCTATGCTATAGGAGCTCAAGGGAATCCAATTTCCAAACAGACAATCTCAAAATGGATAGCCTACTGCATACGCTTTTGTTACTCTTCATGGTAAAGCTGTGCCTGCTGGCATCAGATCTCACTCCACAAGGGCCACAGCTACCTCTGCAGCTTTCCTCAGAGGAGTTCCTACCAAAGATATTTTGGAAGCAGCCACTTGGAGTTCTGTGCATACCTTCTCCAAGCACTACCACCTTCCATTATACTCCAAAACTAGAGCAGGCTTTGCCACTGCAGTCATGCAGGGCATCCTGGCTCCTCCTAGTTCCACCTAGTGCCTACCACCCCTTTTTTAGCTTTGGGATTCTACCCATCTGTTATGACTGCAGCTGTATGCACGATGAACATAGTACAGTTTTGTACCTACCATAAATGTAGATGTTCAAGTGCTAATACAGCTGCAGTCCAGGTTTCCCTCCCTCCTTCCCCTCTTGGGACAGGCCTATTGGCTAACACCTCCTCATACAACCTGATTGGGGTATTCATTTATGGTGTATTTGCTTGCAACTAGTGTTTTTTGATTATATTGCATTATTACATAAATTTATGTATTGCCTTCCTTCTGGGGGCACCTGACATCTGGGGCAAGAAAAACTGAAGAAAATGGCGTCGTCTGGTTCTTTTATACCCCTGTTGCAATGACGTCAGGGAAGAAGCGACAACAACCAATGCCGGACCTAGACTTTGGAATTCGGCCGACCGAGGACCCGCCTGACGGCAGGAGAACCCATCTGTTATGACTGCAGCTGTATTAGCACTCTAACATCTACATTTACTGTAGGTACAAAACTGTACTTTCACAAGTGCTGGTCGGCCAACTCCTGAAATTTTTGTTTTCGAGTTTCAGAACCGAAGTCTTCAACTAAAGCTAAGTACCCCATTGGGGAAACTTTTTCTTGTCAGTAAAATTTAATAATTGCATTACTTGTGGAAAGCAAATACTTCATAAAGATTTTCATTCGTACTGTATTTCTTGCCTAGGCCCTGACCACGACGTACCTTGCTGTCAGTTTTGTGCTTTATTTAATCAGCGCACTATCCGTTGTCTGTATATTTTCGCCTCTAAGTGTTTTGATTCTCGGTTTAATTATCCAGAAATGTCATCAGTTAGCTATCCGACTACCGGGATTCTGAAAAAATGCAAAGACAAAGACAGGCTGCCGAGGTCCAAAACTGCCAACATAGCTTCTCCTAAGCCAGTCGCCAGTTTGCCAGTAATCAGGCGCTTTCACAGCCCCTGATACCAGCTACTTCTGATTCGCAGACCTCTACTGAGACCCATTTGGAGTTTGGTATGCCGCGAGATGCTTCAGTTATGTGTGGATGTCTCTACCTTGGATGGGTCTGGAGCCGCTGTGCAGGCACTGGCTTCTGAGGGTGTATTCAGCACTACGGACTTGCATATTAAACCGACGCCGCCTCCTTCTCTTAGGCCTAAATCTCGAACCATGCCTAAAAAAAACGATGCCCAGGCCACATGCTCAGACCTCTATACCTAAAAAACAGATAAGAATGTTTGAAGATCTAATAACTCTAATCAGAGGTTGCCACCCCCCCCCCCCCACACACACACACACACACCCAACCCCTTTCTAAGAGGCCTAGGACTGAAGTGATTTATGAATCTTCTGACCAGGATTCTGTTTTTTCTGATTCTTCTGATGGTCTGGATTTGCCCTTATCTACTTATGAGGATTCTGATGCAGAGGACTCCACTCCCTCTGCTTCCCCTCCAGAGGATTTTTCTTTTGGGGAAACCTTACATACTCTAAGGGAGCATTTCCACTGGGAAAGCCAGGTTTTTTTCTGATTAAAAAAAAGAGGCTTGGGGATTTCTTACTCCTAACTCAGCATAGGCCTTTAGCTATTCCTCCTGTGCTAGACATTGTTGATGCTTTTTCGGAATCTAGTTTGGCCCCTGATTCCTTGCCTCCTGCTCCCAGAAAACCAGACATACTACAGGGTTCCTGAGTCACACAAGTTTCTTTTTAAAAATCCTATTGCAGATCCAGAGACTATTTCACAGGGGCCCAAGGGCACTAAGGCTTCTACTGCTAAAAATCCTACCCCTTCTGATAAACACTCCAGGGCGCTGGATACATGGGGTAAGAACGTTTACACTTCTGCAGCCTTGGCCATTAGGGATTTAAACTGCCAGTTTCATATGTTAAAGTATCAGCAACATGTTATTGGACTGCTTAAACAGAAAATTATATTGATTCCTGACTGTGTGGAAAATAAAGAAATGCAGGATTTAATGCATTCTGCTGAACAAGTTGGAAAACATACTTTGCAATGGTTTTGATTCATTAGAGGCCTCTTGCAGGGTCGCTGTTACTGGGTCTGCGTTCAGAAGGCATGCTTGGCTTAAGGATCAGTCTTTGCCTGATCATGTTAAAGCTAAATTTGTTAGCTGCTGCCTTAAATCAGGATCGCCTCTTTGGCAGCAAGGCTGAGAAAGTTCTTAAGATCGAAGATAAAGCTGAATCTATGCAAACTGTTAAAGATTTCTTACAAGTTCAACCTCCTAGATTTAGTAGGCAGTGGCCTTCTAAGAATTGGTCCTTTCCAGCCCCTTCCAGGTCTTTTCAAGCCAAACCCAGACACAGCAAAAAAAACAGGTTTCAGTCCCAGGGGACACACAGGACTAAGCAGTGGAGGGGCCTTCCCTTCCAAATCTGGGAGTAATAAGACCCCCCCCCTATGGTAAACTGTCCCAATGACTTCCTTTTAAATTTTCCAAACAGTTATCAACTGACTGCCCCTTTGGGGAGAAAGATTTTTCTTCATGCAAAGAACTGGGAACTCATGACCCAGGACAAATGGGTTTTAAATATAGTGTCCCAGGGATACAGATTTAATTTCCACACTTTTCCAATACCAAATGGGTGGCTGGACCTACCCCCAAATCAGTGGGTAGATGCCCAAAAACAAGTACTTTCTTTCATAAGCATGGGGGCTATTCAACTGGTACCAGAAAAGGAAAAGGGACAAGGATTCTAATCAAGAATTTTCCTGGTACCCAGAAAAGGCAATTCATGGCGTCCTGTCCTGGACCTGTCTACTCTAAACACCTTTCTGGAGATTCCAAAGTTCAAGATGCTGACTCTTCAACGATTACTTCTTATGGTAGGCGAAGATACCTGGTTGTCAACACTAGATTTAAAAGAATACCTGCACATCCCAATCAAGGAATCTTGCAGAAGATACCTATGCTTCAAAGCAGGCCATGCGCACTATCCGTTCTCTGCACTGCCCCTTGGCTTATCTACTGCGCCCAGGGTATTCACAAAGTGCTTAGCACCAGTTATTGTATTTTGCAGGCAAATAAATATCCAAATATACCCATACCTGGATGATTGTCTAATTCAGGCAGAAAGCCAGGACATACTTTTGAATCATCTGGCCTTTGTACAAAGAGTTCTAACTTGTTTGGGGTACACCATAAACGAAAATAAATCACACCTGGTACCCTGCCAACAAATTATTTTCCTAGGAGCAAGCTTGAATACAACTTCCCAGATGGGGAATTCATTTGACAACCTACTTCAAACAAGTGGCCACAAAGACCCTGCTATATCTGCAAGACAAATACTGCAAGCATTGGGGTTCATGGCCTCCTGCATTCTTCTAATTCCGTATGCAAGACTGCGTATGAGGAAACTACAGTGGTATCTTAAAAGCTTATGGTGTCAACATTCTCAGGATCTAGAAGCAATGATTCCTATCATACCTTGCCTACGCCTAGAGTTCCTTTGGTGGGCAGAGGCCTTCCACCACAACAAGGGACTACCTTTCACACACTACTCCCTGCCGCCCAAGCCCTAACAGATGCATCAGACTGTGCATGGGGAGCTCACCTGGCAGGGAAGTGCATTCAGGGCAAATGGAACCCAAGTCAAATGCACCTGCATATCAATCAAAAAGAAATGTTAGCTGTACAGAATGCTCTGACAGCCTTCAAGGACCACATTCTTCCAGGACAACTAATGGTAAAGATGGACAACACCACTGTTATGTAGTACATAAACAAGCAGGGGGGCACACATTCTTACTCCCTCTGCAGACTGGCCATGGCATTGTGGAACATAGCCTTGAGCTACCAAGTGCACCTACAAGCTCAATTCCTGCCAGGAAAGTTAAATACACTGGCAGACTGACTAAGCAGAAACCCACAGATATAGACCTGTTTGCCTCTCCCCAGAACTACCAATTGGACAAATTTTGCGCAAGGATTCCCGACAAACAAGCCTGGAAAGTGGATCCCCCCTCTGCCTCTGCTCTTCAAAGTACTACTAAAAATCAAACAGGACAAACCAAGGATGATTTTGATTGCTCTAGACTGGCAGTGCCAACACTGGTACCCCCTCCTGCTCAGTGTGTCACTGTTATCCCCATGGCACCTGCCTCAGACTTACTTCTCTGTTGTCTCAAGAGGAGAACCAGATTCTGCACCCTCAGCTTCTAACACTGAACCTTGCAGCCTGGCTAATTGCATAATCTCTCCTTTACCATTCCTCAGTAAACCTGTGATGGATATCTTTTTAGAGGCAAGGAGGCCTAGCACTAAAAAATCCTATTCTGGAAAATGGAAAAGATTCTGTGCCTGGAACCAATCTCAAGGGATGAGCACAGCAGAGCCCAATTTACCTCAAATTTTACAATACTTAACTGAAGATGCTTCACAAGGGCCTGTCTTTGTCCTCTATTAAAATCCACGCTTTAGCCATTTCAGCTCATTATAACACAGAACCCCCCTTCTCTCATCCACTTCTCAAGCAGTTCCTCAGAGGGGTCAAAAGTTTAAGACCACCCCGGAGAGCACCAACCCCAGCCTGGACCTTAACTTTGTTTTTGGCGAAACTCATTCTACCTCCTTTTGAACCAGCTGCTATTGCAGACCTAAAATTTCTTTCTTGGAAAACAGCCTTCCTTTTAGCAATCACTTTAGCTAGAAAGGTATCTGAATTACAGGTCCTTATGGCAGTGGAGCCTTTCATCATCTTACATGCGGACAGGGTGTCCTTCAGAACCAATCCATCTTTCATGCCCAAGGTGGTATCCAATGTGGCTCTTAATCAGTCCATTTAATTTGCCAGCCTTCTTTCCCAATCCACAGAACAAAGGAGAACGGATATTACATTCCTTAGATGTGCACAGACAACTCAGATTCTGCTTGGACAGGACTAAACCTCAAAGGAAATCTGAACAACTGCTGGTAGCATTTGCTGCAGGGGCAGAGGGGGGAAGGCTTTTTTCAAAGCAAACTATTTCTAAATGGTTAGGCCATTGCATTAATTTCTGCTATAAGCAACATGGAAAACCTATCCCCCAGGGGATCAGACCTCACTCCACCAGGGCTGCATGTACCTCTACAGCCTTTCTCAGAGGTGTCCCTACCAGGGACATCCTAGAAGCTGCTACCTGGAGTTCTGTACATACTTTCACCAAGCATTACCATTTGCCAGTTTTCTCTAAATCCAGAGCTGGCTTTGCCTCTGCAGTCTTGTAGGGCCTTATAGCTGGTCCTAATGCTAAATTCCTCCTCCCGACCACAGCTTTGGGAATCTACCCAAATGTAATGACTGCAACAGTGAAACATGAAGAACGTAGTACAGTTGTGTACACTTAACATAAATGTAGATGTTTAAGGCTATTCACTGTTGCAGTCCTGGTTACCCGCCCTCCAGCCCCTAAGTTCTTTTGGCTATACCTCTACTTTCCTTTATTATGCTTAAAAGCCTTTTTGGTGTATTTGCTTTTTTGTTAGGCGGTATTTCATTATACTTTTATATTTAATTGCTCTCCATTAGGGGGGCACCTGACATCTGGCGCAAGAAAAACTGATGTAATGGCGTCAGCTGCATGTTTTATACCCCTGACGTCATGGAAGAAGGGACAGCAACTGACGCAGGACCCAAGAGTTTGTTATTCAAGCTGACTGAGGGCTACCTGCAAGCAGATAACCCAAATGTAATGACTGCAACAGTGAATGCACTCAAACATCTACATTTATGGTAAGTGTCCACAACTGTACTTTCCTAAAAGACCAGAGAGGATCAGGAGTATATTCAAGATGTTTTAGTTCCAAAATTTTTTAGTTCCAAAAAATAACCAAGACTTTGGGTAAATGTTATCTCTGTCACCTAAACCAGTACGTAAAGGTCTGACCCCTTTCAGAATTGTCACTGTGTCAGGGATTTTGCCCTCTCAAGGCAACTAAATGTGTTGTGTAGACCTTTAGAGATCTATCTCAACATAAAGATGTCAAAGGAGTTCAGAAGTTTTCTGCACATTCTGATAGGAGCCAGTCATTATCAGTTTATGGTCTTGTCCTTTGGTCTCACGACAGCTCCCCATGTATTTATCCCATCTGTGACTCAAAGGGATGCATGTTTTTTCATACGTTGGATGATTGGCTACTCAAATTACCTAAGAATCATTACTGTCAGCCAGATACTGCTTTTTCCAGTATTCTGTCTATTTTAGGCATCTCCATAAGCTGTCAAAAGTCACTGCTACAGTCTTTGCAACAGATCACTTTCATTGAATGCTGTCTGGCGAAACCTCATTCCATGTGTCCCTTACAGAAAGAATACTGTCCTTCCACTCCATGTTTAAGTCCGTTATCATTATCATTTCCCCCCACAACCCCTCTGCATTACAGGTCGTCAGGACAGGCTCTTTCCCCAAGGTCAAGTGAATCAGGTTGTAGTTTTACTACCTCATGTATAGACATTGAGAGTTCATTTTTGAGCCATCTTAAGCCGACCTTTCCCTCCAGCAAGACTGTTACTTCAGGCTGTTGGATCTGTGGTGGCTGCCATTCCCTTAATTCCGTTAGCAAGGTTTTTTTGTTTGAGTGCTTCAGTGGACCGTGGCTGTTCAGTGTTGTATTCTTTACCAACCTCTGTCTGCTCCTAACAAATTGACTCCGGTTTGCAGAAAGTATCTCCAGTGGTGGCTTCTGTCAGATGACCTGATGATCGGAAATCCTTTCATTCTACCTTCACCCTCAGCCATGATGACCACTGATGGTGATGCTTCCCATTGGCAAGTCAGTCCTGCTTGAAAAAGGAACAAAAACAGTGTTGACTATGAAGTCCACCAGCACCCCCTCCACACACACACACATCGTGTAAAGAGAGAGTTTTCTAATTCATAAAAAAATGGTTTTAGCTAACTTCAGACATATAGATAGGTAAATTGCAGCAGCAGATTGCAACATAGAATTCAGAACTTTCCCTTCTTTGGAATACGCAATGTCTTGTATCAAGCCAAACTAATATACTGCAGCCAGTTTTGGTGCAGCTATTATATAAACACCATATGGCACATCCCACGGCCAAGTTCATGTTTACCATTATTGATATGGTACATGGTAATCGTTCTAACAAAACAGGGTGGCATACAGTATTGAATGGGAAAGAAAAGAAATGGATTATTAAACTTGGTGGCTTGTTTCCCCCTGGATTAAATGAATATTTATGATCATCCACCAATGGGATCTGATTTCATGCTATTTAAACAGCTTTGATTTGATTGTTTCTCATACACTGAAGAAGGCTGTGTAGATTGTTTCCAGCCGAAACCAGTCTGTTTGCTGTTATGTATTTTTAAATACAATATTCATCGTATCTGGTCGTTGTTTGCTGGCCCTTTTTTCTTGTGTCTTATTGTATCTTACTTCTGGAGCCGTGCATCAGCTCTCGTGCAGGGGATTTTGTTGCGTTTAGCTAACTTCAGACATATAGATAGGTAAATTGCAGCAGCAGATTACAACATAGAATTCAGAACTTTCCCTTCTTTGGAATACGTAATGTCTTGTATCAAGCCAAACTAATATACTGCAGCCAGTTTTGGTGCAGCTATTACAGTATGACACCGTCGGAAAACTTCCCAAAGAATATGGAAAAAAAAAGTTATTTTCTGCCTGTTCTTACCTGAAGCAGTGATGACCCTTGGAAGGTCTGTCCTGTACATACCCAAACTGTTTTAAGTTAGAATGTTAACTCTTCAAGCCCTCCATATTTCTGCTGGTGGAAGATGCACTCTTCGTGTGCCTGTGTCTGAAAAACACTGCTCATGATGTCTGTCTTCTGAACAGGGCAGGAGCACTACCAGATGTACTTCACACTACGGGAAAAAGTCGCTGCAAGTGAAACCGTTTTGGTTCTTTTACTGTTTCAGTAAACCATTTCATGATATAAACTTCATTTTATTTTGTAAAGCAGTTTTGTACAGTGTGCATATAGTGTGCATTCAGGGGTACTTTTTAAATGTCTTTTCATTGATTGTTGTATGTTAAAATACTAAAATAAACACGCAATTTTCCTAGTTGTAAGAAGTGTATACCTGACTTCTTTGCAGAGTCTGCATGTCCTTCCTGCGGTCAAATGAGTTTTAAAGACATGCATTTGGGGGAGGGGGTGCCTTCTGTGAGAGTTCGGCTTTGGGCTGGCAACTCGACACCATAAAACTCCACTGCCAGTCAATCTACGGACCTGTAATCCGCTGTGGCGACCCCTAACGGGAGAAGTTAAAAGATAATTATTACTTTATAACAGGATAAAGATGGGACAGAAGCAAGTTCAAGTTGATATAACAGTTGTTACAGCAGGACTAAGGTGGAGTATGGAAGTGTTCTGATTATATTATGTGCAGAATTAAAATAATTTCCCTTTGTTTTTGTAAAGGTGGATGTCCAAAATAATGTCATTGGCTTAAGCTTAAAACAAGTTTTTTTTTTTTTTGTAAGCAAATAGGCTTGAAAGGTAAGAAAAATGGTGGGGTTGGGGGAGGCAGGCATGAAGGATGCCAAGTTTCTTCCATCTGTAAAGATCGTAGCTTTTTTTTTTTTTTTTTCCATTAGCGAATGCTGTCAGTGAAAGACGAGAAGTCTGCAGATGAAGGAAGCTGACCAGGGTCATTCTGTAGTTTGTGTTCCAAGTTAATTTTGTCTTAGTATTGAAATGATGGCACTCAAAATGCAGAGTACTAGGAATCTGAAAAAAAAGACCAAAATATCAGGACAAGAGTGGATCTCAAATATCATTCTTTAAACTTCTTTTTTGTAGGAGTGCAAGCTCCCCTGCACCCCATGATGTAGGGCACAAGCTCTGCACACCCACTGAATGCATATATACCAACTCTGAGATTGCCATACCTTGGAGAAAATGTAATCTGAGAAATGTCCACCTTGGGCTTGGTTATATGTAGGTCCATTTTTTCGGCCAATCAATCTCCATGTTCCCGAAGTCAACTCTGTCTTACCCTAGCTAGTCCCCCCATTTCTTTTTGTTACTGTGAGTTTTACAAAGATTTCTGCATGCATCTGCAAAGTTGGTAGCTGTTTTTCTCATTACTGACTCTCTCATATGGAGGCCAGCTGCTTGCAGGTGCAAGCAAATAATCTTGAGAAGTCTGAGCATCGTTTGGGGAGGAAAATGCAAAGTTTAATGGGCAATGGCAAACAGATCCGTGAAGAATAAAGCCTGAAGATATGGGAAGTGTGTAATAGCCTCCCCATGAGCCTTAATAAATTAATGTATTTATTTGAGTAGTGCTAAATTTAATTTTATTTAAATGTAGCCAGTGTACTTTTTCTTAGAGCTAAAAATTAATATTTTCTGTAAGCATGCAAGCTTTTTTTTTTTTTCCACATCCGGGAGGGGGTAATAGAGATCAGATAGCAATCAGTGTAAGTGGGAACACGGGCTGTAATGTGTTTTAGCATGGGTAATCTTAAATATTCTTTTTATTGATCACTGCTACAATAGCTTTAGCTGTATGGGATTTTATCTGGCTAAGGATGCAACAGCCGTTGAGCTTCCGAAGCGTCAGGGCACCTTCCATGCACATAAGCTGTTGGGTAGCTTGAGCTGACTACAAGACAAGTTTGGGCACCAGGACCTTCAGAGCTTTAATGCAGTTGAAGTGTGCGCTCTAAGGCTTTTGAGGATCGATGGTCAGATTGGATCTGTTCCTTCACTGAACAGATAAGTTCCCTTTGAGGAAAAAACTTTTTTTTTTTTAAATATTGTTTGTGTTTTATCACTTTCCTGTTTGGAAAAATTATTTTAAGGCCAGGAGTTTTGTGTTTTAATGGCTTGTCACAAGACTCTCTCATGCATTTAAACAAGAGCTCTCTTTTTTTACTGTCATTTTAAAAGTTGTGTAAAGTGACTGCAAACCATTTTTGTGGTGAAATTGTGATTATTTTACAATGTGACTTTTAAAGACTTGAAGATTTACCATCATTTGCTGGAAAGAAGCACCATTTTTGGCTTGACCATGGTAGAAACTATCGGTCCCAAGATCAGTCCTCCTTCCAACCACAAAAAGAAGAAGTTAAGTAAACAGCTTTTGCCGCCACAGCAGGCTAGCATTTTGCCTTTGCCACAGGTGGGTGAGTTTACTGTGGACATTTGTTGCACCTCACACCACTTCTCTTTTACTGTGAATCGCTGCAGCTACTATGGACTGGGGGTTAGTCATGCTCTCTGCAGTGTTAGGGTCCCCTTCAGTGGTCAAGGGAGAGCTGCTCTTGTCAGTCTTGGCAGAGGGAACAGGGAAGGCTTCCTTGTGTCAGAATGCTTTGCCCATTTCCTGGGGCAACTGCTGCCATTAGTAAGACAGTTGGCCCCATTTTCCTTTCAGAAATGCGCAGAAAACTCTCTCATATCTACTGAAATTCCATTAGACAGGAGTAGTTTACTTGGTCTGATTCAGGGTTTAATTCAGGCTGTTGATATTTCCTTTTAGAGTAGTTTCTGGTGAAAGAAAGAGGGAGACCACATTTCCTGAAGAGATTCAAGATTAGGAATATGAACATGAAGATGAAGGGACAGATGCAGGGTTTTCTCCTCAGATTTCTAATTCAGATTCAGAGTAGAACTCAGTTTCCAATTTTCCCTGTGGGTCGTTCTGTTTTTTTGAGATTATTGGTAGAATGTTCCCATATTTTCAGCTGGAGAACACTGAAGTTTCTCAGTCAATCAGAAAATATTGAGTTGTTACAAAAGGAATTTCCAGAACCTACAGCTATTCTTTCTGCCTGCTTTAGAGGATATGTGTGTGTTACTGCTTGCACCTTTCCTGATGGTCTGCCAGCTTCCCATGAAAATGGAGATAGGGTATACAAAGTTTCTCAGTCTTAAGTTTTATACACTCTTCACAAATCTGACCCAGCAGCTCTAGCTTTAGTTGATCCCAGTGCTTGCTAAACGCTTAGATCTGATGTCAGTCTTAACTTAATCCTTGACTGTGACTTTGGTTCCGAATCTTGGAACCGATTCTGCCATTACTCCAGCTCCTGTCTTCCAAAAGCACTCAAGCTTAGCTCTACCCAGAATGCTCCTGTTAAAATTGTCAGATCTTGTTTTCCACTTTAAAATGATAGACGAGTTCCTCTCCTGTCAGCTCTCGAGCTAGCCAATTTTTCACTGTGTGTTATTAACCCTTTTTCAAATTCTTTGAGTAGCTGTTTCTCTAAAGTCGTCGTCTTTACCTGGCTACTCTTTCCTTGACTTTATTGGTATGTTTCTCCTGTTGACTATTGTTGGTAGTTCTTCCTTCCCTTGTCTACCTTTACAGTAGTCCGTACCATCGTTGGTACTTTTCCCCTCTGTCTTACCACAACAGTAAATTTTTTGTACCATCGTTGGTACATTTTTCCTTTTAAAAAATTAAATTACTCAAAACTTCCCTTTCTCTTCTGTGTGTGTGTGTGACAGCGACCTTTTTTTTTTTTTTTTTTTTTTTTTTTTTACATGGCTGAGAAGTCTTAAGGCACTTCTGAATTTAAGAGATGTCAGAAATGTGATCATAAACTTCTGAACTCAGATGCACATTCCGTGTATGTCTACTGCTTGGGCCCAGTGCACCTTCAAGAAGACTGTACCATCTGTCATGGAGTTAGTTACTGGGCCCTCGTATATTGAAAAGATAGGCTTATTTTGGAAGACCTGATAATATCCAGCTTTGATGAGGCCACATCTGTGACATCCAAGACGTTAGCTCTCCTCCTCTTCCAGACATGAAGGTTTAAAGAAGAGGAGCTGCTCAGTTCCTTCACTTTCGTTGGAACCACTTATTAAAAATGCCAATCTTAAACTGTTCCCACAGTTTCAGCGGAACCAAATGGAAAGCAGCTACCATCACCCTGTGCTGATCTCTGCACTGACAATTTTGTGATCCACTACTACCTTAGATCAGACTTTTTCCCCCTCCTCTGTTCCTCCGATCTCTGATCTAAAGGGGTTCTCCTTTAAAGATTTTCCCCATAAAAGGTGTACTCCTGAAATTGACCCTTTTGTAGACCAACTGCCAAGCCATTTTTGTATAGACCCCTGTCCCCCGCAGTCTATTCGGTCCATTCCACCAAGTACCCCACACTGTCCGATGTTCTGAAGCTGGTGGACCAGCTCCTGGGGAGTAGCCACTTCAGTTCCTAGCACTTCTGGTTGGACCTTTCCATGTCTCGAACCCAGTTATCATTCATCTTCTGACTCTAACTGAGCATTCTGAATTCCCGGTTTTCACAGTCCCGGTGTTGACTGTATTGGCACCAGTAAGGTTCTTTTCTCCGGTGCTGATTACTACCCTGAGCTGTTTGGTTCTGTCAGAACCGGAGACCTCTCTGGGTCAAAACATCTTTGTCTGTTCTGGGGAGCATGGATCAACACCGATCTTATAGGAGCTATCCATACTTCTTGGGGCTTCGGCACATGGAAGTTTGACTGTGGCTTCAGGCTCTGGGCCAGCCACCTCATTGTGGGATGGGACCACTGTTTCGAAGGAGCCTATTTCAATTCCAGGCTCCCATTCCTCTACAGGGGAGGCCTGCTTTCCTGGCCTTTGAGAGTGCCTTGTCCACTACGGTGCTGCTAGTCGATTCGTCTCTCATCGGAGGAGCATCCCAGTCCTTCCCCTTTCCCAGAGCTGCCACCAACCTCTGACAGCGGGCCTAGAAGCCTCAGGATTCAACAGTGGTGGTTATGTCCTCTTTCGATACTTCCCCAGCCAGCCCCACAGATGAGGTTGTCCAGAAGAGAGAGTGTAGGAGGAAGTACTTGGACTCCCCTGAAGAGAGGCTTTCTGTCCCCGACCATCTACTGCTTGGAGATCTCTGCTCGCTGATGATCTAATTCACCAGAGGACAAAGTGCAAGAGGGAGTTCTTGGACTCCCCTGAAGAGAGGCTTTCCATCCCTGACCATCTACTGCTTGGATCTCTCCACCTGCTGATGATAAAATTAAGTTGATTGCGCAGCAGGCTTTGAAGATTCCTGATTCCATCAAACCATTCCCTAAGAGACTTGACCGTATTCTCTCAGCTCCCATAGATCTACATTAGGCTAAAGGGGATGCCAGTAGATTCCATGGTGATTGCGACAGCCACAAAAAAGGAACTTGCTGATGAAAGTCCTAACCATCCTCCTAATAAGAAGTCTAGGACAATGGCTATATTCAGGAATCCCATATACTTTTCATTGACCTTCACACTTGGGTCCTTGAACTTCATGGTACATTTCACCAGGTTTCAATGAGATCTGATAAAGGAGCTATCAGACACTCGTAACAGGAACCGTAGTTGAGGGGCGTCAGGGTAATGTAGCTTGCCAGCTAGCAACCCTGGATTGAGTATGCAATTTGTCCATGAGGCTCATTGCACACGCAGCTGAAGGGATGACTGCGGCAGCAGGTTCTTGTGTAGCTTGTACCTGTCCTTCTGTTCTGTCTGCTTTAGAGGGTGTGTGTGTTACTGTGTGCAGTTTTCCTGATGGTCTGCCAGCTTCCCATAAAAATGGCGATAAGATGTTTAAATTTCCTTAGTCTTTTAAGTTATATACACTCTTCACAAATCTGACCCAGGAGCTATAGCTTTAGTTGATCCCAGTGCTGCTAAAAGCTTGCTTACTTCAAATCCTACTCTGATAAGGTTGAGAAAGTTATTGATAAGTATTGGGGGGGGGGGGGGTGTATAACTTCTGCAACTTGGTTTTCCAGAATTTTTAGTTGTCAAGTGCATAGGTTTGCTGTGACTAATTGTGAAAGGTATGAAGAATGTTTTATCTGCAGTTTCTTCTTGAGAGGAAAAAAATCTGCTTTAAATAATTTAGACAATTTAGGTTCTTGTATTGCATAGTTCACTACTCATTGTCTACAGTTTGTGCGATTTTGTTGATACTTCTTCCAGGTCTATGGCCACTGTTACTGTTTGAGGAAGTCTGCACGATTGCATTGTCTGAATTTCCCCAGTGACTATAAACATGAGATTTTACAGTCTCCTTTGGATAGAAATTAAGTTTTTAGCCCCTCTGCTGCAGAGGTGATCAGAAAGTGTGATGCAAAGGGTAAACAGATGCAGGGAGTGTCTAAGACTTTTCATCTGTCTTTTTCCAAATTTTCCAAGAGGTTCTATAACTCATCCAGTTTTGGCAAAAAGCAGAATAAACAAAATAAATTAAAATTTTCTCTCTGCCTCCCATCTGACTTATCATCTCTGTACTTGGTGGTGTAACCATCTGCAATTGCTTTAACTGCTTTTGCAAATGTTGTTTGAAGTACAGTAAAACAAAAAAGAAAAGGAGGTGAACCAGTCCATCCAAAAAAGAACAGAACAGTTCCCCCTACATCAAGCTTAAAACATCTAAGTCTGTGTCCTCTCCCGCAGATCCCATGGTGGACTTGTTCATCTCGCGGGCCTGGAAAGAGCTGGACACCATGGAACCAATCCCCAAAAGGCCTGACAAGATCTTAAGTCCACCTTTGTATAGGCCAGCTTGGAACAAGGGCTCCTTTGTAGATGCTTTGATGGTAGCAGCAGCCACTAAGAAGGAACTACCCCAGGAGAGTTCCTAGGTTCATCCTCCTGACTGAGAGTCGTGCATGATGGACTGCTTAGGGAAGCGGGTTTATGCTTCAGCTACCTTTTTCTATTGGAGTGCTGAACTACCTGGCCCACGTCACGAGACTCCAGTGCGACCTGGTCAAGGAGCTGGCGGAGTCTCCCCGTAAGTTCATGTCGCAGGAGGATAGGCACTCGTTCTGCATGAGGATGGCCACTTTGAAAGCAGTTTCCAACATGTCCATGTGACTCCTTTCACATGCTACTGAAGGAGCGGCTAGGGCGGCTGTGTTTGGTGTGTCCATGAGGCGCAACGCCTGGCTCAGACTGTCAATTTTCAGGAACCTTTCAAGGCGTCCTTTGCCAATGCCCCTTATGACGGCTCTACTCTCTTTGGTAAGACTGTCAGAGACTTTAGTCCAGAGTGAGAAGGATGGGAAGACACTGCCGTCTGAATCTGCTTCTCAAGCCTTTGAAGGTTTTTTTCCCGGAATCAGAGAGGGCAAAAGAAGATGTGGTTCTGGAAGTCACAGTATTCTCAGGACACTCAGGGCTCTTCTTTCCCCAGAGGGGGACAGAATAGGCACTGGCCCAGAGGCAGAAGGGTCCAAGGAATTTTGGGTCCCAAGAACCTTTCTCGGACAGGCCCGGACAGCACCCCTGAGGGATGGCCCGATTGCTCTACTCTGGAGACAGTCCGGGGACAATGGTCTTTGCACCTGGCGGCATGGGAGTCTGTAACATCAGACCGCTGGGTGCTTCAGATTATATCCAGAGGATACTCTATCCCCTTTGTGGGTCCTCCCAAATCTCCCAAATACCTCCTGGATGTGCCACGCATGCAAAGGGAGGCAGCAGCACAGAAAATTTCCAAACTGCTAGAAAAATGAGCCATCAATACCGTCCGCCAGTCAGATGAAAGCGCTTAAGCTGTTATACGAATCCATGGTGTGTTATTAAACGTTTTTCAGTCCGAGCCGAGGTATCATTCGTTTTATTTCCTGCACCAGATTGTTTATTTGTTCATTTACGTTGTTGCCTGTGAGTGGTCTGGTATATCAACAAACAGGGAAGGACCAGGTCTTACCCTCTTTGTCACGGGACCATGAGAGTGTAGGATTGGGCGATCTCCACCGGTCGTTTTCTCATCACAGTGCACATTCCGGGACAGTCCAACATTCTAGCAGACAGGTTAAATTGGACTATTCTGATGCGTTACGAGTGGTCTCTGAATCTTTCAGTAGCGGAGCATTTCTTCCTGGAGTGGGGTCAGCCTTGCTGCGATCTCTTCGCATCTCCTTTCAAAGCGAAGTGCAGCAAGTTTTTCGTTCTGAACCCCCTGCCGGGGGAGTCCCCCAAAGATGCTCTAGTCCATGCTTGGCCTCCCGGTCTTCTGTATGCTTATCCTCCAGTACTTCTTATTCTGAGGTTTCTACATAAAGCTCGTCAACTTTGGAGTAAAGTGATTCTCATTGCCCCGTTTTTGCCTTGCTAGTTATGGTTTCCCTTCCGTTGGTCTCACTTTCTGGCTCTGCCTTGGATCTTGGATCCTATTCAGGATCTGGTTTCACACCCATCGGGGGTTCCTCATCTGAACCTGGACAGTTTGCAGCTCACAGCCTGGCTGCTCCAGTTCCCATGATTGCTAGTACTCCTGGAATATCCTCTTCAATTGGGTCTGTTCTCGTGGCTGCTCATAAGTCTTCAAGCCAGGAAGGTTTATCGTAGTAAATGGTAACTTTTTTCCTTTTGGGCCTCTCAAAGGAGTTTAGACCCTTTCACGGCTCCTATTTCTGCCATTCTTGATTTTCTAGCTCATATTTTTCAACAAGGAGCTAGTTCTTCTACTGTCAAGGTTCAATTGGCTGCCATTTCTCATTTTCATGTGGGTGAGAATTCTGCCTCTATAGCCTCCTCCAGACTGTGTAAAGCCTTTATCAAAGGGACTTTTCTATTACGCCCCCCTGTCAAGGATCCTGTTCCCCCATGGGACCTTACTATGGTTCTTCAAACTCTGGTCACTCCGCCTTTGGGACCCGCTACAACCACAGATCTAAAATTCTTATCTTGGAAAACAGCATATCTGAAGTAGTTAACTTCATTTGATCAGCAACCTGTGGGTATCTGATCCGAGCCGGCAGCTTTCCTAGCAAAAGATCCGAGATCCAAGCTCCTCCCCCCTACCCATAATACCCTGCTTACCTCCCTCTAGTCCCCAGATCTCGTTTGCCGCGGCTTCTTGAAGCATCTGCGAACAAGCTCCTAACGCTGGGTTTGTGAGTTAAAATGGAATATTTAAACCTTTTTTTCTTCAAAAATCTCTGTAAAGTTAGTGTGTGTGGTACCCTTTTCTCCCTTAATCTCTTTGGGTAGTTTTTCGTGTTAGCTTAGTGTAGATTTTAATTTCCCTCCCCCCTTCTACCTGTGTATGAAGGTGTGTGTGTGTGTAGGCCTGTTCTTTTAAAAAAAAAAAAAAACAAAAATGTCTGAAGGCCCAAAAGCAATTTTCTCTAAATGCTCCGAGTGTGGCCATAAGCTGTCCCCAGCAGATGGCCACACTCTGTGCATTATTTGCCTGGGTGTGGACCATCTTTCATCAGGCTGCACTATCTGTGCAGCCTTTAACCCCAGGGCTTTGAGGAATAGGTTGACTAAGCTAGTCCTTGCGGGCCTTTTGCCCCCTGACTCAGCTTCATCCTCCTCCCCCTCTGTGGCGCCAGCCGCGGCTGCTCCACCGATAGTTTCCGCTCCCCTGGCCAGGATTCAAACTCCCGCTTCGGCACAGGAGGAAAGGGACACCAGGAAAAAAAGGCAAGGAGCGTGACAGGGACCGACATCATAGTCACAAGAGGTGGGCTGATTCAGTTCCCTCGGCCCCACTGTCTAAGCAGCTCACCTCCCCCCTTCGGGTCTCCGGATCTTTCCCTTCCAGGCTTCATTCTCCACATTTCTCCCCGGAGCCAGAGGAGGAGACCCGGTCACCTTCGAGGTTGTCCAGGCAGCCTTCCCAGCCAGCCGCGGCAGCCTCATCTAGGTCAACAAGAAGTTTATCCGACGCGGACATGGATCGGATGATGCGTCGATTTCTTCAAGCCCAGCTGCAGATGGGAGTGCTCTTGCCCCCCCCCCCTCTGGAGGGAGCTCGACCCCTTTTTTCACCCCTATTGCTCCTTCTCTGGCCCGCTATCGAGGTTCAGAGCTGTCTGATCCGAGTAGCTTTGGAGCCGGGGTGGTGTCGGCGCCGACAGTGTTTCCTACTTCAGCGCCGACTTTGTCTGATCCATTTTCAGATCCGAGCTCTCGGGGCCGTGAGATGAGCGTCGAATCTGGAGGGATCAGTGTGCCTTCGACTCCGTTGAGGTCACAGTGCACTATGAACAAAACGAGGTGCCAATAACAAGCAAAATCCACAAAAAAAGTGCACTGTCCTTTCGGATCCGATCGGGTCATCTCCGGCGCCGATCCACATGCCGGATCCGAGGGGGCTGCTTTCAGATCCTAGGGAAAGCAGCTCACCCTTGGCATTCATCGTCGTGGAGAGGATCCTTTCAATGGATTCAAGGCCCCAGGCTCTTGCTACGGACCCACCCGCCATTCCCTTTTAGACGGTCCTGTCTTCCTTCATCCGGCCCAAGGGACAGCCTGCGCCTACGTCCCAGATGGTTCCCGTAGAGGAACAGGACATTATTGTTAAGCCCTCCTTGGACAGCCCCCCCGAGGAGGTCCCTCACAAACGAAAGTGCAAGAGGAGGCAATTGGACTCACCCGAGTCCCTCACAGAAGACACGGACTTAGAGAAAGGGGAAGGTTCCCCCAGGTCACCCCCCCCGAGGACGTCTCCTTTGGAGACATTATGGAAATGTTTCGTATTAGAGGAGGGTGGTTAGCCCAAAAGCCTTCCTCGGATGAGTCTGTGTTTCTGGAGGCATTCGCAGGCCCATCTACCTCTTGGGTGTCCCCTCCTGCCGATCCCCTGGTGGACCTGACCTTGAGTAGCATCTTACCCTCACCAAGAATGATGCCACAGTATAAAGACAAAATGATCAATTTTAACAATTGGCTAAAGTATTGGTGTCATTCAAAGGGGATCCAGTGTCTGTCAGCCTGGGATGACATGCTTGACAAGCCACATTGCTTCTCTAGGGACGGCTTGCACCTGTCACCCATGGGTTTTCGAATACTGGCTAAGGCTCTTGCCTCCCCCATAGTGCCTTTTTTAGGCAAGGCTCAAAAAACAAACCCACCCCCATAGACAACACAAAGAAAAAAAAAACTAAGGGTAATGTTGCTCAACGCCAGAAGTCTAAACCTTAATATGTGCGCACTCAAGACTCTCCTCAGTATGGAGAATATCGATATCTGTGCAGTAACAGAAACCTGGTTCAAGGCTCCCGAGAGCACCCCAGCACTACCAGGCTAGACTTCATATCATGCTTTCCGGCCCCAAAACTCAGAACGAACCACAAAAGGAGGGGAAGTATCCATATTTATCAAAGATGCCCACACCTCCAAGCTAGTGGCACTGCACGAAGCTTCGGAGACCATCCATGTGCAACTAACAGTGGGCAAAACTGCCTTTCAGTTTGTAGCCTGCTACAGACCACCCTCCCAAACACAGGAACCTCACTCAGCTTTCTTGAGAACACTGGAGAATATGAAGGTCTCTCCAAACACTATTATATTGGGTGACTTCAACTACCCAAACGTCGATTGGGAAAACTACTCAAGCCCAAACACCCTCGCCCAACGGTTCCTAGAATTTATAAACTCAAATGCTATGGAACAACTGGTCACCACTCCCACAAGAGGGGAAAACGTACTGGATCTGGTCATCACCAACATGGGGTCTCTATGTTCCACACCAGAGGTATACCCCTCATTGGTAAGATCAGACCATAAACAAATCTCACTGGACATCCATATTTCGTCCCCACCCCTAGCCAAGGAAACCACGGTGAAGAACTTCTCAAAAGCAAACTTCACACTTTTCAAAACTGAGGTGGAATCCTTCAAAGCCCCTGGGCCAGTGGACAATACGGCCCAAAATGCAGAATCCTTTACAAAAGCATTGTATGGACACCTACAGGAATACATGGAGCATGCTATCCCAAATAAAACCAAGACTCACTCCTCCAAAGGCAGGAGACCTGTCTGGTGGACCCCGGCCATAAATAAGCTATACAACAGAAGGAGAAAGCTACTACATGACAGAGCAAAATCCCAAAAAGGGAAGGTGTCACTGATCAATACTAGCAAGAAACTACGATCCCTCATAAAATCTTCTAAGGCCAGCTTTGAAAGAAAAATTGCACAAGACACTAAAGATAATCACAAGGCCTTCTTTAGTTATGTCAGAAACCTGGGAGGCAACTCCCAGATATGCTCTGAGTTAGTGCAAAATGACAAAAAATTCACTGAACCCATAGACATTGCCAACATCCTGGCAGAAAGGTTCAGTGCAAACTTCTCCCCCCTCAAAAGAGCAAATGTCTATCCCAACAGAGTGTAGCCTTCCTGAGATCACAGATGCACAGGTGAGAGCTGCCCTCTCCAAAGCTAAAAACACAGCAACAATGGGAACAGACGGTGTCCCGGGCTGTGTCTTACACGAGCTCCAAGAAGAACTAAACCCTCATATAAAGTCACTGTTCAATCTCAGCCGTACTACAGGATATGTTCCCAAGGAATGGCGTACAGCAACAGTGGTCCCACTCCACTAAGGTGGTGCCACAACAGACCCCGGAAACTATCGCCCTATAAGCCTGACTAGCCTGGTCTGCAAAGCTATGGAACGTATCATCATGGAAATCATAAACAAAGACATTGGGAACCTCCAGACACTGGATCCTACCCAATTTGGCTTCGTTAAGGGCAGATCTTGCCTCTTGAACCTGGTCATCTTCTTTGAAACCGTTACCAAAGCCATAGATGAAGGGAAGGTAGTCCACATAGCCAGCCTACCTGGACCTTGCAAAGGCCTTTGACACAATACCCCACTCAGACATCATAAATAAGCTCACCAGCTTAAATATCAACTCCTATGTCACAAGATGGGTTGCAAACTGGCTCAGGCATAGAACCCACATGGTCAGAATAGTAGGTGCCGTGGCACACTCTAAACCAGTTACAAGTGGTGTCCCACAAGGCTCAGTCCTGGGACCTCTCTTGTTCGGTATATATTTCTCCGAGGTACAGGCTAACACGGGTGGACTATGGCTGACCAAGTTCGCAGATGACTGCAAACTGGGTGCTATAATCGACTCTCCGACTGACACAAGCATCCTCCAAAAGGGTCTCACAGAGACGGATAACTGATGCCAGAGCCATGTCCTAAAGCTAAATGCCAAAAAGTGCATAGTTATCCTCTTTGGAAAAAGCAACGTGCCCACACATTACCACATAGGTGGTAATCCATTAAGTACGATAGAAGTAATTAGGGACTTGGGGACCGAAGTAGATAGCAATCTCTCCTTTGACAATCACGTTGCCAAAGTGGTTAGAAAGACCTTCTATATAGCCCACCTTATCATGAAAGGGTTCACATCCATATCAAGAGAGGTTATTGTGCCCCTCTACTCATCACTTATCAGGCCCATAATTGAGTACAATGCCCCATTTGGGATGTACCTTGCCCGACACCTTCAGCAACTGGAAAGACCTCAAAAGTATCTCACCAAGATGATCAAGGGGCTCAAACAGATGCCCTATGCAGTTCGGCTAAAGAAACTCCAGCTCTACTCAGTTGCATACCACCTACTCAGAGACTATCTGTGTCTGACATATAAAGCCATGTCCAACCCAGAATTAATGGACATGCTTCACTTCAGGAAATCTAAATCCCTTAGAGCTTACATGCTCCAGGGACCTGAACCTCAGCACAGAAATAAATAGGACATGCTGGAGGGACAGATTCATATCCCAGATGCTCCCCTCACTCTGGAACAAAATCCCAATCCATGTCAGGCAGAGCCCCTCACTGACCCTCTTCAAGAGAAATCTTGAATGGATGGGAGATCGTAAGTTTACCCCTGGGATCTCTTCTGTCTCGCTGCTTGACAAAGGTACAGTAAACAAATTTTAAAAGGTCTACCTTCTGTGACCTACTATACAGAGGCACAGTCAATCTAAAAGGGTGGCGAAAGCCAAACATACTCTGGTTAGGCTTATAAATGCCTAGGGCAGATAGCCTAGTGTCAACCTATGAACTACCAGGGCATGGAAGGAGCCGGACACTGTGGAGCCATTACCCAAGAGACCGGACAGGATTCTCAGCCCCCCCACAGACAAGGCAGTTTGGAGCAAAGCTGCCCCGGTAGATGCCATGGTGGTGGCGGCTGCCACCAAGAAGGAATTGGCACAGGAGAGTTCCTCGGTACATCCTCCAGACAAGGAGTCTGTGACGATGAACCGCCTCGGGAAAGTGGATGTTCACTTCAGTGACCTTCTCTGTCACGTTGCTGAACTATATGGCACACGTGATTCGACTCCAGCGGGACCTAATCAAAGAGTACGCTGGGTCACCCCCAGAATCCATGTCGGCTAAAGACAAACGGACCTTCTCGGCTCGAATGGCCACTCTTAAGTCTATCACAAACAACTCTATGCGGCTTCTCTCCCATGCCACGGAGGGAGCGGCTAGAGCCAGTGGAACAGGCATTGTCTTATGACGACAAGCCTGGCTCCGTCTCTGCGACTTTGCGGAACCCTTCAAGGCGTCCTTCGCGAACGCCCCTTGGTTCTACGCTTTTTGGCAAAACCGTCCCAGACACGCTACTCCAGAGCGAGAAGGACGGGAAAACGTCTGCCGTTGGGATCCGCTTCTTGGCTCTTCAGAGGTCCTTCTCCAGGAACCAAAGAGGACAGAAGATGTGGTTCCAGAAATCCCAACAATCCCGTTTCGCTCCAGACCTCTCGTCCTTCAGAGGCAGAGGAGGACAGGGTGGATGCCGGCCCAGAAGTAGAGGGGGGGGGGCGAAGAATTTCGGGTCGAGGGAACCCTTTTCCGATCGACCGGCACAGCAACCCTGAGGGGTTGCCCGACAGCTCCTCTTTAGCACATTGGGAGTCCATTACGACAGATCGCTGGGTGCTCCAGATCATATCCAGAGGTTACTCAATTCCATTCATAAGTTCTCCTCCCCGGTCGGGGTGCCTCCCCGATGTTCCACCCAATCAGAGGGAGGTAGCAGCCTTCGAAATAAAAGAGCTACTAAGAAAAAGATCCATCCAGCACGTTCCCCCCCCCCCCGGTCAATTCGGATCAGGCTTTTACGCCATGTTCTTTTTGGTACCAAAAAAGATGGGGGACTTATGACCATTTCTCGACTTTTCCACACTGAACCCGTCAGTCGCCAAAGAAAAGTTCCGGATGGTCACCATTCAATCCATTCTCCCACTTTTACAGGAGAACGACTGGATGTGCTCCATAGACCTCAAGGATGCGTACTACCACATTCTAATGGAGGCGATCCAGGAGGTTTCTCCGGTTTCGGCTGGGAGCCAGCCATTATCAGTTAAGGGCCCTACCCTTCGGTCTCACCACAGCCCCCAGGGTGTTCACCAAGGTCATGGCAGTTGTAGCGGCCCACTAGAGGCTTCATGGAATACAGGTTTTTCCTTACCTGGATGACTGGCTCCTAGCCGCCCCCACCAGGCATCTACTATGTTCAGCAAGGGACTGTTTCCTACATCTCGTCCGCCATATAGGGATCACGATCAACCACAAGAAACCCTCCCTTCAGCCTACTCAGATCTTGGATTTCGTAGGGGCCAGGATAGACACAATTCATTCCAAAGTCTTACGTCAGACAGACTCCGCAATCTAAACCTCCACGTTTTGCGTCTTCTACAGTCCTCGGCCCCTCCAGCGGAGTTGAGGGCTCTGGGGTCCATGGCAGCGGCCATCAACTTGTCACCACTCGCACGTCTGAATATGAGGATTCTCCAATGGGCCTTACAGGTCCAGTGGTCCATCCTACTACATCCCTTGTCTTCACCTATTCCCCTCTGCAGGGTTTGCAGGGAATCTCTACTCTGGTGGCTCCATTCCAGGCACCTCCACGAAAGGCGCCCCTTCTCCATGTCCCCACCCCAAGTCACAGTGACCACAGACGCATCTCGCCGGGGTGGGGGGGGGGCATTGCATGGGCAGAACCGTCCAAGGCACATGGACTCGCACAGAGAACGTTTTGCATATCAGTGTTCTGGAGATGAGGGCGGTGCTTCTAGCATTACAGGCTCTCCATGCCCTTCTTCCTCTAGGGACTATTGCAATTCAAACAGACAACATGTCAGTGGTCTGGTACATCAACAAGCAAGGGGGAACCAGATCTTACCCACTTTGCCGAGAGGCCATGAGAGTGTAGGAATGGGCGATATCCACCAACCGCCTTCTCATAGCAATGCACATACCGGGTCGGTCAAACATTCTGGCGGACAAGCTGAGTCGAACTATTCTCTCACCCTACAAGTGGTCTCTGAACCCCTTAGTAGCGAAACAGATCTTCCTCAGATGGGGTCAACCTTGCTGCGATCTGTTCGCGTCTCCTTCGAATGCAAAGTGCAGCGAGTTTTTCGCTCTAATTCCTCCACCAGGGGAAAACCCCAGAGACGCTGTGGTTCATGCTTGGCCATCCAGTCTTCTTTATGCTTATCCTCCTCTTCTGTTGATGACAAAATTCTTGCAGAAAGCCCATCGGTTGGGGAGCAGAGTTATCCTCGTAGCCCCATTCTGGCCTCATCAAACCTGGTTCCCATGCCTATGGTCTCATCTAGTGCATCCTCCCTGGATCGTAGATCCCCTTCCGGATCTGATTTCTCACCCCTTGGGATTGAAGACCCCCTGACCTGGACAACCTTAAGCTCTCGGCTTGGTTGATCCAGTTCCCTTAATGGCTAGGGCTCCTAGTATCTCAGCCTCAGTTAAAGGCTATCCTGGTGGCAGCTCATAAGCTTTCTACCAGGAAAGTCTACAAGAGTAAATGGAAGCGTTTTTCTATCTGGGCGGAGCATAGGAATTTGGATCCTTTTACGGCTCCTATTCCAGCAGTCCTCGACTTTCTATCCCACATTTTTCATCAAGGGGCTAGTTCTTCAACTGTTAAAGTTCAGTTGGCAGCTATTTCCCACTTTCACATTGGAAACAATTTTGGCCCCCTAGCTTCCTCTAAGATCTGCAAAACCTTCCTGAAAGGTACCTTTCTTTTGAGACCCCCTGTTAAGGATGCAGTTCCTCCATGGGATTTAACCCTAGTTCTCCAGGCTCTGACTGGTCCCCCTTTTGAGCCTGCAGCTTCGGTCGACTTAAGGTATGTATCTTGGAAAACTGCCTTCCTGATTGCTATTACCTCAGCGAGAAGGATATCGGAGCTTCAGGCTCTCTGTAGCAAGCCCCCACATACATCATTTTTCATAGAGACAGTTTCCCACAGGACTAATCCGTCCTTCGTACCGAAAGTGGCTTCCGAAGCCAACATCAACCAATCCATCAACCTGCCTGTCTTCTTTCCTAATTATTACCACAAAGGAGAGTATAGACTTCATTGCCTGGATGTACATAGACAGTTGCGATTTTACTTGCACAGAACGGCTGTTTTTCGAAAATCGGAACAGCTCTTTGTCTTATTTGCCAAGTCCTGTTTGGGTAAACCAGTGACAAAGGTAACCTAGCTAGGTGGATTTTCCAATGCATTCTTCTCGCATACAGAAGCTCTGGTCGACCTGAGCCCATTTGGGTTCAGGCACATTCTACCCGTTCTGTGGCTACTTCTGCGGCCTTCTGGTCGAGGGTCCCTTTGGATGACATTTGTTCAGCAGCTACTTGGGCTTCCTCTCATACTTTCATTACACATTATTAAATTGGATCTGATTTCCAGAGGAAGGGCATCTTTTGGCTCTGTAGTGCTCCGGAATATCCTTCCATAAGGACTTCCCAAGTTGTTGGTAGCTGGGGACTCTGTCCCACAGGTTGCTGATCAAATGAAGTTAACTACTTCAGATAAAGAAGTTATGTACTCACCATAATGTTCCATCTGAGTAGGTAACTTCATTTGTCAGCAACCAACCCTCCCTCCGTCCCCCTGACCTGTAGTTCGTCTTTAAAGGATCATTGTGTTTCACTTCCCAGATGACATCAGGTTAGGATATTCAGGTGGTTTTTCCTTGTGTTATGGTAGTGTTCTGTGATACAATGGCAAACTTGATCTGAGGACTAGAGGAAAGTAGCAGGGTATTAGGGGTAGTGGGAGGAGCTTGGAGCTCAGATATTTTGCTAGGAAAGCTGCCGGCTCGGATCCGATACCCACAGGTTGCTGACAAATGAAGTTACCTACTCAGATGAAACGTTATGGTGAGTACTTAACTTCTTTTTCTGGTGGCTATTACCTCTGCTAAAAGGGTTTCAGAACTGCAGGCCTTGTCCATCAGAGTTCCTTATATGATTTTCCACAAAGATAGGGTTTCCCTTTGGACCAATCCATCCTTTCTTACCAAGGTGGCATCACCAGTTAATGTCAATCAAACCATCAATTAATCAGTTTTCTTTCCTAATTTTGCTAACAAAATGGAATAAAAACTCCTCTTGCTGGATGTTCATACAGTTAAGATTTTATTTACCAGGACAGAAAAGTTCTGTAGATCTGATCAACTGTTTGTATCCTTCTATAAACACTTTTTGGGAAAACCTACCTCCAAGGTCACTATTGCTAGGTGGATTTCTTCATGCATCCTTCAGGTCTATAAGGACTGAGGCAGGTCTCCTCCGGGTCAGGTGAAAGCTCATTCCACTGGGTCTGTGGCTACGTCTGTGGCCTTTTGGTCTAGTCTCTTTGGATGATGATTATTCTGCAGCTAACTTGGTCTTCATCTCATACATTTGTTTCTCATTACAAATTGGATTTGACTTCCAGAAGGAGAGCATCCTTTGGTTCCTTGGTGCTTCGGAATATCCTTCCATGAGGGCCGCCCAGGAATTTAGTAGCTGGGGACTCTGTCCCACAGGTTGAAGGCCAAATGAAGTAAACTACTTCAGATAAAGAAGTTATGTACTCACCATAACATTCCATCTGAGTAGTTGTACTTAATTTGTCTTCAACTGTCCCTCCCTCTTTCCCCCCGAACCTTGTCATGTGAACAGCCTGAGGGCTGCAGTTTTAGGTCACAAGTATTTTTTCAGGTCTGGTTATCATTATAAGAATCAGCAAACTCAATCTGGGGTTTGGAAGGTAGTGGAGGTGTATTATGGGTAAGGGGAGGAGCTTGGAGCTCAGAGCAGATGCTTTTGAGATTGCTGGCTCGGATCCGTTATGGATCCGGTATCCCCACAGGTTGAAGACAAATGATGTAGAGCTACTCAGATGGGACGTTATGGTGAGTACATAAATTCTTTCTCTGTTCCATTTCAGCTTACTGTCTAATAACTACTTCCTGCTTCTCCTGAGCCTTTCAGTTACCTCCTTCTCTCCTGTCTCTAATCTTTTCTTTCAGTAGTTCTCATCTCTTATTGCCCCCATCTGCCTCCCGCCCTTAACAAGCTACACTTTCTATACTACTCTATTTTTCTTCCCCTCTCTACCTCTGTATTTCATCTACTGACATCCACTCACCCCTCTGTCTTAATCCGTAACACTCCCACTATTTGCTGGATTCACATAACTAACCCACTCTCTTCTTTTTCTTATCTAGGAGGTTAACCAGTCCATCCAGAATAGAATGGAGCAGTTCCCCCATACATCAAGCTTAAAACATACGTCTGTTTACCTTGGTCACTGCGACCCAGCTAACTTCAATCATGGATTAATAGGTTCATAGGTTCATACTAGGCTATCTGCCCTAGGGCATTTATAAGCCTAGCCAGAGTTGTGTGGCTTTCACCACCCCTTAGGTTGAAGAACACTATACCCATTACTTTGCCGTGCCTCTGTCCAGCAGTGATAGAGATGATCCCCGGGGTAAACCTACGATCTCCCATCCACTGGTCAAGATTCCTCTTGAACAGAGCCAGCGAGGTGCTCTGTCTCACATGGACCGGGATTCTGTTCCACAGCATAGGGAGTCTCTGGGTGATGAATCTGTCCCTCCAGCACGTCCTATTTATATCTGTGTTGAGGTTTAAGTCACTTGCTCTTGTGGCTCTGGTGGATTTGGATTTTTTGAGGTGGAGCATGTCCATTAATTCCGGGTTGGACATGGCCTTGTATGTCAGGCACAGGTCACCTCTGAGCAGGCGGTATGCGACTGAATAGAGCTGGAGTTTCTTCAGTCGGGCAGCATATGGCATATTTTTGAGCCCCTTTATCCTTTTGGTGAGGAACTTTTGGGGTCTTTCCAATTGCTGTAGGTGTCGGGTAAGATAATTCCGAATGGGGCATTGTACTCAATCATTGGTCTGATAAGTGAAGAGTACAGGGGAACAATGACCTCCCTTGATCTGGATGTGAATCCCTTCATAATCAGGTGGGCAATGTAGAAGGTCCTCCTAACCACTTTGGCAATGTGAGTGTCAAAAGAAAGGTTACTGTCAACTTGGGTCCCCAGGTCCCTGATAACCTCTTCTGTGCTTAATGGATTGCCACCTATGGGGTTACCTTGTTTTTACCAAAGGGTATGACTATACATTTTTTGGCGTTTAGCTTAAGGCCATGGCTCTGGCACCAGTTATCCGTTTCTATGAGACCTCTCTGAAGGATATCTGTGTCTGATGGATTTTCAACTATGGCGCCCAGTTTGCAGTCATCTGCAAACTTTGTCAGCCACAATCCTCCTATGTTTGCCTGCACTTCTGAAAAGTAGATGCCGAACAAGAGGGAGCCCAGGACTGCGAACAAGAGGGAGCCCAGGACTGAGCCCTGTGGGACACCGCTTGTGACCGGCTTGGAGGCTGACATGGCACCAGCAACTCTAACCCTGTGGGTTCTGTCCTTGAGCCAGTTTGCAACCCATCTTGTGACATATGGGTTTACATTTAAGCTGGTGAGCTTTTCTATGATACCCGAGTGGGGTATTGTAACGCAGAGAAAAGACTTAAAATAAAACGGCGATAAGCCATTAATACAATGAACACAGAATTTAATGAACAAACTGTAGCTCCTCTGCTCACAATTCTTCTCAGAGGTAACACACACAAAAAAAAACTCAATATTACTAACAATTAACACTCATTATGAATTATCTAATTTAAAAAAAAAAGTTTTCACAACTTTTACAAACAACACTTCCAGTTGCATTCCGTACTCAAGCCAGTAGGTGTCATAGTCCCATATTTTAAAATAAAAACATTTTCTTTATGCAATAATTTATTCTTTAAACAAGTTGCATTTTCAGCTTCAGTATGTTCAGAATACATCCTTTTAAATCTACATAACCCCTATGTACAGTATTAAAATGACAAGCTACCAGACTTTCCAGTTTATTATTTCTAATATCTCTTGTGTTCCTGTAACCTAATCTTAAAAGTTTTTACTTTCACCAATGTAAAACAGGTCACAGGAACACTTTAGCGCATAAACCACCCCTATTGTATTGTAAGTATATTCCGCCACTGGTTTAAATCTCACACCATTAATACTTTCAGAAGATTTCACCACATATGCCATTATGTGGTGAAATCATTTGAAGGTATTAATGGTGTGAGAACAACCTCCACAGGCCCAGGTTCCAAACCTAGTCATATTATTACATCTTACTTTAGGTGCACGCCTCACAGTAAGACGCGGTCCGGTTCGATTCTCAGCTAGAGCGTCTTCTGCATGGAGACATACGTGAATGGGTGTACCTTTGCTGAAGGTTGTGCGTCAGGCCTGGCAAGCCAGTACGTAAAAATCAACTGCCAATCATTAGCGGACCGGAGTTCTGCTGTGGCGACCCCTAACCGGGAAAAGCCGAAAGACGCAAACAAACTTTAGGTACACATAATTTATTATGAATCAACATATCTTTTATACTCCGTCCCCTCATAAAAGATATCAAGGGGGTATTCCATAAATTCTTCACACTATTTTTACCTTCTAAAGGAAATGGCCAATAAGGTTTTATAATATCTATTTTACTAGTCAAATTAATGTAACAAAATAAATTTTTTCAAGCACTGTTAAAATAGATACCCCTACCTCTCTACCTGATTTTTTAACTTCCTTCCTTTTATTTTTGCAATTCAACTGACATAGTCTTTTAAGAGCATTTACAGTGACCTCCATACTATACCCCATTTGTCTAAGCATAACACAAGTCTTGCCTCTTTCTTTTTCCAAAGCTGTCCTCTCACTGCATAATCTACTAACTCTCCATATGAAGACCCTCCAGCAATTGAGATGGATGACAACTTTTGCTGTCCAAAAAGTGGCCTCCATCAAACTTCCTGCATATCCTAGTACTTATATTTCCATTCTCATGACATTCTAGAACCACATCCAGGAATGCAACTGATTTACTCCTCTGCGCCCCATCAAATTCAAACCCAAAACAATTTTTATGCAATTCACAAACAAGTTCCTCAACCTAATGATTCCTCACCTTTACATAAAAAATCAAATCTAGAAATCTGTAATAAGACAAAACATTTTCTAAAAAAATCCAACTTAAAATCCACTTCAAATAGTCCCATTACCAAGTTTGAATACATGGGAGGAAACGGAGCTCCCATGGCTGTACCTTGAATTTGTTGATAAATAACCTGATTGAATTAAAAAAAAATATTAACCAAACTAAAATAAATCAAAACTACGGGGCTGTCTCTCAAAAAAAAATCTAAGTGCCTCCAAACACACAGTGTTTAATGTTAGTGTACAAACTTTTAACATCTAATGTTATCCAATAAAAATCTTAACCTCATTTCACTGATATTTTTTTCTAAGAAATCAAAAGACTATTGCGTTTATATTATAAACCCAAAAGCGCTAAACAGCCAACACATATATATTGACAAATAGAGAGATTTACAATAACAGCAAACGTGTATGTTTAACCAGCAGCGCCATACAGGTATACTGAAATTAACTAAATAAAAGTAAAATAACACACTTTTGTAGGGGGCAAGCCCCCCTGCACCCACCTTGTGGGGGGCTGTGCCCCCAAACACCTGCTACTTAAACATACAAACTCCGAGATTGCACTACAGTGGGGAAAAGGATACATTTCCTTATCCCCAGGATCACGCTGCTGGCTAAACAAATAGGTTTGGTGTTTTCACTTCAACTGAATGTGTTCCGCTGTTATTGTACATCGTTCTTTGTATCGGTGTACATGTGCTCTCTGTTTAGAGCTTTCGGTTTTATAATATAGACCCAGAATCTCTTATATAATCTAATTTCACTGCAAACTTTACTAGATGGGGAGTGCAACATGGCCTGTCCATTATGTATAAAAGAATTACTAGCAACTACGGTAGGTTGACCGGAAGGAGATGTTAAATTTTTGTTGATTTTCGGTAGGCAGTAAAATCAAGCTAGAGTAGAATTTTCTACATTAAACTTCAATTCATCATCTTGTTTCAACAAATATCCCAACCTGTGTACCTTCTCTAAAAGTTCTGTAAAACTATTCAGAACCTGTTGGTACTCTGAGTAGAAACCTTATAAACTTTCCCATTATTCAGATGATCCATGCACATATTTAGATAGAGAAAAATGCAACCCTACAATTTTATTACCCTTTTCAGAGGGCTTGATCACAAATTCGTGCCACTTACTCATATTTTGTAATGGACCCCATTCTTGTTTAGTCAAATTGTAACTTTTTGCATTTTAATTTTTTAAAAAGTTCTGAAAAACATTTTCCACAGCAAAATGGACAATAGAAAAATGTGATATTCCCTCGTGTAAAAGGGGAAATAAAACTTAACAGGCACCCTGGAGGTGTCTAGCAAACAATATGCATTGACATCATCATTAATTAATTGAAAAATCAAATGAAAGAAAGGAATCGTAAGTAAAAAAAACTACCCCCTTCATCACTATCCTCTTCCCCAGCATCAGTAGTATTAGAAGAAACATTCTGTGTCAAAAAAACTACATAAATTGAAGTTTCCGAACAAGTTGAAAAATTTCAGCTTGAATAACATAGGCAGTACTGTGGGTATAAATTTTAAGCCACATCTTAAAACTGACATTTTGACTTAATTTAAAACATAATTAGATTAGTTTAACACTAAATTGTCACAGTTTTCAACAGAAGTCCTTTTCAACATTAGCAAAATATTACAAACACTAATATCTGGTCTGCTTGTTGAGGTTATCATACCTCGCATACTGGCCATCTCTTTTTGCCTCTGTGCAACCCCTTTTCCTTCATTTGTCATAATACCGTTGGTTACGAAAGTAGAATAATTAGGTTCTTGTGGTGGAAGCAAAGGGGGGATAACCGCCATCATCTTCAGATTTCCTCCATTACACCAGTCACTTCCAATGAAGCAAAGGAAACAGTTTTGAATTGGCTGCTCCAGAACGCCTTCTTTCTTGCTGCTGTTTTTGATTGGTTAACCTCATAAAGGGAAAGCCAGCATTGTAGTCCCGTATGCCCCGTTCTAATTTATTAATTTTTCTTGTAATAGTCTCTTTAGAAGCTTCTTCTAGCTTCACATTGAAACTGCAAAGTATTTGTTCAAATCGCTCAGCACCAAATTGACCTGCTAAACCAGTGCAAGTAGTTGCAATTTCATCCTTCACTTGGCGCTGTTTCACTACATCTTTCTCTATTAGAATATGTATCCATTCAGTCACACATTTATGGGCAGCCGAAATCCATTTAACCTCAAATTGTTTGTCCACCTGATCAGAAGAATCAAATAGAGTTGTTGGATTTTTAATAAATCTGAGCCCTTGAGGCGTTATATCCAAGTCTAAATAATGCTGAAGGCTCAGAATATTGTAATGCAATGTATTCTCTTTGAACAACAATTTCTCCAAAGAATCTACAACACCTCGAACATCAGGGGAAGACATGAGCCATATCTAGCCGGCCCACACAGCGAAAGGGGTTATGAGGTCTCTTATTAACCCCTTCCACCAACACACTCTCCCAGGATTTAGTAGATTCAGAGGTTCTCGAAGATGAATTACCTTCCCCTGGGTGTTCCCTCGAGTGGATAACATACTGGTCTATAGTTCTTTGACTGTGGTCCACCCCTTCCTCTCGAAACACAAAGGGTAATTGTAAAAATGAATCACTGGACATAAATGTTCCAAAAACCACAAAAAAGCACAGAATACACACTAAAATAAAATAACTGATAAGCCAGTAATCCAATGAACAAACTCTAGTGCCTTGACTCACAAGCCTTCTCGGAGGTAAAAAAACAAACTCAATTTATATTACTAAAAAATAACACTCATCATGAATCATCCAATTAAAAAAAACAAGTTTTCACCACTTTTACAAAAAAAATTTCCAGTTGCATTCCTTATTCAAGCCAGTAGGTGTCACTGTCCCATATTTTAAAATAAAAAGTTTTTTTATGCAAGAATTTATTCTTTAAACAAGTTGCATTTTCAGCTTCAGTATGTTCCAGAATACAACCTTTTAAATCTACATACCCCCCCCTTTACAGTATTAAAATGACAAGCTACCAAACTTTCCAATTTATTATTTCTTATATCACTTATGTGTTCCTGTAACCTAATCTTAAAAGTTCTTTTACTTTCCCCAATATAAAAGCAGGTTACAGGAACGCTTTAAAGCATAAACTACCCCTATTGTATTGCAAGTATATTCCTCCACCTGTTTAAATCTACACCATTAATACTTTCAAAAAATTTCACTACATTAACAGCATACAAAACAATCCCCACAGGGCCATGTTCTAAACCTACTCATATTATTACATCTTACTTTAGGTACACAGAATTTATTATGAATCAACGTATCCTTTATACTTTGTCCCTTCTTAAAAGGTATCATGGGGGCATGCCATAAATTCTTCATGCTATTTTTACCTTTTAAAAAGAAATGGTCAGTATTTTATTATATGTACTGTTTCCACTACTCAAATTAAATAATGTAACAAAACAATTTTATTACCAGCACTATTAAAATAGATAACCCCTACCTCTCTACCTGATTTTTTTTTTACTTTCTTCCTTTTGTTTGGAATGCAACTGGAAGTGTTTTTTTGTAAAAGTGGTGAAAACTTGTTTTTTTCTTGGATAATTTGTAATGAGTGTTAATTGTTAGTACTATAAATTAGTTTTGTGTGTGTGTGAGATCTCCAACAAGGCTTGTGAGCTGAGGTGCTAGAGTTTCTTCATTAGTCCTGTGTTTATTGGATTACTGGCTTATTTTGTTTTTTTGTTTTTTTACTCTGCACCTGCAAGTATATGTTTACAAGTGACAACTTGCACACCACAGACCTTACCTAATGTCCCCTTCTACACTTATGCCCCCTGCCCATCTAACCTACTCTAGCTATATATGGTTTTAGTTCTCTTTCTGCTGTTTTTTCTAGTAACTAACACTTGCAGTATTTAAGCCATAGCACCTTACTCACAGCTTCTCTGATTGTCTTTTTTCGGAAACCTTCTTTTCCCGAGGTCTGGGGCTCCCAGGACGACTTACGTTCTGACGGATCTCTCCTTGTTGCATCTACTGCATTCTTCACGTACTTTCATTTTCTCTTGTTACACTCCCAACATGCTCTGTGACATTTAAAATCTACTCCTGGCATTGTGCGCCATCTTTTTATCTGTCTCCTTCCCATCTAACTTGCTGTCTTGGTGCTTGGTGGTGTGCCCATCTGCAATTGCTTTGTTTAACTGCTTCTGCCAATGTTGTTTAAAGTACAGTAAAACAAAAAGGAAAAGGTACATCTATCAGTGTTGTAAGGCATAGCCTCTAAAGTGGTTTCGGACACCTCAGCTGTAATGTACTTCTGTTGATATTTGCCCATGGTTTTATGCTCTCTTCTGTGTCCTGTACACTGCTATATCTTGTTTGCAACTGTTTACTTCATTGTCTACTGTTGATGTTTTGCAAGATCTAACCTAGACAAGTATAATTGCCCTATTCACTGTTCTGTATACAGATAATGTGTTTTTGCAAGCTTACGGGGCTACTGGCTCAGTCTTGGGGCTGAGTAACAAACTAATTTGCTGCTGCAAAATACAGATTTGTTTTAGTGCCTTTTATCATTGGTGATGGGCACGGGGCTTGATAATGACTGTCATGCTCCCTTTTATCAGACTGTGGCTGCTCTAATGTAACTAGACCACTATTTTTTACTGAGAAATGGTGCCGTGTATTTTACTGCTGCTGCTAATTATATCTTAAACAGTAGGTTGTACACTTGGCACATCTGTTGGTTGCTACACATTGCTTGTATGACCCTTGGCTCTTAACTGTGTATTATCAATGTAACACTCTGCATAGCGTGAGTAGTTAAACCTGTAAACTACTTTGTGACTTAATTTTTTTGTCTGTATAAAACATTGTTACTATATCATTTCCGCTGTGCAGTTGTACTGAACCCTACTGATGGTTGTATTCCTGACTTTTGTACCATTGTAAAAATCTACTGCCAATCATTAGCGGACCAGAGTTTCGCTGTGGCGACCCTTAACCGGGAAAAGCCGAAAGGCACAACAACAGCAAAAGTAGAACTGCATACTTAGTTTGTTCTTTATGAATACTGCCTTTTGAACTATCTGCTTTGCTTGTGCCAGAACACTGATACTGTAACTCGCTGCTTTCTTTTTGGAGGTAAACTATTGCTGAGGTTCACTGCTTTTGTACACTTCATTTCTCCTAATCACTCTTAATCTTTATCCTTTCCCCTTACTTGCTGTTTAAACTTCTCCTAGTCTTTCCTAATCCTTAAACAACCCTTACTCAAGCATCATTTTTCTCTTCCATTTCAGCTTACTGTCTAATAACTACTACTTGCTTTTCCTGATGCTATCAATTGCCGCCTCCTCTCCTGACTCCAGTCTTTTCTTTCTGTAGTTCTCATCTCTTATTACCCACAGTTGCCTTTAGCTCTTACCAAGCTATTCTTTCTGTACTACTCAATTTTTCTTACCCATCCCCCCTCTAGCTGTGTATTACATCTACTGACATCCAGTCATCCCTCTGGCTTAGTCCATAAATTCTCCCACTATTTGCTGGACTTGCATAACTAACCCACTCTCTTTTCTTTTTCTTATCTAGGAGGTTAACTAGTCCTTCCAAAAAAGAATGGAGCAGTTCCCCCGTACATCAAGTTTAAAATATCTAAGTCTGTTCACCTTGGTCACTGCAACCCAGCTAACTTCAATCACACATTAATGCATGTTTTTACTCTTTGCACCTGCAAGTATATGTTTACTAGTGGCAACTTGCACACCACCAACCTTACCTAATCTCTCTTTCTACACTTACACCCCCTGCCCATCTAACCTACTCTAGCTGTATCTGTTTTTTGTTCTCTTTCTGATGTTTTTTATAATAACTAACATTTACATTATTTAAGCCGTAGCACCTTACTCACAGCTTCTCTGATTCTTTTTTTCCGAAACCACCTTTTCCCGCAGTCCAGGCCTGCCTATTCTGTTCGCCATTTGCTACGCTTGGGCTCACCCCATTCCCACCCACCCCCTATATCATTTAATGTCTACCTATTCTATATTACTCCTCTCCCCTCTAGCCCCTCCCTTTCCTTACCTCTTGTCCAATGCTACTTGTTACACCTCACATTCTAGATAATCACCAAGTCTGTAATGAATTACTAAGTCACCTTTTCCATCTCCTTCTACTGGAGTCATCCCATCTCCCTATTTACACTGTAGCCATTAATACTATCTTTATAACACTTTTACTTCCTTCTGTACTACTGACATACCTCATAGATCCAACCACCATTATTTTAGCTTTCCTCTACATGCTTCCTTTACTTCTACTTTACCTTCTCACCTCGTATAATATCCAACTTACACCAAGAAATCCTTCTGCAACAGTCATGTACCCAAATGCCTTTACACAACTTCTTCACTCTTTTGAAGTCTCCTCTTCCATTTTTCCTACAAATACTGTCCTTCCAAAAAATCAAAATTCTTCCTTCCCCAACAAATTGTCCAGAGAGCATAATAAAGTACTTCATCTACTACCCTTCTCTATATAATGCAATCATCCTCACTAAAACTCTATTACTACCAGGTGATATTCATCCAAATCCAGGTCCAAACTCTCCCCCCTCTCCCGTGTCCGTGTCAACATTTCAACTGATCCAGTCACAGGACACCTAACTGTCCCCAAACAAGTATATCCTTTTTCTCATTGAATATTAGAAGTGTGTTAAGTAAAGCTAGTGAATTCCATGGCTAGATGTCCTCTCAATCCCCAGACATTATTACTCTCACTGAAACATGGCTAAAACCACGTAACTCTGATAATGACTTTCTCCCTCCATGATATAATGTACTACAACTAGATCGTCAACATAAAAAAGGTAGAGGAGTAGCCATTGCCTACTCAAACCATTTTACACCCACATTACTAGATAAACCAGTCCCATCTTTTGTATCTGCTGAACTCCTAATTTCCAACCTTAATGGTTGTAATCATGTTACAGTTACTGTAGCAGACATTTATGTACACCCTGGTGACAACATTCACATACTGGAGCATATCCTCTCCCGGCTTACCCAACACATACATAACGAAATCATCACCCTGGGGGACGTCAATATAAATTGGCTATCCCTCTGCTCACCAGACTCCACCTTGTGTATTAACTTGCATGGTTTTACTCAGTGTATCTCCACTCCCACCCATGCTAATAAATCTCATAACTCTGGCTCACTTATTGACTGGATGTTAGTCTTAGACCCACATAAGTATCACAACCCCAAAACTTTACCTGACTCCCTAAGCGATCACTCCCCAATATAAGATCTGATATTGTTAATCCTAGTTGATTTCTTACACATGGGGGTATCGGTCCCGACCTCGGAACCGAGCCGGCCATTTTCCAAGCTTGCGTCAGCTTCAGACTGTCAAGCTAAACTCTTACCCACAACCCCCCTCTCCCTGTTACCTCAGATTTCGTTTGCCGCATTGCCATTCAGTCATGTCAAGCTGCTTCTCTTGAGCTAAGTACAGTTATTTGTTATTTAATAGCCATTTATATTACTTTTCGGTCAGAAAAGTTTCTATTTTGTTGTCTCTTACCCTATCGCATCTAGCGATCATACTTTCTTCAAGTTTTTCTTTGCTTTTCTCTACCTTTTTACCACGGCGTATTCTCCCCTTACCATCGTTGGTAATCCTTCTCTTTTTCTTATACCTTCGGGTATTCTTTTCTACCATTGCTGCTACCCTTTTCTGCTTTCTAATTTAGCTGTTATGGTAGATAAGAAAGGTATTCCGGGGTTTAAACGGTGTTCTGATTGTGGACGCAAACTACCAACTTCTGATGCACACTCTGTGCGTTTATTGTCTGGGGGCGTCCCTCTTGTCTGTTGACCCGCCCTGTACTATTTGTGAGAACTTTTCAAATAGAACCTTATTGGAAAGGAAAAACAAGCGGTTACTGAAGGGTCTTCTTAAATCTCCCTTTTCAGAGGCTATTTCTGGGTCTGAGGCTTCAACCCCTCCTAGAGCCCATAAGAAAATCTTGGATGTTCTTACCAAGGCTAAATTTTTGCCTTCGTCCCCGGCTGGGGACTCCTGCCAAACAAAACCTAAAAAGGCTAAAGTTTCAGCTCCGGAGCTCACTCAGTCAGCCTCTGTGTTTTCGATGCCTAGATCTTTGGCACCGAGGCCTTCGGTTCCACTAGTGATCTCGGCTCCGTCTTCTCCTGCAGCCTTCACTATATCGGCACCGAGGGGCTTCTCGGTTCAGACGGTTACCACTGTATTGGCACCGACCGTTCAGTCGGCGTAGACCTTGACCACGTCTACTCCGACATCTCACTTGGAACCGATGCCTTTATTATTGACTCCAGTTTTGCCGGTTCCATCTTCGGTACCGACAACCATTTCGGCACCGATGCCTGTGTCTGTGCAGACCATGACCTCAGCACCGATGACTACTTCGGTGCAGGCACCCATAGTCCAGTCTCTGTCGGCACCGTTGATCTCGGTGCGGACTGGTGAGATGGGCACTGAGTTTGCCTCTTCTCTGGACAGGCCTGTTTCTCCCTCAGTATCTGTGAGGTCCACTAGAAGCCTTTCCGAACACGATATGTTGCGTCTTGTGGATCAGGTGCTCTTGGCCAGAAGTATCCCACCCTTCAGGAACTATCCTTCCTTGGGAAGTGATCACCTGTCTCCAAAGACGACTCCTTATTCTCCTCCTTCATTGCCTCTGAAGTCCATGGATATAGCACAGTCTTCCCCTTCTGCGGTTCCCTTTATGGATCTCACTAAGGAAGCGCAGTTGCCTTTGTGGCAGGAAACGTTTGCTATGACCCAGGATGTCAGTTGTGACACGCATAGTTTGCTGCTCTACAGCCATCCAGGGACTCCGGGTCGGCAGGCTGAGCCACTTAGGGAAGGGGTGACCCCTGTCCTAGACATTCACTCCTCTTCAGGAGGACCAGCCTTCCAACTGATGGAGAAGGCTTTCGCTGCTGCTAGTGATACTGGACTGTCTATCCCTCCGCCTTCTTCTGGAACACTGGTTTCACAAGTCGCACCGAGCGGACACCGGGTGCAGGGGCCTCAGGACATATTCCCACAGGAAACTTCTTTACCACCGTCTTCCCCAACTTCTCCTGCTGAGGAAGTCCACCGGAAAAGTTTGTGTAAGAGGAAGCACATGGACTCCACAGAAGAGTCCCTCGCTGAAGAGACAGATTTTGATGAGGCGGAAGGATCCCCTTGGTCACCCTCTGAGGTATCTTTTGGTGATATCCTCAAAATCCTGAAACAGGGAGGTGACTGGCAGTCCTCTAATCCGACCTCTGTGGAATCTGTGTTCTTGCAGGCTTTTCGCTCCCGGCCCCCTACCCACCTGGGTACTCCACCTGCCGATGAATTTGTCCGTCTTCTCATGCAGCGTGCTTGGAAGGCTCCTGACTCCGTCAAAACTATTCCCCTGAGACCACATAAGATTTTGTCCCCTGCTACGGATCTCCATTGGTCAAAAGGTCTTCTTGTGGATGCTTTGGTGGTGGCGGACGCAACAAAAAAGGATCTGGCAGAAGATGAAAGCCAGACTGTCCATCCGCCTAACAGAGTCCCGGGCCCTGGACAGGATAGGGAAGCGCACCTTTGCATCAGTGACCTTTACTTTCAGGTTCCTGAATTATATGGCACACTTTACCAGGCTTCAAAGGGATCTGATTTCTGAGCTTTCTGAAACCTTGGCTGGTGCCGTGTCTGATGAGGTCCGTGACAAAGTGGCCTCTCAGCTGGCTACCATTGAGTCAGTATCTAACTCCTTTATCTCACGCATCAGGAGGAGCAGCTAGAGCAGTGGGTTCAACTGTGGTCTTGAGACGACACGCCTGGATGCGCTTGTGCAATTTTGCAGAACCCTTGAAGGTTTCCTTTCTTAACGTTCCCATTGAGGCTTCCTCGTTGTTTGGACCCAACGTTAAAAGGACACTGGCCAGATGTGAACAGGACAGTAAGACCCTGTCTGCCGTAGGTGTCCATTATTCTTCCCCTCAACGTGCTTTCTCCCGAAACCAAAAGAGTGGGAAGGTATGGTTCAAGAACTCTCAGGTTCCTTTCCGTGACACACAGGCCGAGTTCTCTCGTAGAGGCAGAGAGGGAAACTCGCAGGGAAAACTCTCCTTTTGAGGCAGAGGGGGTCCGTGTAACCAGGGTTCCAGGGATTCTTTCCCTGGCCAATCCTACCAGCGCTCCTAAAGAGCGGCCCAACTCCTTTCCTCTGGAGGTGGTTGGGGGACATTTCTCCTTGTACCCTTCTGCCTGGCTAACCATCACCAATGATTCTTAGGTACAAAGGATTATAACCAGAGGTTATCATATCCCCTTCGATCTTAGTCCTGTCCCTTCAAAAAACCTTCCCGACGTTCCACCCAGTCAAAGGGAAGAAGCAGCACTTGTCATAGAAAAGCTGCTAAGAAAGAGCGTCATCCAAATAGTCCCCCCAGACCAGATAGGATCCGGATTCTACTCGACTATTTTTGGTGCCAAAGAAAACCAGGGACTGGAGACCA
The DNA here is from genome assembly GCF_019279795.1 of Protopterus annectens. Lineage (NCBI taxonomy): Eukaryota > Metazoa > Chordata > Ceratodontiformes > Protopteridae > Protopterus > Protopterus annectens. The sequence goes on from NC_056751.1 coordinate 131,385,480, forward strand.
ATCTTGGATCTCAGTGTATTGAACAAGTTTGTAAAAGTACAAAAATTCCGGATGGTCATAATACAGTCTATCCTCCCGCTTTTGGAAAAAGACGATTGGATGTGCTTGATGGATCTTCAGGGTGGGTACTACCACATAAAAGTGGGCAGGCCATCAAGAAGATTTCTGTTGTTCCGTGCGGGAGCCAGTCACTACCAGTTCAGACTACTGCGCTTTGGACTCTACAGCCCCCAGTGTTTTAACAAAGTGCACGGCAGTTGTCACAGCTCACTTGCGACTTCAAGGATTCCAGGTGTTTCCATACCTAGACGACTGACTCATTTCCGCCCCCACCAGACATCTACTGGAAGAAGCCCTGGCATACGCTCTCCTCGCTGCACAAAGGCTAGGCATAACCATAAACTGGCAAAAATCCAATCTCGCCCCATCTCAGTCAACAGACTTCATAGGGGTTATCTTGGACGCACAGAACTGCAGAGCTGCTAATCCAGAGCACAGAATTTTAAGGATAAAGCAACAACCGATTCCAATCATTTCAAGGGAGAAATCCACGGCTCACTCAGTTCTGCAGCTGTTGGGTTCCATGGCAGCCTCCATCACCATTGTCCCCCTGGTCAGGTTTCACATGAGGCTTCTGCAATGTCTACTTCTCACCCAATGGTATCCCTTTAAACATCCTCTTTCAGCCATGATTGGAGTAACCCACAGGTGCAAACAGGATTTAAATTGGTGGATGACACAATCTGTCACAATGTTCTCACCCCTTCTCCCCCCAGCAACCCAAGGCCACAGTGACCACGGACGCCTCCCTGATTGGGTGTGGAGAACTATGTCAGGGACAGACAGTCCAAGGCACTTGGTCTGAACTGGAGGCCCATCTGCAAGTAAATGTTCTAGAGCTGAGGGTGGTGCTTCTGGTGTTGCAAGCATTCCACCCCCTGCTGCCATCTGGTTCAATTGCGATTCAGTCAGACAACATGGCGGTGGTCTGGTACATCAACAAGCAAGGTGGAACCAATTCTTACCCCCTTTGTCGAGAGGCCATGAGGATATGGCAATGGGCGATGGCTACCAACCATTTTCTTCTAGCAATGCACATTCCTGGGAGTTCCAGCGTGATAGCAGACAAGACTCAGCAGGTGCATTCTTCAACCTCACGAGTGGTCTCTGAATCCCTTGATAGCGGCAGAAATCTTCCACCGCTGGGGCCGTCCTTGCTGCGACCTCTTTGCATCCCCGACCAACTACAAATGCAGCAATTACTTCGCCCTGATAACCCTCTGGGATGGTCACCCAGGGATGCTCTAGTACACAATTGGCCCTCGGGTCTTCTTTACACATTCCCACCCTTTCCCCTCATTCCCCTGTTTCTGAAGAAAGCCCGTCTGTTGAAGAGCAAGGTGATCCTCATAGCACCATATTGGCCTCGACTGATTTGGTTCCCCTTCCTTTGGCCTCACCTACTAGATCGACCATGGATTCTCCATCCAACCCCGGAGTTGATCTCACATCCACAGAACCTGATTCATCCCAACTTGAACAGCCTGAAGCTCATGGCTTGGTTACTCTAATTCCCTTGATTGCCAGGCAGAATGATCTTTCTTTACCAGTGCGTGACATTCTTATTGCATCTCATAAGTCTTCCACTTGAATTACTTATCTGAGCAAGTGGAAAAGATTTACCTGTTGGCTGAAAGATAATTAAGTAGATCCCTTCTCAGCACCAGTGTCGATACTAGACTATTTGGCCGACCTTTTCTAATTGGGTCTGTCGGCCTCTACCTTTAGAGTTCATTTGGCTGCAATTTCTAACTTTCATGAGGGTGTCCAAGATTCCTTTCTCATGTCCCTCAAATTGTGCAAGACCTTCATAAAAGGTGTGAATCATCTGAAGCCACCTTTTAGAGAACCTATTCAACCATGGGATTTATCATTAGTTCTACAAGCTCTGACAATGCCACCTTTCGAACCAGCCTCTTCTTGCGACCTCAAGCATTTGTCATGGAAAACCTTGTTTTTGGTCGCCATTACTTCTGCCAGGCAATTTTCTAAGCTTCAAGCTTTATGTATCAAGAGTCCATACTTGATTTTTCATAAAGATAGCGTCTCTGAGAACTAATCCATCTTTTCTACCAAAAGTGATCTATGAAATGTCCATTCACCAAACCATTGACTTGCCAGTTTTCTTTCCCAGTCATTCAGAGGAGAGTATTGCCTACATACCCTAGATATCCACAGGCAAATCCATTTTTACTTAAACAGGACTAGGTCCTTTCGTAAATCTGACCAGTTATTTTTGGCCTTTTCTGGACCTAGATTAGGATCTGCTGTTGCTAAGGTCACATTAGCTAGATGGTTGACGGACTGTGTGACCCTCATTTATACACAACATATCTCGTTGCCTACTACCGTGAAAGCTCATTCAATTAGGTCGGTGGCAACTTCTGCTGCCTTCCATACCAGAGCTTCTTTACATGACATCTGTGCAGCTGCAACTTGGGCGACGCCTCATACCTTCATCAATCATTATAAATTGGATTTGGCCTCCAGGGGAAGAGCATCTTTCGGTTCTATGGTGCTCAGGAATGTCCTTCCATGAGAGCCTCCCAGAAGTAGAGGTAGCTGGGGACTCTGTCCCTATGCGTAAGGAATGAACGAGGATGAACAATATCAGATAACGAAGTTATGTCTTACCATAACATTCCATCTGTATTGTTGATCCTCGTTCAGTCATTACAACCCTCCCTCCTTCCTCCTTCCCCCTCCTGTGGTTTCAAGTGGATCTCACCATCCGATTCTCTTAGGTTATTTGACCAGAGTTAGCCTCTACTTTCTTTGACTTGCAAACTCAATCTGAGGTAACAGTGAGAGGGGGATTGTGGGTAAGAGTTTAGCTCGAGAGTTTGAAGCTGACGCGAGCTTGGAAAATGGCCGTCTCAGCTCCGATGTCGGAACCGATACCCCCATGCTAAGGAATGAATGAGGATCAACAATACAGATGGAACATTATGGTAAGACATAACTTCTTTTTCTGAGATTCTCTTTACTTCTCACTAGACCACAATAGATGCATTGAATATCGCAAGCTATCAAACTTCCACCCAGAAATCTTTAATACCCTCCTCCCCAAAATAAACTGGTCTTTTCTGACCTATCTCCCTCTAGATGAAGTACACTCATTCAGCTCAATCTTCCTAAATATTTTTAACTCACTGGCACCCCTGCACACAGTACGTTTCAAAGCTAATGCAAGAATTAGAGGGAAAAGGACTTAACAACTTACTTATGGATTCAATGAAGTAGGAATTGAAGATGGAAGCTGTTTCTAGGGGTGTGTTTGTTTGGCAGGGATTAGGAGATGAGGGGTTTCCAGGATGTAGTATTTGATATACTGAATGCCAGAATTTCTTAGTATTTGTCCTTTGTGAAGTAGGTGGATCATAGAAATCTTTTTTTGTCTTTGCTGATATGTTTTTTTAGTAAGGTTTCTGAGTTTTATATATTTTTGTAAGTGGATGGAGAGTTTAGTTTTTACCCAAGTGTTCCCCACATTCTGTCTCTAGTTTTCAACAATGTGCAAGGTGGCATTAGTTAACCAGGGGGATACACTCCAAATCTGCTTGACTCCTCCTCTACACAGAATTCTACCAACATATTTTCCATTAAACCAATTCCTACCTGCTACCTTAAAACTCTACTTTGCAAACTAAAACCCTTTTCCAGGTCAGATAGCTGCAGACTCTTTAGCCCTCCCATTCTCTATACTGATAAACTGTTCTATCTCTGAATCAGAAGGTCCTTCTATCTGGAAAGAATTATATACATAAAGGAGGTAAATCGATAGAAATCTCCAGTTTCAGACCCATTGCCATCCTGTCACCTCTCTCAAAAAATACTGGAAAAAATATGTACATAAGAAAGTCATGGAACATTTAAGAAAATCTGGTCACGTCCACACAACATGGCTTTTGTCCAAAACATAGCACAACCAGTGCTTTTCTATCCTTTATCAACACTATTTCTCTGGCCAGAGATAATAAATTTGTGTCATGCTTATTTCTAGATCTCTCTCAATCATTTGATACAGTCTCTCACTCCTTTCTTTTGGACAGACTCACTCACCTTAACTTTTCCACCTCTACCATTTCCTGGTTTACTAGTTATCTCACAGATCAACTACAGTTAGTAAAATGGCAGTCTGCTTTCTCTTCTCCTCTCCCTATTGACATGGATGTTCCTCAATGATCTACACTAGTCTTCAATATCTTTACTAATCTACTCTATACTTCCTGTCCTCAGTCATCCCTTGTCCAATATGCTGATGACACTGTAGTCATAGCAATTGCTGAGACACCCTCTCTGACTTGAATTCTATTACTCAGAAATGCTTCAACTCTGTTGAAACCTGGCTCTGTAACAACCAGCTAATTTTGAATCCCAAAAAGACCAATCAGCAAAAACTAAATGAAAACGCCAGCCAAGCTAGAACTTCCACTGAGCGACCTCTCAAACATCTTGTATCAGAGGCACATGGGGTATATTCAGATGACTTATGAACATCAGGTGTTTTCAGCTGTATAGCAATTCTAAATGCCCATGACTTTTTTCATTTTAAGTCATTTCAATGGACAATTTCAGGCCAATTAAGCCAAACCCCACTAGCTTTGGATATGCATATTTTGGCCTTATGACCTCATCAGTACAGCACAAGCAGTGTGTTTGACTACGCATAAGAAACACACGGCTGTTGTACACAGCTAATGTCCATTACCCATTAGGCTTGACTGCAAAATACCCCAGCTAACAAACTAAAACAGAGTGAGAAGGTCACACAGAAAAAACAATCAGTAAAAACTAAATGAAAACTCCAGCCAAGCTAGAACTTCCACTGTCATGGGCATTCAGACTCACCATATAGCTGAAACACCTGATGTTTATAAAAGTCATTTGCATATATCCCATGTGCCTCGGACACAAGAGGGTTGAGAGGTCACTCAGTGAAAGTTCTACCTTGGGTGGAGTTTTCATTTAGTTTTTACTGATTGTTTTTTCTGTGTGACCTCACTCTTTGATTTAATCCTAAAAAGACCAGACTTTTACTTGTTTTACCCAAAAAAAACCTAAATTACCTTAAATCCACTTTTTCTATCCATTCTCTAAATAAAACTACTATCATAACTGAACTCAGTACAAAACTTCTAGGAGTTATGATAGATGAGCAACTGAAATTTGATTTGCATATTAATACTTGCTTTAAGAAAACCCATCAAAAACCTCGCCCCTTATACAGAAATAAAAAGTTCTTGTCTAACAAAGCCTATCTCCTTCCAAGCCTATTGTGCAGCTCTCAACTTTTCAGTAACCTCCAGACCTCTCTCCTAACTAAGCTTGAAACTACCTATAACAAAGTGGCCAGATTTGCTGCAAATCAAACATAGATCTCATCACTGTCTCTACTTAAGACACTTAAACTGGCAAGTATTTCTAAGTTACTATATTATGGCCTTTGTTATTCCTCTGCCAAGGTTCATATTTCATTTCAGCACGTCGTCCAAAATATATTTGAAAGTGTTTTGCACAAGAGGCCTCCAAGTAAATTGGTGGCCCCTCCATGAGATCTTAATTTTGTGTTTGAGAAGGTAACACTTGCTGAATTTGAACCAGTTAACTTGAGGTTCATAAAGGGAAGATAGTTTTAATGATTGCTCTGACCTCTTCAAGAGGAGTGTCTGGGTCACAAGCTGTTATGGTCAGTCAACCCTATCTGATTTTCCACAGGGTCAGGGTTTTTTAAGAACTAATCCTCCTTTTATGGCTAAAGTGGTATACGAGTTTACTCTGCGACAAACTTTCCATCTTCATGTTTTCTTTCCTGAACCTAAAAATGAGGAAGAAAGGATACTCTGCACCTTGGATGTCCATAGAGGTCTGACATTATTTTGATAGAAGTAAATCTCTCAAATCTTTGGATCAGTTCATTTCTTCTGAAGGTATGAGGAAGTGACAGCCTGTGTCAAAACCGTTTCCAAATGGTTGTCTAACAAAACTGTTTTGTGCAAGCTTAAGGCTCACTCTACAGGGCCTAGGCTTTATCTATGGCTTTTGGAAAGGGCTGGATTGTATATGTACTCTAGAAGGCACTACTTGCTACTCTGTACATACTTTTACAAAGCACTATAAACTTTATTCCTGCTCTAGGTTCAGTCTTTGCTAGGATCGTTTTCCAGGGACTTTTGGACTCTTCTTCCATCTACCCATATATCCAAGGCTATTGCAGTAGTAGTTATTGGTCAATATGATGAACATAATACAGTTGTGCAAGTAAACTTACCATAATATGTTACTGTTTAAATGATCACTGCTGCAGTAACCTCTCCCTCCATCCTCTTCATTTTTTTTGCTGTGTTTTTTTTTTTTATATGACAATGTGGGCATTTTTTTCTTAGCATTGACCTTTCAGGGTTCAACCTATCTCTTTCTGTTGGCTAGAAATTTTTGAAGGGCTTGATGCCCAAGGCTGTGTTATAGTCACCTCAGCTCGGGCTGCCCTAATACATTGGATGTATGGAAGGTGCCCTGATGATGTGGAAGCTGAATGGATGGCTATTGATAACCCTATGTAGCTAAGGCTACTGCAGCTGTGATCATTCGAACATTTACTGTTATGGCAAGTTTACTTACATAACTGTACTTTTTATATCAGTTAACTGTGAGTAAAGCTGTTGATTTAGAGCATTTTTTTTCCTGTCTGGTGGGTTAAACTACATTTGTTGAATATGAAAATAGCTTTGTATGTTTGTTGTAAGTTAATAGGGGAAGTGTGTATTTTGAAAATGTAATTAGTGTTTTGTTTAAAGGTTTTCATTAAAGCAAAAATTATTGAAAAATGTGGCAGGCTCAAATCAAAAAGAGAAGGAACAACTGCATAAAAGATCAGCCTGACAAATATTACTGTGTACACAAAAGATAAAAAAGTTGGAAATGCATTCAAAAACCTTTGATGTGTAATAGTTAAGAATGGTAGCTTTTTCCATAATGGCTATTTTATCCATGTTTTATTGAAATGTAAATGAGCTTACACATATTGACAAAGGAATTAGTACTGAGTTTTATACTAGGAAATGTAGAATGCAGATAGCAATGCTGCAGGAGACAAGTTTGGAAAGTATGTGAATTTGACAAAAAGAAGATTTCTGGATAGATATTCAGCAGAATATGAGGGACAAAGGAAAAGGGATTTACAATACTGATTGTTAGAGGGTTACTAATAGTAATAGAAGAGAAAAAATATCAGTACTCTTAGATTTGTGGTAGTAATGTTTTTTTGGCAACATAGGGGGTGGGTCACGCTTTTATATTCACCCTAAAACTGGTAATATGTAACCTAACATTTTGGGAAGAATCAGCTTTTCAGAAGGACATATTACTTACAGGTGGGGCCTGGAACTTGATTTGCAATAGTTAGGATGTATCAGGTTGACGTAAAAATTTAAATGTAACAAAAGAGGGTAGATTTCTGAAGAAATGTTTGAAGATATTAGATCTGTAGTAGTTTACTTCATTTGATCTTCAACCTGTGGGATACCGGATCCGTATCGGTTCCGAGCCAGCAATTTCACTAGCATCTGCTCCAAGCTCCTCCCCTTACCCATAATACACCACCACTACCTTCCATTCCCCAGATCACATTTTTGCCGCGGCTAGCCGTAAGCATCGTGATTCTGTGCTCCGAGTCTGTGAGTTGGGTTATTTTGGTATTTTAGTGTTTTTTGAGTGTAGTCTTATCACTGTAGATTCTCTTTCTTCCTCTCCTCGCTGTTGTGTCGAGTTTTAGCATTTTGTTTAGTTTTAGGTAGGTAGTTTAGTGTATAGTTGTCCCCCCCCCCCACTTCAACGTTCTGTGTGCTTTTTGAGAGTGTGGTGAGTGGGTTTGTTTAGAGAACTAGTTTTTGTCTCTATTTGCCTGTGTTTAGAGAACTAGTTGTTCTTTCTACATTGTTTGAGATTTCTATAAAAGTCTTGAGTTGGGACATGACTGATCCTAAGCCAGTCTTTAAGAGTTGCACTGAGTTTGACCACAAATTGTCACCCGCTGATGGCCACACTCTTTGCGTGATGTGTTTGGGTGTAGCCCATTTGAGCACTGATTGTGCTATTTGCGTGGGTTTCAACCTGCGTACCATTAAGGATAGACGGACCAAGTTAGCCTTGAAAGGCTTTCTGCCTACTACGGAGGCGGCTGCCTCCTCTACTGCTTTGGTCACAGCTGCTGCTGTCGCTGCCTCTCCTTCCTCTCTTATCCTTCCTTCTCCTCCCTCCCAGGCTGGGACTCACCCGCCCACTTCTAAGCCTGCAGACAAGGAGCGCAGAAAGGGCAGCAAGGAGGAGAGAGAGAGAGCACCGGACAGAAAAATGAAAGAGGTCTGGGGACCTTTCAGCTACATCAGGAACTCCTGCCAAGAGTCAGTCTAGGCACTGTGACTCCCCTCTGCTTCAATCTCCCAGATTTTCCCTGGAGCTGAAGGAGCCGCCACCGCCATCTAGGGCCACAGTTCTTCACATCAGGTCGGAGTCAGTGGCCTCATCGAGGTGCACCCGCAGCCTTTCCGAAGTCGACATAGATAAAATGATGTGGAGGTTCATTCGCACACAAATCCTGATGGGAGTCTTGCCAGCCCCCTCTCCCTCTGGAGGGGGGGTCTCGCTTCCTTTCTTCACTCCGATTTCTCCTTCACCGATCCGGCCTTCAGGTTTGAAGTACATGGATCGAGGATGGCCTTAGTCAGGGCCGACAGTACCTGTCTCCTCGACGCTAGCAGCTGCCTGGAGTGTATTGGATCCGACCAGTTCGGATCCGAGTGGCTCGCTGAGCCCAGAGCCTGGGTGTCAGGTCCAAGGGAGTGGAACTTTTTCCATCGGCTCCGATGTTGTTGGCCAAGTTCCCCCCCTCGGAGCTCTGTCCTCTTCTGGCCCGGCTCTGATTCTCACATCGGATCCAGGGAGAGCGCTTTCCTTCCTGGTGGCCTAGGAAGCTCGTTATCCCTTGCGTTCGATGTGGTAGAAAGGGCCGTCTCCAATGGATCGAGGCCCTTGACTATTTCTTCGGACTCTGCCCTGACTCCCTTCACTTTGTGTGCGAATTCCATCATTTTACCTGAGATACAGCCTGTGCACGAGGAACCCCAGGCGGTTCCCCCTGAGGAACAAGTGGCTTGCGAGTTCCCCCTGGAGAACCCCACCGGAGACTGCTCTACTCTGGAGACAGTCGAGGGTCACTTGTCATTGCACCTTGCGACATGGGAGTCTGTAACATCAGACCGCTGGGTGCTTCAGGTAATTTCCAGAGGATACTCAATCCCGTTTGTGGTTCCTCCCAAATCTCTCAAACACCTCCCGGACGTACCACCCACGCAAAGGGAGGCAGCAGCACTGGAAATTTCCAAGCTGCTAGAGAAGTGAGCCATTGATCCCGTCTTCCCAGATCAATCCCATGGTGCCAAAGAGAATGGGGGACTTCAGGCTTATTCTGAACCTATCTACCCTGAACCTGTCAGTTACCAAAGAAAAGTTCCTGATGGTCACCTTACAGTCCATCATGCCGTACCTGCAAGAGAGCGACTGGATGTGCTTGTTTGACCTCCAGGATGCCTACTATCACATAAAGATGCACAGAAGCTCCAGGAGGTTCCTCCGCTTCCGGCTAGGAGTCAATCATTAACAATTTCAAGCCCTACCCTTTAGTCTCACCACAGCCCTCAGGGTGTTCACCAAAGTGATGGCAGTTAGTAGCGGCTCACCTGAGGCTTCAGGGGATTCAGGTCTACCCTTACCTGGACGATTGGCTCCGTACTGCTCCCACCAGGTGTGTACTTTACCGGACCAGAGATTATTTCCTAAAGCTTGCACTCCACTTGGGGATTACAATAAATGCATCCAAATCTCTTCTGAATCCTATCCAGGTGATGGACTACATAGCATGGATACACACACTACAGACAAAAATCTTCCTAACCACGTAGAGAGTTCAAAAACTAAGGATGCATGTTGCCTTCGTCTACTGCTCTCACCTTCCATTGGCAGAATCTGTTTTGAGGGCCCTAGGTTCTCTGACAGCAACAATAATGCTTCTACCGTGTGCCCGATTACACATGCGAGTACTACAGTGGACTCTAGTGGTGCAGTGGTCCTTGTTGGATCTTCCATTTTCATATCCAGTACACCTCAGTCGAGTCTGCAGGTCATCCCTTCTTTGGTGGATGCATTCTCCAGAAATTCTGTAGGGATGGCCCTTTGTTGCAGCCCCTGTCCAAGCCACAGTGACTACGGATGCATTCCAACTTGGGGGGGCATTGTTCGAGCAGGACAGTCCGAAGCCTGTGGTCCCTTATCGAGACCAGTTTGCATATAAATGTTCTGGAGATGAGGGTGGTCCTTTTGGCGTTGCAGGCCCTTCATGCCTTTCTTCCTCTGGGAACCATTGCAATTCAATCAGACATGTCACTGGTCTGGCATGTCATCAAACAGAGAGAAACCAGATCTTACACCCTTTGTCGCGAGGCTATGATAGTTTGGGAATGGGCGATTTCCACTGGTCGCTTACTGACAGCAACGCACATTCCGGGATGGTCAGCATTCTAGAGGACAGATTGTTGGACCATACTTATGCCTTACAAGTGGTCTCTGAATCCTTCAGTAGTGGAGCAGATCTTTCTGGAGTGGGGTTGGCCTTGCTGCGATCTCTCCGCATCTCCTTCCAACGCGAAGTGCAGCGAGTTCTTTGCTCTGAGCCCCCAGCCGGGGGTGTCCCCCAGAGATGCTCTAGTCCATGCTTGACCTCCCGGTCTTCTGTATGCTTACCCTCCTGTACCCCTTATTCCGAGGTTTTTACAGAAAGCTTGCCGACTGGGAAGCAAAGTGGTCCTCATTGCCCCTTTTTGGCCTTGCCAGGTATGGTTTCCCTTTCTTTAGTCTCATCTTATGGCTCCACCTTGGAATCTCATGATCCCGTTTCACACCCCTCGAGGGTTCCTCATCAGAGTCTGGACAGTTTGAAGCTCACGGCTTGGCTGCTCCAGTTCCCTTAATTGCTAGGACTCCTGGATTGTCTTCTTCAGTTAGGTCTCTTCTGGTGGTAGCTCATAAATCCTCCACCAGGAAGGTTTATCGTAGCAAATGGAAACGTTTTTCCTTTTGGGCTTCTCAAAGGAGTTTAGACCCATTCATGGCTCCTGTTTCAGCTATTCTCGATTTTCTAACATTTTTCAACAAGGAGCTAGCTCTTCTACAATCAAGGTTCAACTAGCTGCCATCTCTCGTTTTCATGTGGGCAAGAATTCTGCTTCTCTAGCCTCTTCCAGACTGTGTAAAGCTTGTATTAAAAGTACCTTTCTATTACGTCCTCCAATCAAAGATCCTATTCTCCCATGGGGACCTTACTATGGTTCTTCAAGCGTAGGTCACTCCACCATTTGAACCTGCAGCAACCACAGATCTTAAGTTTTTGTCTTGGAAAATAGTGTTTCTAGTGGCTATCACCTCTGCTAAGAGGGTTTCAGAACTGCAAGTGCTGTCTGTTAAAGTTCCATACATGATCTTCCATAAGGACAGGGTTTCCCTTCATACCAATCCTTCCTTTCTTCCAAAAGTAGCTTCACAGGTTAACATCAATCAAACCATCAATTTACCTGTTTTCTTATCAAATTTTGCTAACAAAATGGAATACAGGCTTCACTTGGATGTTCATAGACAATTATGATTCTATTTACACAGGACTAGAACCTTACACATATCTGATCAATTGTTTGTGTCCTCCTGTGAACCCTTTTTGGGTAAACCTATCTCCAAGGTCACCATCTCTAGGTGGATCCCCTTATGTATCCTTCAGATCTATAAGGATAAAGTTATGTCTCCTCCGGGTTAGGTAAAAGCTCATTCGACTAGGTCCATGGCTACTTCTGCGGCCGGTCAAGAGTCTCACTGGATGATTTGTTCTGCAGCTACTTGGTCCTCATCTCATACCTTTATTTCTCACTATAAATTGGATTTGATGTCTAGAAGGAGAGCATCCTTTGGTTCCACAGTGCTCAAATGTCCTTCCTTGAGGGCCACCCAGGTATTTTAGTAGCTGGGGACTCTGTCCCACCGGATGAAGATCAAATGAAATAAACTACTTCAGATAAAGAAGTTATGTACTCACCATAACGTTCCATCTGAGTAAGTTCTCCGTCATTTGTCTTCAACTGTCCCTCCCTCCTTCCCCCTGGCCTTACCATATGGACAGCTTTGTAGCTGGTTTTAGATGTGTAAGGTGTTTTTTTGAGGTCGGGTTCTCAGTGTAAGTTGCGGTAAACTCGATCTGGGGGATGGAAGGTAGTGGTGGTGTATTATGGGTAAGGGGAGGAGCTTGGAGCTCGGAGCAGATGCATGTGAAATTGCCGGGTCGGATCCATTACGGATCATGTACCCCACAGCTTGAAGACAAGTGAAGTAGAACTTCTCAGATGAAACATTATAGTGAGTACATAACTTCTTTTTATTGAATAAGTGAATTCATTAGTAGGAACTCAATCCAAATTTACATATTCGCCAGTGTACAATTTCGGAGCTAGACTGGAGAGAAATTACATTTCACTGGAGCATTTGCATTTAATTTAAAGCTTTGACACACAACCAATAACTATTTCAGATCATGCATTTGTGAAAAACTTAAGTAAAACTGTATAGTACTGAAGTAAAAATGAGGCACTGTCACTTTCCCACTTGCCTTTTAAAAAGAGAGGAATTTAAGGAATGGATAGTACAAATTGAGTTATTAGGGAATATATATATATGTATATATATATACATTTTTTCATAAAGGATAGCTAGTGAGTGGGATGAAATTAAAGATGTTACATAGTCCAATCTTGCCTACATTCTTACCCGTGGTTTCCTGCAAAGGTGAATAACTGTAGCAGGTCCAAGACAGATCCACACAAATGGATGTTGAACAGAAAGGTGGTCTTGCAAATTATCCATCGGTGGAGAACTCTTAAAACAGATCTTTTTTTTCCTCCACTCTGAACAGGCAGCTCAGTCTGTTTTGCCCCAGGGTTCTATGCCCAGAGGCTGGGAAGAATGGTCATGTTGTCTTTCTCATGTAATGGAAAATTCCTGTATTCTTTTCTTCCCTTTCCTCTGATTCCAAAGTTCCTGATCATAATCAAGGAGGCAGTCCAACGATGCTGTTAGTGATCCTTTTTGACCCATACAACATTGCTTCTTCCTTCTCTTCCACCTGACCAAGGGCAATCCCCACAAGTTACCTAACAGGATGGACTTGTTCATACAACAGTATTGCCCTCTCATTAACACAGCCTTGCAAGCCCTACACCTGAAAGTTTGGATATGATTCTAACACCATTCAGTCATCTGTTTTCTGAGGACATGCTACATGTGTTACAGGAGGACAGAAAACCAGATATAGTGGCCCGTGAAAAAGACAAAAGTAGCATTAATCATTGAAATCGCCACACCCAGTAACTACAATGTCTTGTGTACAAACAGGCACAAAGTCAGAAAATATCAGGATTTGCAGACTGAAACTAGAGCAATGTGCAAGTTAGATACCCAAACAGTTCCAGTAGCAGTAGGAACAACAGGTCTTATAAAAAAAAAAAATCTACAGTTGTATTTAGGTATGTTACCAGTATATGAAACCCCCGTACAAATTGCAGGAGGAGTCATTACTGGGCACATTGTGGGTGCTGCGAAGGGCATTTCTGGCTGACATCAAAGATTAAAACTATGCTAATTTCATGAACTTTAATCGTACTTTGGCTTGGGAATGGGGTTCATTCTCGTCATGGTATTAGAAACCCAAAATACTTGAGGAAAATAAAAAAACAGGATAGAAGATCTGCTGCAAGAAAATCGTATATTTCTCAATGAGAGAGATTTTCTCACTGACGCAGAAAAACTCATCATTTGGTACTATATAATTTTTCTGTTTGTGTGAGCTGCTCAATTCAAAACTGGCATATTCTTCCATTAAAGCACATTTGTCAGTAATTTCTGCCTGCTTGTCTTTGGATCTACCTGTTTTTGCACATCTTGAGGTCAAAGCATTTTTAAAAGTTGTCCATGTTGAGCCACCAGCAAAATATGATCCTCCTCCTCCTGTTTGGGACCCGAATTATGTTTTGGGAAAGTTGACTCTGCCGTCTTATGAGCCTGCCTGCTTCCTCTCTCTCTGTAAAGTTGTGTACCTTGATTGTCTTGCTGTTGGCCCTTGCTTCAGCAAAAGATTTCTAGGTTCCAGGCCCTTAATGTCTTGTCATCCTATTCTCATCTTTCACAAGGAAAGGGTATCCCTTAAGATTAAATCTTCTTTTGTGCTTAAAGTTGGCAATGAAATGCATCTGCATCAGTTGATTAACTCGCTCAATTCCTTCTTCAGTGCTCAAAATAAGGGAGAAAGAATTTTGTGTTCCTAGACATTCATAAGACTCAAGATTTTATTACAACAACTGATAAACTATTTCTTGTCTGGATATAAAGCTGGATGGATTTCACTGGCATTTTTATTTTATTATTCCTTTCATGAAAAACTCCATCTGGGATAGGTCACAGTTCAGTCTATCAAAGCTGTTACTTTTGGTACATTTTTCAAGGGTCTAGACACAGAATCCATTTTAGAAGCAGCCATTTGGTCTTCCAGTCACAACTTTGCATAACAGAATAAAATAGAAGCTCTCTCCAGAGCTAGAACTGTTTTTTATAGGTCTTTCTAAGGAATTCTGATTCCAGTTCTGCCCATCATAATAATCAAAAAAGCTTTATAAATCTTCTCATATGTGCACAATACTGCAACAGTCATCAGTGACAGAATACAGCTAAGAACCTACCATAGCAGTAGATGTGTAAGTAGATCACTTTTGCAGTACTAGTACCCACCATCCTTTCCCCCTTTTTCTTGTACAATTTCCTTTTTTTTTTTGGTTGAGGTGGACCATGTTTGTATTTACTCCCCTCTCTTTATGTCATAGCTTCCTCTTTCTTCTTGCCTTTTTTTTTTTTTTGGTTTAGGGAAAGAAAGTACTGAAGATATCTGAAGTAGTTAACTTCATTTGATCAGCAACCTGTGGGTATTGGATCCGAGCCGGCAGCTTTCCAAGCTAGAGATCCAAGCTCCTCCCCCTTACCCATAATACCCTGCTACCTCCCTCCAGTTCTCAGATCTCATTTGCCACGGCTTCTATAAGCACTAGTGACGAGCTGCTTGCGATTAGGTAAGATAAGGGTAGGAATTTCTGTACCTTTTTACCAGTTTAAAAAGTGTGTGTGATAGTTGATCCCTTAGACTAGTTTAGTTTAGTTTAATTTAACTTTAGTGTATTTCCCCTTCCCCTTATCTTTGTGTTAGGGAGTGTGATTGTGGTAGACATGGCCGAAGGCCCTAAGGCCATCTTTTCCAAATGCTTTGAGTGTGACCATTAGTTGTCCCCAGTCGATGGCCACACTCAGTGCGTTCTTTGCCTGGGGGTTGCACATTTGACATCCGGCTGCCAGATATGTGCTGCCTTTAACCCCCGGGCTCAGAGAGACAGGAGGAACAAGTTAATCTTAGTGGGCCTTTTACCCACGGATTCTCCTTCTTCCTCCTCTTCCTCAGTGGCTCCAGTCGTGGCTGTTCAGCCAACGGTTCCTGCTCCCCTGGCTGGGACTCAGTATCCCACTGTGTCCCAGGGAGAGAGGGACCCTAGAAAGAAAGAGAAGAAAGATAGAGAGAGGGAGAAAGAGAGAGACAAAGACAGGGAGAGGCATAGGAGCCACAAGCGGCGGGCCGACTCAGCCCCCTCGGCCCCGCCAGCTAAGCAGCTCTATTCTCCCTTAAAGGTTTCCGGGTCCTCCCCCTCTCGGCTCCGTTCCCCACGTTTCTCGCCGGAGGAGGAGCCCTGGCCACCATCGAGGTCGAGGCGGCCTTCCCGGCCAGCCTCGGCGGCCTCTTCTAGGTCTGCGAGAAGCCTTTCTGGGGCAGTCATGGACAGGATGATGCGTCGCTTTCTTCAGGGCCAGATGCAGATGGGAGTGCTCTTGCCTCCCCCCCCCCCTCCGGGGGGGAGCTCGGCCCCCCTCTTTGCCCCCATTGCTCCTTCTCCGATCCATTATCGGGTTTCGGAGCCGTCGGATCCGAGTAGCCTCGGAGCTGGGGAGTCAGCACCGATAGTAATCGCTACTTCAACACCGGCCTTACCTTCGAGTTGATCGGGTCCCTTTTCGGATCCAAGCTCTCGGGGCCGTGAGCCGAGCCTCATATCCGGAGGAGTGTGTGTGTCTTTGGCTCCGATGCATTCGGAGCACACTTCCCTTTCGGGTTCGATCACTTCGGCTCAAGTGCCGATCCACACGTCGGATCCGAGGGGGCTGCATTCAGATCCCAGGGAGAGTGGTTCACCTTCGGCTTTCGACTTGGTGGAGAGGGTCCTCTCGAGGGATTCGAGGTCCCCGGCTCGTGCTATAGATCCACCCGCCATTCCCTCACAGATGGGCCTGTCTTCCATCATCCGGCCCCAGGGACAGCGTGCTTCTACGCCCCAGCTAGTTCCTGTAGAGGAGCATGACCCTGTTGGTGAGCCCTCCTCGGACAGTCCCGCCAAGGAGGTACCTCACAAATGAAAGTGTAAGAGGAGGCACTTGGACACCCCACCGAGTCCCTCATGGAAGACACTGACTTGGAGGAAGGGGAAGGTTCCCCCAGGTCACCCCCCAAGGACGTCTCCTTTGGAGACATTATGGAGATGCTGCGCATTAGAGGGGGGTGGTCAGCCCAGAAACCTTCCTCGGATGAGTCAGTGTTTCCGGAGGCGTTTTGACGCAGGCCCGTCTACCTCTTGGGAGTCCCCTCCAGCCGACCCCCTGGTAGAACTAATTGCTACCAGGGTGTGGAAGGAGCTGGACACTGTAGAGCCAATCCCCAGGAGACCAGATAAGATCCTTAGTCCCCCGACAGACAAGACAGCGTGGAGTAAAGGTTCCCCGGTAGATGCCATGGTGGTGGCGGCTGCCACCAAGAAGGAACTGGCACAGGATAGTTCCTCGGTCCATCCTCCCGACAAGGAGTCTCAGACGATGGATCGCATCGGAAAGCGGATGTTTGCTTCAGCCACCTTTTCCATAAGGGCGCTGAATTACTTGGCACACGTGATTAGGCTTCAGCGGGATCTAGTAAAAGAGTACGCTGGGTCTCCCACGGAGTCCATGTCGGCCGAGGACAAATAAACTTTCTTGGCTCGCATGGCCACTCTAAAATCGATATCCAACACATCTATGCGGCTTCTCTCCCATGCCATGGAGGGGGCAGCTAGAGCCAGCGGAGCAGGCATCGCCTTGCGGCGTCACGCCTGGCTCCGACTTTGCAGAACCCTTCAAGGCGTCCTTCGCAAACTCTCCCTTTGAAGGTTCTACACTGTTTGGCAAGACTGTCCGCGATACGCTGCTCCAGAGCGAGCAATACTGGAAGACGCTGTCTGCCATCAGAATCCGCTTCTCGGCTCCTCAAAGGTCCTTTTCCAGGAACCAGAGAGGACAAAAAAAGATGTGGTTCCAGAAATCTCAGCAGTCCCGTTACGCTCCAGACCCTTCATCCTTCAGAGGCAGGGGAGGACAAGGTGGAGGCTGGCCCAGAGGCAGAGGGGGGCCGAAGAATTTCAGGTTGAGGGAAACTTTTACCGACCCGCGCAGCAACCCTG
This sequence comes from Protopterus annectens, assembly GCF_019279795.1. NCBI lineage: Eukaryota > Metazoa > Chordata > Ceratodontiformes > Protopteridae > Protopterus > Protopterus annectens. The sequence continues at coordinate 131,403,209 of NC_056751.1, forward strand.
AGGGGTTGCCTGACTGCTCCTCTCTGGAGGCTGTCAGGGGGTATTTCTCAGAACACCTAGCACATTGGGAGTCCATCACGACAGATCGCTGGGTGCTCCGAATAATATCCAGAGGTTACTCTATCCCCTTCATAAATCTTCCCCCTCAGTTGAGGTGCCTCCCCGATGTTCAACCCAGTCAGAGGGAGGCAGCGGCTTTAGAAATAAAGAAACTGCTAAGAAAAAGAGCCATCCAGCATGTCCCCCCAGGTCAGTCCAGGTCGGGCAATTACTCCAGGTTCTTTTTGGTGCCAAAAAAGACAGGGGACTTGAGACCAATTCTCAACCTGTCTTCATTGAACCTGTTCATTGCCAAAGAGAAATTCCGGATGGTCACTCTTCAATCTATTCTCCCCCTTCTGCAGGAGAGCGACTAGATGTGCTACATAGACCTCAAGAATGCGTACTACCACATTCTCATCGACAGGTGATCCAGGAGGTTTTTCCACTTTCGGTTGGGGGCCAGTCATCATCAGTTCAGGGTCCTCCCTTTTGGCCTCGCCACAGCCCCCAGGGTGTTCACCAAGGTCATGGCAGTTGAAGCGCCCCAACTGAGGCTTCAGGGAATACAGGTCTTTCCTTACCTCGACTGGCTCCTTGCTGCTCCCACCAGGCATCTACTATGCTCAGCCAGGGATTGCTTCCTGCTCTTAGCCCACCAGTTGGGGATCACTATAAATTACAAAAAATCGTCCCTTCAACCTGTTCAGGTCCTGGACTTCACAGGGGTCAGAATAGACACACTTCAGTCCAAGGCCTTCTTGTCATCAGACACTCTGCAGCTTAACTCTCCACGTCTTAGCACTTCTACAATCTCCGGCCCCACCAGCAGAATTGGTCCTGAGAGCCCTAGGGTCCATGGCAGCAGCTGTCAACCTTTCACCCCTAGCCTGCTTGAACATGAGGGTTCTTCAATGGACCTTACAGGTCCAGTGGTCCATCCTTCGACATCTGTTAGACTCCCCGATTCCCCTCAGCAGAGTTTGCAGGGACTCCCTTCTTTGGTGGCTTCATTCCCGAGAGCTTCGGGAAGGGCGGCCGTTTTTGATGCCTCAACCCCAAGCCACGGTGACCACGGACACTTCTTGCATGGGGTGGGGCATTGCATGGGCAGAACTGTCCACGGCACGTGGACTCAGAGACCGTTCTGCATATCAATATTCTGGAGATAAGGGCATTGCTTCTAGCGTTGCAAGCTCCCCATGCCCTTCTTCCTCCGGGGACTATTGCAATTCAGACAGACAACATGTTAGTCGTCTGGTACATCAACAAACGGGGGGGGACCAGGTGTTACCCTCTTTGCCAAGAGGCCATGAGAGTTTGGGGGTGGGCGATATCCACCAACCGTTTTCTGCTAGCAACGCACATTCCGGGTCAGTCCAACATTTTAGCTGACAAGCTGAGTCAAACTATCCTCTCGCCTTACAAGTGGTCTCTGAACCCCTTAGTAGCGAAACAGATCTTCCTCAAATGGGGTCAACCTTGCTGAGATCTGTTTGCATCACTTTCGAACGCAAAGTGCAGTGAGTTTTTCGTTCGAATTCCCCTGCTAGTTCATGCTTGGCCATCCGGTCTTCTTTATGCTTATCCTCCTCTCCCGTTAATGACAAAATTCTTACAGAAAGCTCGTCAGTTGGGGAGCAAGGTTATCCTCATAGTCGCATTCTGGCCTCGTCAAACCTGGTTGCCGTACCTACGGTGTCATCTCATAGCACCTCTTTGGGTCTTGGATCCCATCCCTGGATCTGATCTCTTATCCTTCGGGATTGAAAACTCTGAATCTGGACGACCTCAAGCTCTCGGCTTGGTTGATCCAGTTCCATTAGTGGCTAGGACTCCCGGTATCTCGTCCGCAGTTAAATCCAACCTGGTGGTGGTGCATAAGCTTTCTACCAGGAAGTTATACAATAGTAAATGGAAACGTTTTTCCATCTGGGCCTGGCGTAGGAATTTGGACCGTTTTATGGCTCCCATTCCAGCAGTACTTGAATTTCTATCTCACATTTTCCATCAAGGGGCCAGTTCTTCTACTGTGAAGGTTCAAATGGTGGCCATTTCCACTTGGTCTTTTAGCTTCCACTAAGATCTGCAAGACTTTCTTAAAGGGCACCTTTCTTTTAAGACCTCTTGTCAAGAATGTGGTTCTTCCATGGGACCTAACTTTACTACTTCAGGCTCTAACTGGTCCACCCTTTGAGCCTGCAGCTTCTGCTGACTTAAAGTTCTTGTCTTGGAAAACTACCTTCTTAATTGCTATTACCTCAGCTAGAAGGGTATCTGAGCTTCAGGCCCTTTGTACTAAACCCCCGTATCTTGTCTTCCATAAGGACAGAGCATCTCTCAGGACTAATCCTTCCTTCTTACCTAAAGTGACTTCCGAGGCTAACATCAACCAATCCATTAATCTGCCTGTTTTCTTCCCTAACTATCAGAACAAGGGGGAGTACAGACTGCATTCATTAGATGTGCATAGACAATTGCACTTTTAGTTGCACAGAGCAGCTGCCTCTCGCAAGTCGGAGCAGCTCTTTGTTTTCTTTGCTAAACCATCCTTGGGTAAACTAGTAATGAAGGTGTGACTCTAGCTAGATGGATATCTCACTGCATTTTGCTTGCATATAAAATTTCTGGTCGGCCGGAGCCCTTGGGGGTTCATGCTCATTCTACCCGTTCTATGGCTACCTCTGCTGCGTTTTGGTCTAGAGTTCCCTTGGATGACATCTGTTCTGTGGCTACTTGGGCTTCTTCTCATACCTTTATTTCGCACTATAAATTAGATCTGATATCCAGAGGGAGGGCGGCCTTTGGCTCTGCAGTGCTCCGGAATATTCTTCCTTGAGGACCTCCCAAGATTTTTGGTAGCTGGGGGACTCTGTTCCACAGGTTGCTGATCAAATGAAGTTAACTACTTCAGATAAAGAAGTTATGTACTCACCATAACGTTCCATCTGAGTAGTTAATTTCGTCAGCAACCGACCCCCCCCCCCTTCTCCCTAACCTGGCTTTCGTTACCGGACTGATAGAATAATTCAGTTCTGGTATGCATCAGGTTAGGATGTTCAGGTATTGTTTGTCCTGGTGTTGTCTGGTAATTGGGCAAACTCGATCTGAGGACTGGAGGGAGGTAGCAGGGTATTATGGGTAAGGGGGAGGAGCTTGGAGCTCGGATCTCTAGCTTGGAAAGCTGCCGGCTCGGATCCAGGACTGATCCGATACCCATAGGTTGTGGACAAATGAAGTTACCTACTCGATGGAACGTTATGGTGAGTACATAACTTCTTTTTTCTCACCTCTGCATCCCTTGTGTAGCACTTTGCATTCTCATGCTTGGGTCATAGGTCTGACATATATGGCAAGAGAAGAAGTTGCTCAAGCTTTGGTATTCTGGCTGGGTATACTGTATTGATGGGATACCTCCCCATATGTATACAATGCTGCAGCAGTGACCTACTCTGACATCAGCTGTACTTCCTCCTCATTTGTTTGTCCAAGGTGAATCTTCTCGCTTTGAAGTTTCAGTTGAACCTCCTCACACAGGTCAGTGGGACTCTGCCGCCATCCTCTTATCTCTTCCCTTTTCCCACCTGAACACACTATAGCTCACTTCCTGGTTGATTTGCTTTGATGTTCTTCGTGTTTCACTGTTGCAGTCATCACATTTGGGTTTTCTGCTTGCAGTAGCCCTCAGTCGGCCTGATTATCAAAGTCTTGAGTCCTGCGTCGGTTGCTCTCTCATTTTCCATTACGTCAGGTAGGGGTATAAAGCATGCAGCTGACTCCATTACATCAGTCCTTCTTGCCGTGCAGTCCCCGAAGCAGAAGCAGTTCGCAAAACTGGTCAGCCGACTCCTGAAATTTTCATTTTCGAGTTTCAGAACCGAAGTCTTCAACTAAAGCCAAGTACCCCGTTGGGGAAATTTTTTCTTGCTCTAAACCGATGTCAGTAAAAGTCAGTAATTTTATTTCTTTTGGAAAGCAAATACCTGATAAAGATTTTCATTCGTACTGTATTCCTTGCCTAGGCCCTGACAACAATGTACCTCGCTGTCTGTTTTGTGCCTTATTTAAACAACGAACTATTAGTTGTCAGTACATTTACGCTTCTAAATATTTTGGTGCTCTGCTCAATTATCCAAGTATGTCTTCGGTAAGCCACCCAACGACCGACATTCTGAAAAAAACGCAAAGATAAAGGCAGAGACACAGGCTGCCTAGGTCCAAAGCTGCTGACTACTTTTCTTCTAAGCTAGTCGCCAGTTCACCGGTACTCAGTGATCGCAGCCCCTGATACCTGCTACTTCAGATTCACAGGCCTCTACTGAGACCCATTCAGATTTTGGTATGCCGCGAGATGCAACTGCGGATGTCTCTACCTTGGATGGGTCCAGAGCCACTGTGCAGGCACTGGCTTCTGAGGGTGTATTTAGGCCAACTGACTTGCATATTAAACCATCGCCATGTTCTTCTTCTTCAAGGCCTAAAACTCGAACCATACTTAGAAAACCGACACCCAGACCACATGGTCAGGCCTCTATGCCTAAAAACCAAATAAGTGAAAAATTTATTTTAAGGTGCCAAAGCACTGTGCTGTTACTCTGATGCTTACTGTGGTGCATTTGAAGTCTTCTTAAGACGCTCAGTCTTGCTGGCTTGGATGCTGCTGAAATCAGTCTGGTTATAGTTGCATTCACAGTCTGTTGCATACAGAATCTTGCAGAGTATACACTGATGAGAGAATATACTTTGCAGCACCTGTCTTTAAGTGCAGTAACCAATAACTTTTATAATAAACCACACGTACTTCTGTTACAGCTTCAGAAAATGTTCTACTTTACTTCTCATATAGTACAGATGATGTGAGAGATATAACATTTACCTCAGGACAAATGTGTCCCTACCAATACCCCTAACATAACTGGATTTAATACAGACTTTATATATATTTTAGTTAAGCACTCCCTCTTCGTTTTGGAAAGATACTGCCTTGACGCAAATGCTGACACATCTGTTCTTGTGCAAATGCTGATAAGTAAACTGTCCTTCAAGGAAGCGCCTTGTGAATTAGAAAAGCGTATTTTTAAACTTTCTTAGAAAAACATGTCCTGTTGTCAGTTCTTTAAAGAAAGCAAATTACATTCTTGTCATGTCTGTAAGAAGTCAGCTTTCTTGATGTGTATGTAATACACTCATAAGCAAGTTCCTTATTTTTTAAGCCACAGTCATTTAGTATGGATGCTAATCACATATTACTAAACTCTATTTCTGCATTTAAGCAAGCTTTATCTTATTCCTTATTTGTTGCATATTTGTAGCAAAGTTACATTCAACCTTAAAACCTTGTTGAGCATAATCTTACAATTCCCTCTTTTTATTTTAAAACATACTTAAAAACCCTTTATACTGATGTATTTTTGATCACATTATATACAAAACATTAAGAAACAAAACCTTTAGTCTTCTTTTGATGCACAAGTCAAAATGCAATTTTACATAGTTAATACAATTATATCAAGTGTTACTACTAAAACTGAATATATTTAACAACTTTTGCAACTCATTTTGTGAAAATATTTTATCAGTTATGAGCTGTCTTATTTTTTATTGTACCTTGATTAATTTATTCTTTTGCAATCACAGAATTTAATTTATGACTTAGTACTATTTTATTAACTCTTTGCACCTGTTGAATTAACTCTCTACTTTTATTGATTATTTTATATCAAAAGATTAGAGATAGACTAATAATTATAAGAGACAAGAGCTATGTGCTGCTCCAAGCATTTATACACTGCTGAAAATACAGTTTCAATGTCATTTTAACCATAACATTGTGGTCATGTCTCTGAACTGCCCATTAACATCTTGGTTGACAGTGAACTGAACATAAAGTACTGAACTGGGCTTAGATAATATGGAATTATTTCAGTATTTTTAATACTTGAGGATTTAAAAAAAAGCATGATTTATACACTAAAGAATGCTATGTACATATTAGTCCATTAGTTTTATTAGTAGAATGGTTTAATATAATTTTCCTTTAACTGGGGTAACCAATACTAGTACAGATAAAACGATGGTCCAAAAAAGTGATAAAATTACAATTTTTAATAAAAGTACAACTTGACAAATTACTTTTGAACTTGTTACAATGTATCCTGTACAGTATGTATTTACACACTGTTTGCTATTCATGCATTTCAATGTAGTAGCTATCCTGGACCCAATTATTTTAAACATGGTTTTTCACACACATTAATTTCATTTGTACTGAATTATTTTGTATTTGTACATAGTCAAATCTACAAATTTAGTAACATTAACATCAAGCAAAATCTTGGAAATTTCTTATGTTTCTTTAGAAGTATCTAGTGAAATTGCCACCAGAGGCAGCTATGCTTTTTCATACCAACATTGTCTTGCCAAAAACATATTAAAAATAGTGACCATTCTTGCTCAATTTTTACATATCTTTACTCTCTCTCGTATAGCTTTAATAAAGCAATTTTAAGTCATCTCCCTCTTGGTTTTGGAAAGATACTGCCTTGACGCAAATGCTGACATCTGTTCTTGTGCAAATGCTGATAAGTAAACCGTCTTCAAGGAAACACCTTGTGGTTTAGAAACGCATATTTTTAACCTTTCTTAGAAAAAAACATGTCCTGTTGTCACTTAAAGAAAGCGAATTACATTCTTGTCATGTCTGTAAGAAGTCAGCTTTCTTGATGTGTGTGTAATACACTCATAAGCAAGTTCCTTATTTATTTAAGCCACAGTCATTTAGTGTGGATGCTAATCACATATTAGTAAACTCTATTTCTACATTTAATCAAGCTTTATCTGATTCCTTATTTATGTTGCATATTTGTAGCAAAGTTACATTCGACCTTAAAACCTTGTTGAGCATAATCTTACAATAAGAATGGATGAAGACCTTATTACTTAAATCAGGGGAAGGCAACCTTCCCCCTCGGAGACCCAGGACTGAATTTGCTTATGATACTTATGATCAGGATTCTGAAATTTCTGTTTCCTCTGATGACCAGGATTTGCCCTTATCTACCTATGAGGATTCTGATGCAGAGGACTGTATTCCCTCTGCCCCCCCTCCCGCCCCCCCCCCCAGAGGATTTCTCTTTTGGTGAAACCTTGCATATTCTTAGGGAGCATTTCCACTGGGAAAGCCAGGATTACTTTTATTCTAAAAGGAGGCTTAGGGATTTCTTACTCCTGCCCCAACACAGGCCTTTAGCTACCCCTCCTGTATTAGACATTGTTGATGATGCCTTTTCGGAATCTAGCTTGGCCCCTGATTCTTTACCTCCTGCTACCAGAAAACTTGATAGATATTACAGGGTTCCTGATTCTCACAAGTTCCTTTTTAAAAATGCTACAGCGGATCCTGAGACCATTTCACAGGGACCCAAGGGCATTAAGGCTACTACTACCAAAAATCCTACTCCCTCTGATAGAGATTCCAGGGCGCTGGATAGATTTGGTAAGAAGGTATACACTTCTGCAACCTTGGCCATTAGGGCCTTAAACTGCCAGTTTCATATGTTAAAGTATCAGCAGCATATTATTGGATTGCTTAAACAGAAAGTGATGTTGATTCCTTACTGTGCTGAAAATAAGGATTTAGAGGATTTAATGCATTCTGCTGAACAAGTTGGAAAACATAGTTTGCAGTGTGCTTTTTATTCTCTAGAGGCATTTTGCAGGGCTGCTGTCACCGGGTCTGTACTTAGAAGGCATGTTTGGCTTAAGGAAAAATCCTTGCCAGATTGTGTTAAAGCTAAATTGCTGGCTGCTCCCTTAAATCAGGACCGCCTGTTTGGCAACAAAGCAGAAGTAGTACTTAAAAGATGGAGGAAAAAGATAAATCTATGCAAACAGTTAAAGATTTCTTACATGTACTGCCTCCAAGATTTAGTAGGCATTGGCCCTCTAAGAATTGATCCTTTCCTGTATCTTCCAGGCCTTCTCAGTCCAAACCCAGAACCAGCAGAACACCCAGGCTTCAGTCCCAGGGTACGCACAGGACTAAGCAGTGGGGGGGCTTCCACTTCCAAATCAGGGAGTAGTAAGCCCCCCCCCCTCCCCCCATGGTAAGCTGTCTCAATGACTTGCCTTTAAAACTTCCAAGCACTTCTCAACTGACTGCTCCTTTAGGGGGAAAGACTGCCCTGCAGGCCAAAAACTGGGAACTTATTACCCAGGACAAATGGGTTTTAAATATAGTTTTCCAAGGATACAGATTTCACTTCTACATGTTACCAACCCCAAACGGTTGGCCAGATCTACCCCCAAATCAGTGGGCAGAGGCTCAAAAGCAAGTACTCTCTCTTACGCATAAGAGCTATTCAGACACTGGAGGGTATAAATGTATCTCCAAACACCATCATATTGGGTGACTTCAACTACCCGAATATAGACTGGGAACATTACTCAAGCCCTAACTTTCTAGCCCAATGTTTCCTGGAGTTCATAAATTCAAATGCCATGGAACAGCTAGTCACTGTTCCCACGAGAGGAGAAAATATACTAGATCTCATTATCACAAACATGGGGACAAAATGCTCCACACCGGAAGTAGATCCCTCATTGGTGAGATCTGATCATAAACTAATCTCACTGGAAATCCACATCCCGCCCCCACCCCAAACAAAAAAGACCACAGTGAAGAACTTCTCTAAAGCAAACTTCACACTACTCAAGACTGGTGTGGTATCCTTCAAGGCCCCTGAGCCAGTGGAAACCGCAACCCAAGCTGCGGAAGCCCTTACAAATGCCTTCTATGAACACCTCCAGGACTGCATGGATCAGGCAATCCCAAATAAAACCAAGACTCTTTCCACAAAGGGCAAACGTCCAGTCTGGTGGACCCCAGCCATTAACAAACTTTACAATAAAAGGAGAAAACTATTACATGATAGAACAAAATCCATAAAAGGGAAGTCGCCCCTGATCATTATTAGTAAAAAAATACGAGCACTCATAAAATCAACTAAGGCCAATTTTGAGAGAAAAATTGCCATGGATTCAAAGGACAATCATAAGGCCTTTTTCAGCTATGTTAGGAACCTGGGTGGAAACTCCCAGATATGCTCAAAATTAGTCCAAAATGATACAAAAATCACTGAACCCACAGACATTGCCAACATACTGGCAGACAGGTTCACTGCAAACTTCACCCCCATCTCCCCTCCTAAAGGAGAGATAACTATCCCAGCAGAGTGTAGCCTCCCAGACATCTCAAATGCGCAGGTGAAAGCTGCTCTCTCTAAAGCTAAAAACACAGCATCAGTGGGACCGGATGGTGTCCCCGGCTGTGTGCTACACAAGCTAAATGAGGAATTAAACCCGCACATAAGGCAGCTGTTAATCTCAGCCTTACCACAGGATACGTGCCCAAGGAGTGGCGTACGGCAACTGTGGTCCCACTCCACAAAGGCGGTGCCTCTACGGACCCTGGTAATTACCGCCCCATAAGCTTAACAAGTCTAGTCTGCAAAGCTATGGAGAGGATCATAATGGAGCTCATAAACAAAGATATAGGGGACTTGCAGACATTGGACCCGACCCAGTTTGGCTTCGTCAAGGACAGATCATGCCTTTTGAACTTGGTCAACTTCTTCGAAACAGTCACCAAGGCCATTGATGAGGGAAAGGCAGTCCATACAGCCTACCTTGACCTTGCAAAGGCCTTCGACACAATACCCCACTCCGGTATTGTAGAAAAACTTACCAGCTTAAATGTAAACCCATATGTCACAAGATGGGTTGCAAACTGGCTTAAGGACAGAACCCACAGGGTTAGAGTTGCTGGCGCTATGTCAGACTCCAAGCCGGTCACAAGCGGTGTCCCACAGGGCTCGGTCCTTGGCCCCTATTGTTCGGCATCTACTTCTCAGAAGTACAGGCCAACATGGGAGGACTTTGGCTGACAAAGTTTGCAGGCGACTGCAAACTGGGCGCCATAGTGGAAAGTGCATCGGACACGGATATCCTTCAGAAGGGACTCACGGAAACAGATAGCTGGTGCCAGAGCCATGGCCTGAAGTTAAATGCCAAAAATGTATAGTCATACCCTTCGGGAAAAACAAGGTAACCCCAAGCTACCATATAGGTGGCAATCCACTAAGCACAGAAGAGGTTATCGGGGACCTGGGGACCCAGGTTGACAGTGGCCTTTCTTTTGACACTCACGTTGCTAAAGTGGTTAGAAAGACCTTCTACATTGCCCACCTGATCATGAAGGATTCACATCCAGATCTCGTGAGCTCATTGTTCCCCTGTACTCTTCACTTATCAGACCAATGATCGAGTACAATGCCCCATTCGGGATGTATCGCACCGACATCTGCAGCAATTGGAGAGACCCCAAAAGTTCCTCACCAAAAGGATAAAGGGACTCCAAAATCTGTCATATGCTGCCAGATTGAAGAAACTCCAGCTCTATTCAGTTGCATACTGTCTGCTCAGAGGTGACATGTGCCTGACATACAAGGCCATGTCCAACCCGGAATTAATGGACATGCTCCACCTCAAAAAATCCAAATCCACCAAAACCACTAGAGCAAGCGACTTAAACCTTAGCATGGATATAAATAGGACGTGCTGGATGGATAGATTTATCACTCAGAGACTCCCTATGCTGTGGAATAAAATCCCGGTCCATGTGAGGCAGAGCACCTCACTGGCTCTGTTCAAGAGAAATCTTGACCTGTGGATGGGAGATCGTAGGTTTATCCCGGGAATCATCTCTGTGTCACTGCTGGACAGAGGCACAACAAACTAATGGGCACAGTATTTTTTCATATAAGGGGTGGCGTAAGCCACAAAAATTTGGGCTAGGCTTATAAATGCCTTAGGGCAGATAGCCTAGTATAAACCTATGAACCTATGAACACAATTTGTGTATTTAAAAAGGAAGGGGACTGAAGCATTAGGGATTTTAGTTAGAGGTATTTGTCAGCATTAGGCTGACTGTTGTTTTAAGAACAGCTAATTCAGCTTTTAATGATCTATTGTCAATCGTTTAATTGACTGCTATTTTAGTATTTAAATAGGTTTTGTTTATGTGTAAGCCATTAGTCTGAATAAGTCTCCATTGTAGGAGACGAAAGCGCTTACTTTTGGCTTGTATTTTACTTGGAATATTGTCTTGAATTTGTAGATTAAATCTCGAACGTTATTTCCTGGTGCTGCCATCGTTTTTTTGCTGTTTTAGCTATTCAAACTGTACCAGAAGAGGAAAAGGAACAAGTTTTCTACTCAAGAATTTTCCTGGTACCCAGGAAAGACAACTCATGGCGGTCTGTCCTGGACCTTTCTATCCTAAACACCTTTTTGGTGATCTCAAAATTCAAGATGCTAACTCTTCACCAGTTGCTTCCTATGCTAGGCAAGGATGCCTGGTTGGCAACACTGGATTTAAAGGAAGCCTACCTGCACATCCCAATCAGGGAATCTTGTAGAATATACCTACACTTCAAAGCAGGCTACATGCACTATCAGTTCTCTGCAATGCCCTTTGGTTTATGTACTGCGCCCAGGGTATTCACAAAGTGCCTAGCTCCAGTCAATTTTGCAGGCAAAGAAATATTCAAATATACCCATACCTGGACGATTGTCTAATTCAGGCAGAAAGCCAGGACATGCTTTTGAATCATCTGGCATTTGTACAAAAGGTGTTAGCTTGTCTGGGGTACACCATAAACAAAAATAAATCACATCTTGTATCCTGTCAACAAATTATATTCCTGGGAGCAAGCTTTAACACAACTTCCCAGATGGCTTTCCTCATGCCAGAGAACAAATTGATTTGACAAATTACTTCAAAATAATGGCCGCAAAAACCCTGCTATCTGCAAGGCAAGTACTGCAAGCCTTGGGGTTCATGGCCTCTTGCATTCTACTAATTCCATATGCAGGACTGCATATGATGAAACTGCAATGGTATCTAAAAAACCTATGGTGTCAACATTCTCAGGATCTAAAAGCAATGGTTCCTATCATACCTTGCCTATAGTTAGAGTTGCTTTGGTGGGCAGAGGCCTGCCACCAAAACAAGGGACTACCTTTCACTCTACCTCCTGCCCGCCCAAATACTAACAACAGAGTCATCAGGCTATGCATGAGGGGGGGGGGGGTCACCTGGCAGGGAAGTGCATTCAGGGCAAATGGAACCCAAGTCAAATGCACCTGCATATCAATCAAAAAGAAATGTTAGCTGTCCAGAATGCTGTGACAGCTTCAAGGACCACATTCTTCCAGGACAATTAATGGTAAAGACAGACAACACCACTGTTATGTGGTACATAAACAAGCAGGGGGGTACCCATTCAAACCCCCTGTGCAGATTAGCCATGGCTCTGTGGAACACGGCCTTGAGCTACCAAGTGCTTCTACAGGCCCAATTCCTGCCAGGAAAACTAAATACACTGGCAGACGAACTAAGCACAAATCTCATGGACCCACACGAGTGGGAACTGGAACCAGAGACTTTCAGCATGTTGACAAACAAATGGGGGAGCCCAGATATAGACTTGTTTGCCCCCCCCGAACTACCAATTGGACAAATTCTGCACAAGGACTCCCCACAAACAAGCTTGGAAAGTGGATGCTCTGTCCTTCAGCTGGAAAAATCTATCAGTTTATGCCTTTCCTCCTCTGCCTCTCCTCTCCAAAGTACTACTAAAGATCAAACAGGACAAACCAAGGACGATACTGATTGCACCAGACTGGCCATGCCAACACTAATACCCCCTCTTGTGCTGTGTCACGGCTGGCTCCATGGCACCTGCCTCAGACCCCTATCCTGCTGTCACAGCAGGAGGGCCAGATTCTACACCCTCAGCTTCAAACCCTGAACCTGGCAGCCTGGCTAATTACCTAATCTCTCCTTTACCATCCCTCAGTAAGCAAGTGTTGGATGTCATTTTGGAGGCAAGGAGGCCTAGTACTAGAAAATGTTATGCTGAAAAATGGAAAAGATTCTGGGCCTGGAATCAAACTCAAGGGATGGGCGCAGCAGCGCCCAATTTACCTCAGATTCTTCAATACTTAACTGAGATGCTTCACAAGGGCCTTTCTTTTTCCTCCATCAAAATTCATGCCTCCGCCATTTCAGCTCATTACAACACAGAACCAGCCCTCTTCTCTCATCCACTGCTCAAGCTGTTCCTCAGCAGGGCCAAAAACTTAAGACTACCCAGGAGAGCCCCAACTCCAGCCTGGGACCTTAACTTTGTATTGGAAAAACTCACTCTACCTCCTTTCGAGCCAGCTGCAAGTGCAGAGTTAAAATTCCTTTCTTAGAAAACAGCCTTTTTTTTAAGCGTCACTTCAGCAAGAAGGGTGTCTGAATTACAGGCTCTTATGGCAGTGGAGCCTTTCATCATCTTCCATGCGGACAGGGTGTCCCTCAGGGCCAATCCCTCCTTCGTGCCCAAGGTAGTATCCAGTGTGGCTCTTAATCAGTCCATTCATTTGTCAAACTTCTTTTCTAATCCACAGAACAAAGGGGAACAGGTACTGCACTCCTTGGATGTGCACATACAACTTAGATTTTACTTGGACAGGACTAAACCTCAAAGGAAATGTGAATAACTGCTGGTGGCATTTGCTACAGGGGCAGAGGGGAAGGCATTTTCAAAGCAAACCATTTCTAAATGGATAGGCCATTGCATTCATTTCTGCTATAAGCACCATGGAAAACCTATACCACAGGGGGTTAGACCACATTCAACCAAGGCTGCATCTGTCTCTACAGCCTTTCTCAGAGGTGTCCCTACCAGGGACATCCTAGAAGCTGCTACCGGGAGTTCTGTACATACTTTCACCAAGCATTACCATTTGCCAATTTTCTATAAATCCAGAGCTGGCTTTGCCACTGCAGTCGTGCTGGGCCTTATAGCTGGTCCTAATGCTATCTAAATTCCTCCTCCCATCCTTAGCTTTGTGAATCTACCCAAATATGATGACTGCAACAGTGAAACACGAAGAACATAGTACAGTTGTGTACACTTACCATAAATGTAGATGTTCGAGTGTATTCACTGTTGCAGTCCTGGTTACCCTCCCTCCAGCCCCCTGACTTTTTTTGGCTATACCTCTATTCTCCTTTACTATGCTTAAAAGCATTTTAGTGTATTTGCTTTTTTGTTGGAGATATAACCTTGCATATATATATATATTTAATTGCTTCCCATTAGGGGGCACCTGACATCTGGGGCAAGAAAAACTGATGTAATGGTGTCGCCTGCATGCTTTATACCTCTGACGTCACGGAAGATGAGACAGCAACCAATGCAGGACCCAAGATTTTAATAATCAGGCCGACTGAGGGCTACTGCAAGCAGATAACCCAAATGTGATGACTGCAACAGTGAATACACTCGAACATCTACATTTTTGGTAAGTGTACACAACTGTACTTTGTCCATTATGTACTTCTCTGAGGCAACACTGACTGTTAAGGAATCCAAGAAGCCTGCTACAAGAAAGTCCTATTATAGCATATTTAAAATGTTTTCTCTGTCCAGACGCACAGAATCGGGACCCCCCCCCACAAGCATCAGTATCCTTGATTCTGCAGTACTTTAGGCCTGTCATATGCCTCTCTTAAGGTATGCCTTTCTGCAGTTTCATCTTGCATACCTGTGGACCCAGTGTTGCACCTCTGCAACCATTAAACATATCCTTAAGGGAGTGTTACATTTGAGACCATCTGGAAAGTTTATTGTTCTCCCATAGGACTTGAGTTAGGTCTCTGAAGAGAATTTCATAACTGCAGATCCTTATTTGTAAAGATGGGCAGCTGCGGTGGTGTACTGGTTAGCGTTGCCGCCTCACAGCAAGAGGTTCTCTGATTCGATCTTCTGCTGGGGTGCCTTCTGTGTGGGGTTTGCATGTCCTCCCTGTCGTTGCGTGGGTTTCCTCCGGGTGCTCCGGTTTCCTCCCACATCCCAAAGACATATGCTGTAGGTGGATTGGACACTCTAATTTAGCCCTAGGCGTGGAGTGTTGTGTGCCTTCTGTTGAAGGTTAGGCACCAGGCTGGCAACTCGACACCGTAAAACTCCACTGCCAATCATGAGCAGACAGGTGATCCACTGTGGCCACCCCTAACCGGGAAAAGCCGAAAGAAGAAGATCCTTATTTGTAAAGAGCATTTTCTAGTGTTCTATAACAACAGTGTCATCTTTGGAACAAGTTCCTCCTTTGTTCAAAAGTGGTTACTGAATTTTTTCTCAGACTATCAAATTGCCTGTTTTATTATTTAACCACCATGATTGGGGGGGTATCTGACATTACTTAAATGTATGCATTTTGAAGTATTCTGTAGAAAGGACCCGTCACATTAAATTAGCTGTTTGAATCCTTTGCAGCCAGAAGGTAGGGGAGATCGGTCTGCAGACAAAGAATTTCCAAGTGGCTGGACCATTTAATGATGTCTTCTATTTTATGTTGTTGGAAAAGGCTTAGAAGGCAACCATTGTGGCTTTCCTTAGAGGATAAGTGCTCAATTATTTTTGGAGGTTGCCACCTGATCTTAGGTCCATTCATTTTCTAAACCCTACATGCTAGGCTTTGCTTCGGAAGCAAGGCTTGGGTTTGCTACTCCATTCTAATTGCAACCTATCTCAATGTACATGACCTCTGGTGTTTGACAAAGGATGTAACGCAGTTGTGTATGAACTTACCATAGTAGGAAATGTTTGAATAGGTCAGTGTTCAGTCTTGTTTTCCCTGCCACTAATCCCCTCTTATCCTCTTTGAATAAACTGGGGCTGAGGTACCTTTATTCCTTTGGATATTCCCCTTCTACCCCTTCCTCAGGCTTACTGAAGTCTAGGTAAATTTTGGGAGCCCATTTTCTCAAAGTTCCTGACCCAGAAAATGTCCATTGGTAGTCCTGGAGTAGATAGAATGGGCATCATATTTTTCCCCTTTTGACATAAAGCTGTAAAATGCTCAGGGAACATCAGATTTATGCAGGAAATGTACCAATGTCCCTAGAAGGCTGACTTCTGCCTGGCCTTGCAGAGGAAACATTCCTGAGCTCTGGAATTCAGCCCAGATTTTGGATCTTTAGTGGAAGTCCCAGTCGTCAGTATTACTACAACAGTGATTGTCTTGAACATTTACTATTGTGGAAAATTCTTACACAGTTGCACTTTACTGTTGATCAAGGTGTGGTGATACTTCATTCTTTTCTTGAGGAGATCGGGTGTTCTCTTTGGACTGCTAAGATGCATTCCAGTATGTTAAGATTGGGAAGGGGTTGGTGTTTCCTGTACATGTCCTTCAAGGATGCATCTGCAGTCCTTACATATGGGTTGTCCTGCCTCAGGCAGCCCTTCGGTCGGCCGGATTCCAAAGTCTGGGTCCGGCGTCGGCTGATGTCGCCCTCCTCCCTGAAGTCAGAGCGCCAGGGGTATAAAAGCATCAGCCGACGCCATCTTCCCCAGTCTTTCTTGCCGCGTGGTGCCCGAAGCAGAGCCTGTCATTGCCAATTTTGGAGACTCCTCTTCTTTCCTCAGGGTGTTCAGAAAGTATATGGCTGCATTTGTAACAGGCGAGAAGCTACAAGTTGTCGAGGTATTCCTGTACATGGATACCTGGCACTTGCCAATCTAACATGTGAAATAGTGGTCACAGTTCAGCATTCTCTAATCTTTTCAATTTCACACCTTCCAGATAGCAGTAACGTTTGCAAGGTTTCAGGCAGTGCCTTCACATACCCTCAGATTTATAAGATTTTTGTACCTTTCTTTGCGTATCCAGGCTTTTACCAACAAGAGTTCCTCTTATTTTACAAGCAGTGATCAGGAGTTACAAAGTCAATTTTGTTTCGGCATACATGTGCATGTGGACAGTGAAGTTCACTCCAACCGCATTATTCCTTATCTCCTTTGGAAAGTGTCACATTACATGAGAAACCTATAGTGTATTCTTTGGACCCAGTGCTTGTATTGAATGTTGGACCAAATTAGAATCTCTTAAGGCATGTCACAGTTGGAAAAGTGGCTTGTTGCCTTCAGCCTTTCCCTGAATGTCCCCTTCCGGCTTTTTAACTCCTGTTGTGGCACCATGGACACCTTCACTCTGAGGCTGGGCATTGCACAAAGCAGATGACCTAAGGTGTTTTGTAAGGATCAGCCTGCTTGTGAGCGCCCTGGAGATGAGGGCATTTTTCCTCATCTTGCAGGCATTCCTTAAGTACCTTCCTCAAGTAGTGATTGCCATTCCCTGCAACAAATTGGTGGTAGATTGGTATATTAACAAGGAAAGAGGAGTTCATTGCTACTGACTTTCTTGAGATGAGATAAGGTCCTGAACAAGCCATCTCTTCAAATCACTTTCTGGTTAGCTGCATGTATTCTTCAAAAAGCTGTTTCACTGATGAGCATGTTAACATTTCTTGTTGATGTCACTTGAGTAGTTTGTAAGTTGGGCAGTGGTAACATTCTTTTGCTGCCAGTAGGGAAGCCTTGCTGGGACCCATTTGCCTTCTAGCCAGCACCAAGTGTGGTAACTTTGTGTCCATAATCCCCTTTGGGACAGCTGCTCAGGGATGCCTCTTTTTGGGAGTAGCATTCCCAATGTTTTTGTGTTTCACTGTTGCAGTCATTACATTTGGGTACTCTGCTGGCAGGTTGCCCTAAGCCGGCCTGATTAACAAAGTCTTGGGTCCTGCGTCGGTTGTTGTCCCTTCTTCCATGACGTCAGGTCGTCAGGGGTATAAAATATGCAGCCGACACCATTACACCAGTCTTTCTTGCCGCGCGGTGCCCGAAGCAGTTTGCAAGTGCTGGTCGGCCGACTCCTGAAATTTGTTTTCAGGTTTCAGAACTGAAGTCTTCAACTAAAAAGCTAAGTACCCCATTGGGGAAACTTTTTCTTGCTCCTTACCGATGTCTGTAAAAGTTAATAATTGTATTAATTGTGGGAAGCAAATACCTCATAAGGATTTCCATTTGTGCTGTATTCTTGCCTAGGATCTGACCATGACGTACCTTGTTGCCAGTTCAGTGCTTTATTTAATCAGTGCACTATCCTTCATCGGTACATTTTTGCCTCTGAATAGTTTGGATCACTGTTTAATTATCCAGAAATGCCATTGATTAGCAATCCGACTACTAGAATACCGGCAAAACGCAAAGAAAAAGACAGAGACAGGCCGTTGGGGTCCAAAACTGCCGACGCTTCTCGTAAGCCAGTCGCCGGTACTCAGTGAGGCACTTTCGCAGCCCCTGATACCCGCTACTTCTGATTCACAGGCCTCTACTGAGACCTATTCAGAGTCTGGTATGCCGAGAGATGCTTCATTTATGGCACCTGCAGATGTCTACCTTGGATGGGTCCGGAGCCGCTGTGCAGGCACCGGCTTCTTAGGGTGTATTCAGGCATACAGATTTGTATATTAAACCAACACCATCTTCAATATTAAGGCCAAAATCTTGATCTATGTCTAAAAAACTGATGCCCAGGCCACATGTGCAGGCCTCTATGCCTAAAAAACAAATTAACAAAATGGCTGAAGATTTAATTACTCTACTCAGGGGTAGTCAACCCCCCTTTTAAGAGGCCAAGGGCTGAAATTGACTATGAATTTTGTGAACAGGACTCTCTTTCTTCTGACTCTTCTAATGAACAGGATTTGTCTATACCTACTTATGAGGGCTCTGATGCAGAGGATTCCATTCCTTCTCCCCCTGAGGATTTTTCTTTTGGGGAAACTTTACATACCTTAAGGGAACATTTCCACTGGGAAAGTCAGGATTTTTCTGAATCTAAAAAGAGGCTTAGGGATTTCCTTCTTCCTCAGCATAGGCCTTTGGCTATACCTCTTGTACACATTGTTGATGGGTTTTCAGAATCTAATATGGCTCCTGATTCTCTGCCTCCGGCCCCTTGCAAGCCAAACAGGTACTACAGGGTTCCTGACTCTCACAAATTCCTTTTCAAAAATTCCTGTTGCAGATCTTAAAACCATTTCTCAGGGCCCAAAGGGCATTAAGGCTTCTACTGCTAAAAATTCTACCCCTTCTGATAGTGATTCCAAGGTGCTGGATAGATGGGGTAAGAAGGTTTATACTTCTGCAACCTTGGTAATCAGGGCTTTAAACTGTCAAGTCCATATGCTAAAATATCAGCAGCATATCATGGGACTGCTTAAACAGAAAATTATGTTGATTTTTGACTGTGGAAAATAAGGATTTTCAGGATTTGTTGCATTCAGCTGAACAAGTTGGAAAACATACTTTGCAATGTGGTTTTGATTCTTTGGAGGCCTCTTGCAGGGCTGCTGTAACTGGGTCTGTGCTTAGAAAGCATGCTTGGCACAAAGAGCAACCTCTGCCTAATCATGTTAAAGCAAAATTGTTGGATGCTCCTTTGCAACAGGACCGTCTCTTTGGTAATAAGGCTGAAGAAGTTCTAAAAAAGATGGAAGATCAAGCTAGATCTATGCAAACTGTGAAAGATTTCTTACAAGTACAACCTCTAAGATTTAGTAGGCACTGGCCTACTAAGAACTGGTCCTTTCCAGTTCCTTCCAGAGCCACTCAAGTCAAACCCAGACATTCCAAAGGCACCAGGATGTTCTTTGTGTTTCACTGTTGCAGTCATTACACTTGGGTTATCCTGCTGGCAGGTTGCCCTCAGTCGGCCTGAATTCCAAAGTCTTGGGTCCTGCGTCGGTTGCTGTCACCCCTTCCCTGACGTCAGGGGTATAAAAGATGCAGCCGACGCCATTTTATTTAGTCTTTCTTGCCACGCGGTGCCCGAAGCAGAAGCGGTTCGCAAGTGCCGGTCGGACGACTCCTGAGATTTTCATGTTCGAATTTCAGATCTGAAGTCTTCATTAAAAGCTATGTACCCTGTTGGGGAAACTTTTTTCTTGCTCCAGACCGATGTCAGAAAAAGTTAATAATTGCATTTCTTGTGGGAAGCAAATACCTCATAAGGACTTTCATTCTTACTGTATTCCTTGCCTAGGCTCTGACCACGACGTTGCTAGTTGTCGGTTTTTTGCTAGATTTAACCAATGCACTATTAAGCGTCGGTACGATTTTGCATTATGCTGCTTTGGTTGAAGATTTTATTATACAATGCTGTCGGATAGCCATCCGACTACTGGAGTTCACAAAAAATGAAAAGAAAGAGACAGGCAACAGAGGTCCATAACCGACGATGAAGCTTCTCCTAAGCAAGTCACCTGTTCGCCGGTCCTCAGTGAGGCGCTTTCGCAGCCCTCTGATGCCTGCTACTTTAGAGTCGCAGCCGCTACCGTCTTTCATGTGGAAATCGCCCAGGCCGCTGGAAACTCAAGATATTGCAGCCTCGGAGATTATTCCCTCAGATGGGTCCGTAGCTGCTGAGCAGGCATCGGCTTCTGAGGGTGTATTCTGACCCAAACAATTGTATATTAAACCGACTTCAATGACAAAGGCTAAAACAACTTTAAAGGCAAAGAAACAAGTTCATCAGCCACAAGGACAGGCCTCCATGCCCAAAAAACAGATGCTCAAAATGGCCGAAGACTTAATTACCTTGATCAGGGGTTCCCATCCCCCTCCTGATGAGGCCTAGGCAAGAGACATGCTATGAATCTTCAGATCAGGTTTCCATTTCTTCTGATTCCTCTTCTGATCAGGAATATTCTCTTCCCCCATGAGGATTCTGATGCTGAGGAATCAATTCCTTCAGCTTCTCCTCCCGAGGACTACTCTTTTGGGGAACCTTGCATACCATGAGGGAGCACTTCCACTGGGAAAGCCAAGATTTTTCAGAATCTAAGAAAAGGCTCAAAGACTTCTTTTACTACGTCAACGCAGGCCTCTAGCTGTTCCACCTGTGTTAGACATTGTAGATGATGTGTTCTTGGAGTCTAGTCTGACCGCTGACTCTTTACCTCCAGCTCCTGTTAAGCCGGACAGATACTACAGGGTCCCTGACTCTCATAAATTCCTTTTTAAAACCCCTACTGCAGACCCAGAAACTATTTCTCTGGGTCCGAAAGGGGTCAAGGCTTTTACTGCAAAAAACCCTACCCCCTCTGACAGGGGTTCTAGGGCACTGGATAGATGGGGGGAAAAGATTTATACATCTGCTACTTTGGCTATAAGTGCCTTAAATTGCCAGTTTCATATGCTCAATTATCAGCAATATATCATGACACTGCTTAAACAGAAAATGATGGCAAATTCTGAATGTGCAGAAAACAAAGAAATGCAGGATTTATTGCATGCAGCTGAACAAGTTGGAAAGCATACTTTACAATGTGGGTTTGATTCTCTGGAGGCCTTCTGCAGGGCTGCTGTTACGGGTTCTGTTATTAGGAGGCATGCTTGGTTAAAGGAACAAAATCTGCCGGGCCATGTTAAAGCAAAATTATTAGATGCTCCTTTACAACATGATACCTTGTTTGGTGTTAAGGCAGAAAAGGTGTTAAAGAAAATGGAGGACAAAGCTAAATCTATGTAAACGGTCAAGGATTTCTTACAGGTACAGCCACCTAGATTTAGCAGACACTGGCCTACAAAGAATTGGTCCTTTCCAGTCTCAGAAAGACCTCAAAGGGGCAGATCCAGATGCCCTAGATAGAGGCAGATCACAGCCGCAAGGTTCCTACAGGTCTGGGCAGTGGAGTACATCTACCTCTAAAGGTGGAGAAGACGAATCACAACCGTACAGGAAACCGTCCCAATGACTTCCCCCTGCCTGCACCAAGCACTTGTCTTCTGGCAGCACCCTTAGGGGGACAACTAGCATTTTTTTCTC
This sequence comes from Protopterus annectens, assembly GCF_019279795.1. NCBI lineage: Eukaryota > Metazoa > Chordata > Ceratodontiformes > Protopteridae > Protopterus > Protopterus annectens. Next base: position 131,425,040 of record NC_056751.1, read on the forward strand.
AAAATTGGCACCTTATAAACCAGGACAAATGGGTTCTAGACATAGTGTCACAAGGCTGCAAGTTTCATTTCCATACCCTGCCAAGGGCAAACGGTTGGCCAGACCTGCCAAAAATCAATGGACAGAGGCTCAAAAAGCAGCAGCAGCTCTCATGGACATGAGTGCTATTCAACAAGTGCCATAGCAAGAGCAGGGACAAGGATTTTACTCAAGACTGTTCTTGGTACCCAGAAAGGACAAAGCATGGAGACCAATACTGGACCTATCTATTCTAAACACTTTCCTGGATATACCAAAATTCAAGATGTTGACCTTACAGCAGCTCCTGCCCATGCTGGGCAGCAAGGCTTGGCTCTTGACTTTAGACCTAAATCAGGCATACCTGACCTGCATGTCCCGATCAGACAATCATGCAGAAGATATCTCAGATTCAAGGCTGGCTCAAAACATTACCAATTCTGTGCACTGCCCTTTGGCTTATCTACTGCACCCAGGGTCTTCACAAAGTGCCTGGCGCCAGTAGTTGCTTACTGCAGACAAAAGAGGAATACAGATATACCGTTACTTGGACGACTGCCTCATACAAGCAGAGAACAAGGACATTCTACTACAGCATCTGAATTTTGTGATAAAACCTTTAACATGCCTAGGGTACACAGTCGTCAAAAAGAAATCAAAACTAGTACTCTCTCAAGAGATAATATTCCTGGGTGCAAGCTTAAATACAACTGCCCAGATGGCTTATCTCACTCCAGACAAACAAAGGCAACTGACTACCTATTTGAAGGAAATGGCAAGAAAGGCCCAGTTATCTGCAAGAAAAATTCTGCAGGCTTTGGGCTTCATGGCATCGTGCATCTTACTAATTCCATATGCAAGACTGCATATGAGGAAAATTCAATGGTACCTAAAAAGTGTCTGGACACAATATTGCCACATTCTGGAAAGAATGATTACTCTAATTCCCTGCCTGCAACAGGAATTTCGATGGTGGGCAAAGGCTTGTCACCAAAACAAAGGACAGCCATTCTCACTACCCCCAGCTAGGCAGAGCCTAACGACGGATGCATCAGATTATGCCTGGGGGGGGGGGGGCACACATGGCAGGAAGAGGCATTCAGGGCACTTGGTCCACAAACCAAAAGCATCTGCATATCAATCAAAAAGAGATGCTAGCTGTTCAAAATGCCCTGACAGCCTTCAAGGACCTACTTCATCCAGGACAACTACTGATAGACAGATAACACCATGGTCATGTGGTATATAAACAAGCACGGGGGTACACATTCTTATCCCCTGTGCGCAGACTAGCCATGGCTTTATGGGACACAGCATTGACTTACCAAGTTCATCTGCAAGCACAATTCCTGCCAGGAAAGGAAAATACTCTGGCAGACGAACTAAGCAGAAACCTCAAGGATCCCCACGAGTGGCACCTGGATCCACAAGTCTTCAGCATGATAACAATAAAATGGGGACGCCCGGACATAGATCTATTTTCCTCCCCTCAAAACAATCAACTAAAAAGGTTCTGCACAAGGACTTATAACAGACAAGCTTGGAAAGTGGATGCCTTATCTTTCAACTGGACAAACCTATCAGTGTATGCCTTTCCTCCACTGCTCTCCTCCCCAAAGTGCTCCTAAAGGTCAGGCAGGAAAAACCAAAAATGATTCTGATTTCCCCAGACTGGCCACGCCAGTACTGGTATCCAATCTTAAGGAACTTGTCCCAGTGCCCAGCCTCTACCTTACCTCAAAAACCTCATTTACTGTCCGAGCAAAACAATCAGATTCTGCACAGCCAACACAGGACCCTAAACCTGTCAGCATGGCGGACGGATAATGTAGCCGTACAAACCACACCTCTCAGTAAAGCTGTGATTGATGTCATTTTAGAAGCCAGAAGGCCTAGTACTAGAAAATCCTATGCTGGGAAATGAGATTTTGCGCTTGGAACCAAGCTCAAGGAACTGATACAGCTGTCCCAAATATTCCTCAGATTTTGCAATACTTAACTGAGATGCTAGACAAAGGCCTATCCTTGTCATCAATTAATATCCATGCCTCAGCCATTTTGGCTCATTACAATACAGAGCCACCACTCTTTTCTCATCCTTTATTAAGGCAGTACCTCAGAGGAGCCAAAAACTTACGGCCTCCAAGGAGAACTCCAACACCTGCATGGGACCTCAGTTATGTCTTGGAAAAACTCACCTTACCTCCTTTTGAGCGAGCTGCTACTGCGGACATAAAGTTCTTATCTTGGAAAACAGCTCTGCTCCTAGCAATAACTTCTGCAAGACGAGTTTCGGAGCTACAGGCTCTCGTGGCTGTGGAACCCTTTATCATTTTCTATCCAGACAGGGTCTCTCAAAGAACAAACCCTACAATTATGCCTAAGGTGGTATCCAGTGTAGCTCTTAACCAAACAATTCATTTGCCAACCTTTTATCCAAATCCACAGAACAAGGGGGAGAAAATTCTGCATTCTTTGGACGTACACAGACAACTTAGATTCTACTTGGACATAACTAAAGTTTTCAGAAAGACAGAGCAATTGCTAGTGGCATATGCCACAGCATCACAAGGAAAGGCCATCTCCAAGCAGACTATTTCAAAGTGGATAGGTCACTGCATTCGTTTCTGCTACTCACAGCATGGCAAACCAGTGCCTAAGGGCATTAGGCCACATTCAACCAGAGCGGCAGCCTTTCTCAGGGGAGTACCAACCAAAGATATTTTGGAGGCTGCTACTTGGAGTTCATGCATACCTTTACAAAACATTACAGTCTGCCTCTTTCATCTAAATCCAGGGCAGGCTTTGCCACTGCAGTTCTGCAGGGCCTCATAGCCGCTCCTAATGCTGTTTAGCTCCAGCCCCCCCAACATAGCTTTGGGACTCGACCCAAATGTAATGACTGCAACAGTGAAACACGAAGAACATAGTACAGTTGTGTACACTTACCATAAATGTAGATGTTCGAGTGTATTCACTGTTGCAGTCCAGGTTACCCACCCGCCATCCCCCTTATTTTTGCTGGAACTCATCTTTACTTCTCTAATCTATACAACCTAGGTGGTGTATTTGCTTATAGATGAAGGTTAAGCTTATTTTGGTACATGTATGTTTTATTTACATAGTTTTAGCCTACCCTCTTGGGGGCACCTGACATCTGGTGCAAGAAAAACTAAATAAAATGGCGTTGGCTGCATCTTTTATACCTCTGATGACCCTGACGTCAGGGAAGAGGCGACAGCAACCAATGCAGGACCCAAGACTTTGGAATTCAGGCCGACTGAGGGCAACCTGCCAGCATGATAACCCAAATGTAATGACTGCAACAGTGAATACACTTGAACATCTACATTTATGGTAAGTGTACACAACTGTACTTTTCATTCCCAAGGGACTTTCAGAACTAAGCAATGGGGTGCCTCCTATTCCAAATCTGGAAACAAGACACCTCCCTATGGTAAGCAGTCTCAATGACTTTCCTCTAGAATTACCAAGCGCTTACCTTTTAGCCACCCCTTTGGGGGGAAAACTGTCTCTTCATACAAAAAACTGGCAACTTATGACCCAGGACAAATGGCTTTTAAATGTAGTATCCCAGGGATACAGATTTAATTTATACATGTTGCCAACTCCAAACGGCTGGCCAGACCTGCCCCCAAATCAGTGGACAGAAGCCCAGAAGCAAGTACTTTCTCTCTTAAACATGGGGGCTACTCAGTACCAGAAGAGGAAAAGGGGCAAGGTTTCTATTCCATACTTTTCGTGGTACCCAGAAAAGACAAATCATGGCATCCAATTCTGGACCTGTCTACTCTAAACACATGTCTCTGGACATTCCAAAATTCAAGATGCTGACTCTTCACCAGTTACTTCCTATGCTATACAAATATGACTGGTTGGCAACTCTAGATTTAAAAGAGGCTTACCTGCATATCCCAGTCAGGGAATCTTGCAGAAGATACCTCCACTTCAAAGCAGGCTACTTGTATTATCAGTTCTCTGCACTGCCCTTTGGCTTATCTACTGCGCCCAGGGTCTTTACAAAGTGCCTGGCTCCAGTAATTGCATTTTGCAGGCAAAGAAATATTCAAATATATCCAAAACCGCAAGCAGAGCTGCAAACAAACAAACCACTGAAAAGGAGCAGCAACAAGTAGGAAACGTCCACAAGAAGTACGCCAAGTTACTATAAGGCACAATGACAGGTCCAGAATCAACGCAAAGCACAGTAGAACAGTTTTATTAAACGTCTCACAATAAAAATTACGTTTTCGTTGCCCATGCAACTTCATCAGAATGAAATCACAAAAAAGCACATACCACACCTCTTATATAGCAATTAAGGAATTGATACAATCAGCTGATATGTTAATTGATTCGTTTTTTTAGCCTTAAGTGAGTAGTAAATTTCATGATGATAAAATTTGTCAAAGTATATTCTACATCATTAGATTTGTTTAAAACAAATACCCAATACTTGTTAAATACACTGAATGTTAAAAAATTGTACAGTTTAAAAACTTTTACAAAATATAAAATATACAAACATTATAAGTTTATTTACTTAAAACTCATAAAGTAAAATACCCCATATTCAAATATATCCATACCTGGACGATTGTCTAATTCAGGCAGAAAACAAGGCCATTCTTGTAAAACATCTGGCGTTTGTAAAAAGGGTTCTAACTTGTCTAGGGTACACTACAAACGAAAAGAAATCACTACTGGTGCCCTCTCAAAAAATTGCATTCCTGGGTGCAGGCTTGAATACAGCTGCCTAGATGGCTTTCCTTACGCCAGAAAAGCAACTTCATTTGGTGACTTACTTCAAGCAGGTGACCACAAAAACCTTGCTATCTACAAGACAAATCCTGCAAGCCTTGGGGTTCATGGTCTCCTGCATTCTTCTAATTTCATATGCAAGACTGCATATGAGGAAACTTCAGTGGTACTTAAAAAGTTTATGGAGTCAACATTGTCACAGCCTGGAAACAGATTCCTATCATTCCTTGCCTGCAACTAGAATTCCTATGGTGGGCAGAGGCCTCCCACCAAAACAAGGGACTACCATTCACACCACCCCCTGCCATCCAAACCCTAACTACAGACACATCAAACTATGCATGGGGGGTTCATCTGGCAGGGAAGTGCATTCAGGGCAAATGGAGCCCAAATCAAATGCTCCTTCATATCAATCAAAAAGAAATGCTAGCTGTACAGAATGCACTGACAGCCTTCAAAGGACTACCTTTATCCAGGACAACTAATGGTAAAGATGGACAACACCACAGTTATGTGGTACATAAACAAGCAGGGGGGTAGACATTCCTACCCCTTCTGCAGACTAGCCATGGCATTGTGGAACATGGCCTTGAGCTATCAAATACAACTACAAGCTCAAGTTCCTGCCAGGAAAGCTGAATATTTTGGCAGACGAATTAAGCAGAAATCTCATGGACCCACACAAATAGAAACTGGAACCACGGATTTTCAACATAGTGGCACGCAAATGGGGGAGCCCAAACATAGATCTTTTTGCCTTACCCCAGAACTACCAGTTGGACAAATTTTGCACAAGAACTCCTCACAAAAAAGCCTGGAAAGTGGATGCTCTGTCCTTCAGCTGGGAAAACCTATCACTCTATGCCTTTCCTCTCTGCCTCTACTCTCCAAAGTGCTACTAAAAGTCAAACAGGACAAACCAAAAATGATTTTGATTGCTCCAGACTGGCCTTGCCAACACTGGTACCCACTCTTATGCAGTCTGTCACAAATCTCTCCATGCCACCTGCCTCAGACACCTTCCTTACTGTCTCAGCAGAACAACCAAATTCTGCACGGTTAAGCACTTAAATTCCCCCTTAGCATCCCTCAGCAAACCTGTGATGGATGTCATTTTGGAGGCAAGAAGACCTAGTACTAGAAAATCTTATGCTGACAAATGGAAAATATTCTGTGCCTGGAATCAATCTCAAAGGGATAAGCACAGCAGTGCCCAATTTACCTCAGATTTTGCAGTACTTAACGGAGATGCTACACAAGGGCCTGTCTTTTTCTTCCATAAAAATCAATGCCTCAGCCATTTCAGCTCATTACAACACAGAACCTCCCCTCTTCTCTCATCCTCTGCTAAAACAGTATTTCAGAGGGGCCAAAAACTTGAGACCACCCAGGAGAGCTCCAACTCCTGCCTGAGACCTTAACTTTGTATTGGAGAAACTCCCTGACCTTCCTTTCGAGCCAGCTGCTACTGCAGACTTAAAATGTTTCTCCTGGAAAACAGCCTTTCTTTTAGCAATCACTTCGGCTAGAAGGATTTCTGAATTACAGGCCCTTATGGCAGTGGAGCCTTTCATCATTTTTCATGCAGACAGGGTGTCACTCAGGACCAACCCATCCTTCATGCCCAAGGTGATATCCAGTGTGGCTCTTAATCAGTCCATTCATTTGCCAACTTTCTTTTCCAATCCACAGAACAAGAGGGAGCGGATTTTGCATTCATTAGATGTACACAGACAACTTAGATTTTACTTGGACAGGACTAAATCTCGAAGAAAATCTGAACAACTGCTGGTAGCATTTGCTGCAGAGGGAAAGGCTATTTCAAAGCAAACCATTTCCAAATGGATAAGCCATTGTATTAATTTCTGCTATAAGCACCCTGGAAAACCAATCCCCCAGGGGATCGGATCCTATTCCACCAGGGCTGCATCTACTTCTACAGCCTTTCTCAGAGGTGTTCCTACCAGGGATATTCTAGAAGCTGCTACCTGGAGTTCATTTCATACTTTCACCAAACATCATCATTTACCAATTTTCTCTAAATTCAGAGCTGGCTTTGGCACTGCTGTTTTGCAGGGCCTTATAGCCGGTCCTATTGCTGTATAAATCCATCCTCCCAACCATAGCTTTGAGAATCTACCCAAATGTAATGACTGCAACAGTGAACCATGAGCATAGTACAGTTGTGTACACTTACATAAATGTAGATGTTAGAGTGTATTCACTGTTGTAGTCCTGGTTACCCTCCCTCCAGCCCCCTGTTTTTCTCTTACTATGCTTGTACTTTATTTTACTACACTTAAAAGCCTTTTTGGTGTATTTGCTTTTGTTTCGAGGTATATTTTTTGTGTTTAAATTAATTATATACATATTTTGCTCCCCATTTGGGGGGCATCTGACATCTGGGGCAAGAAAAACTGATGTAATGGCGTCTGCTGCATGTTTTATACCCCTGAGACGGCTTGGCGTCATGGAAGAAGGGACAGCAACTGATGCAGGACCCAAGACTTTGTTAATTAGGCCGACTGAGGGCAACCTGCCAGCAAATTACCCAAATGTAATGACTGCAACAGTGAATACACTCGAACATCTACATTTATGGTAAGTATACACAACTGTACTGTCTCCTTTCTGACATTTCCTCTTATTCTCAGGATGTCCTTCAAGAATGCAACTGCAGTCATAACATATGGGTTGTCCTGCCTCAGGCAGCCCTCGGTCGGCCGAATTCCAAAGTTTGGGTCCGGCGTCGGCTGGTGTCGCCTCCTCTCCAACGTCACAACGGCTGGAGTATAAAGGCATCGGCCGACGCCATCTTCTCCAATCTTTCTTGCCGCGCAGTGCCCGAAGCAGAAGCAGTTCGCAAGTGCCGGTCGGCCAGCTCCTGTGTTTTCAGTACCGAAGTCATCTGAAAGCTAAGTACCCCGTTGGGGAACATTTTTTCTTGCCTCAGCCGATGTCAGAACAAATTGAGAAAGTTAGTAATTGTTTGTCTTGTGGTAAACAAATACCTCATAAGGACTTCCATTCTTACTGTCTTCCTTGCCTGGGCCCAGACCACGACGTCTCGGCCTGTGCTGCCTGTGCTTGCTTTAATAAGCGCACTCTCAGGCGCCGGGCAGAATTTGCTGAAGACTTTTTTGGCGAATCCTTCGCATATACCATGCCGTCGGATCAACCGACAGCTCAATCTTCCAAAAAACGGAAGGACCGGGACCGGCATCCTCGGCCCGCGTCCTCTACCGATACTACTCCTAGACCCTCCGCTAGTGCTTCGGTCCCTGCGGAAGCGGTAATTCAGCCGCTCCAGGCTGACGACACAGCGTTAACTAGTCCTTCGGTCACAGAGACCTCTCTGGTGCCGGTTGTTGATTTTCCTCCGGATACCGAAGTTCTTGATTTACCCGACACCATTCCGGTGGACAAAGTCACTCCTGCATGTGGGGCTGCTAGGCCTCCTGTATCTATGTCCATCAAGGCCTTTGCACGTGCTAAGGCCGCCAGCCAGGCCAAAGCCCATCCTAAACCTGCTGTCCAGGCCCCCTATTCTGATAAACAGATTATGTCTCTTGCTGCAGACCTTATTTCCCTTATCAGGGGGTCTCAGCCTCACCCAGACAGAGGTTCTCAGCCTCCTGCAGAGAAAAGGCCTAGAACTGAGCAGACTGAAAATCTCTCTTCAGATGAGGCCTCTGGGGATTCTGAGCATTCAGATATTCAAGAAGAATCCTTCCAGGCCTATGAGGACTCTGATTCTGAGGAATCAATACCTGTGCCTCTCCTCCAGAGGATTTCTCTTTTGGTGAAGTCCTGCACTCAAGAGGGAACATTTCCAATGGCAGGGTCAGGAATTCTCTGATACCAGGAAAAGGCTCCGTACCTTCCTAAAGCTTCCCCAGCACAGACCTTTAGCTATTCCTCCTGTGATGGATGTTTTGGATGATGTTTTCTCTGATTCCAGTGCTAACCCTGACTCTCTCCCCCCTGCTCCTGTCAAGCCAGACAGATATTACAGAGTCCCTGACACTCACAAACATCTCTTTAAGGCCCACACCGTGGATTTAGAAACTATTTCACAGGGTCCCAAGGGAAGTGGCTACCTCCACTGCCAAGAATCCTTTGCCAGCGGATAGGGAAGCCAGGTCTGTGGAGAGATGGGGTAAAAAAGTTTATACCTCTACCACCCTAGCCATGAGGTCTCTTAACTGCCTTTTTCATATGTTTCAGTACCAGGATTTTTTACTGGATGATTTACAGAAAAAGTTAGCCTCTCCTGAGCCTATTGACAGAAAGGCATTGCAGGATCACATACATAACACTCAGCAGGTTAACAATCATTTTCTTCAGTGTGGTTATGATGCATTGGAAGCTTCATGTAGGGCAGCTATGACTGGGGCTGTGATACGTAGACATGCTTGGTTAAAAGATCAGCCACTGCCAGACCATGTCAAAGTAAAGTTACTTGATGCACCTCTGGAAAAACAGAAGCTTTTTGGCGCTAATGCACAAGATGTGTTAAAGTCCATTGAGGAAAAAGCTAAGTCAGTACAGACAGTCAAGCATTTCCTCCAGGTTCAGCCACCCAGATTCAGTAGAAACTGGCCTTCAAAGAATTGGTCCTTCCCAGACTCAGACAAGTTTCAAAGGGGAAAGAACAGGCGTGGCTGAGGCCGAGGACAATACCGGGGCTCCTACAGGGGACGCCAGTGGCAACCTACAAATCAAAGAAGTGCTGCAGCCAGTCCAGCTGCACCACAAGGACAATCACAATGACTTGACTTTCATACCGCCTACAAGGGCTCAGAGAGAAGCACCCTTGGGCGGAAAATTATCCTTATTCTCAAAGAACTGGCATATCTTAACCAAGGACAGTTAGATTCTGGATTTAGTAGACAAGGGTTACAGATTTCACTTCCATACTTTACCTACAAGACAAGGCATGCCAAACCTGCCACACCATCAAAGGGCAGAGGCACTCATTCAAGTTTCAAAGCTATTAAGTATAAAAGCAATAGAAAAGGTACCTCCCCAGGAACAAGGCCAGTGATTCTATTCAAGACTGTTCCTTGTTCCAAGAAAGGAAAACAAATGGAGGCCTATACTGGACTTGTCTACTCTAAATACTTTTCTCATTGTGCCAAAGTTCAAAATGCTGACGTTACAGCAACTCCTTCCCATGCTGGGCAAGGGGTCTTGGCTGGTCACTCTGGACCTCAAGGAGGCATACCTGCATGTCCCAATCAGACATAGCTGCAGAAGATACCTCAGATTTCTTGCAGGGACAGAGCATTATCAATTCTCAGCATTGCCGTTTGGATTATCTACTGCGCCCAGAGTGTTTACGAAATGCCTGGCATCAGTAGTGGCACACTGCAGACTCCAGGGAATTCAAATATACCCCTACCTGGACGACTGCCTCATACAAGCAGACAACAGACAAACCTTAATAAAAAACCTGGACTATGTCATGCAATTACTACAGGCCTTGGGATACACAGTCAACATTCAGAAATCAAGGCTGCTGCCATCCCAACAGATTATTTTCCTAGGAGCCAAACTGGACACACAAACACAAATGGCCTACCTCACAGAGGAAAAACAACAGCAGTTACCAGAGTACTTCAAAGGCCTAGCACAGCTCTCCCAGCTGACTGCAAGGAAACTCCTGCAGGCCCTGGGGTTCATGGCAACATGCATTCTTCTGATACCTTTGGCAAGACTTCATATGAGAAAGCTGCAATGGTATTTGAAAAGCTTATGGTCCCAACACAGCCAAAGCCTAGAGGACGTAATCCCACTTATTCCATGCCTGCAAAAGGAATTCTTGTGGTGGGCTCAAGCAAGTCAATTAAACAAAGGCATGTCTTTCAACAGACCTCAAGCAGGTCAAATAATTCAACAGATGCCTCAGATCATGGATGGGGGGGGGCGCACATGGAGGGCAGATGCGTTCAAGGTCAATGGACACCAAAGGAAAGACATCTGCACATAAACCAAAAAGAGATGCTGGCAGTGATACATGCAATCGAGAGTTTCGAAAAATCACTGCAGCAAGGACATTTACTAATAAGGACAGACAACACCACTGTCATGTGGTATATAAACAAGCAGGGAGGGACTCATTCATACACCCTCTGCAGACTAACAATGATTCTCTGGGAAAAAGCACTGAGTCTGAAGATACACCTGCAATCCCAGTTTGTGCCAGGCAAGGACAATGTACTGGCGGACAAGCTGAGCAGAAATTTCTTGGATCCACACAAATGGATGCTGCATCCCCACATTTTCTCACAAATAACAAAGACATGGGGAACACCGGACATAGATCTATTTGCATCTCACACGAATCATCACCTGGAAAAGTTCTGTACCAGGACCCACCATGCACTGGCCTGGACAAACGGATGCTCTCTCCTTCAGCTGGAATTCCCTAAAAATTTATGCATTTCCTCCTCTGCCACTGTTGACCAAGGTGATCCAGAAGATCAAAGCAGAACAACCAACAGGCATTTTGATAGCTCCAGACTGGCCAAAGCAACACTGGTACCCATTGCTGTTGAGCATAACTCGGACCAAACCGTGGCCTCTGCCCCTATGGCCCCTGCTCCTAACACAACACAACTACAGGACTGTTCACCAAAACCTGAAAACATTACATCTGACAGCCTGGAGGTTACTTTAACTCCTTCCGCTTCCAATCTTTCCAAGGCAGTTCAGGACATCTTATTGGAAGCACGCAGACCATCCACCAGAAAAGCCTATTCAGCCAAGTGGAAGAGATTCAGCATCTGGGCTGCTAACAGGGGTCAGGATACAACAGTACGGAGTATACCGCAGATATTGGAATACTTGGCAGAAATGTTTCATTCTGGACTCTCATATTCTTCCATAAAGATTCATGCCTCAGCAATCTCAGCAAGATACAATTGTGATCCACCAGTGTTCTCACATCCTTTGCTAAGACAGTTCCTGAGAGGGATAAAGAATATCAAGCCTCCCAGAAAACAACCGGTACCTGCATGGGACCTCAATTTTGTACTGGAAAAATTATCTCTGCCTCCCTTTGAGCCAGCAGCAACCTCGGAGATGCAATTTCTATCATGGAAAACGGTTTTTCTATTGGCAGTCACATCAGCAAGAAGAGTCTCGGAGATACAGGCACTCATGGCAGTACCTCCTTTCCTCATTTTCCATCAGGACAGAGTCTCTCTAAGAACAAATCCTTCTTTCCTGCCAAAGGTGATTTCCAGGGTGTCTCTAAATCAAGCTATTCACCTTCCTACTTTCTTCCCCAATCCTCAAAATAGAGAGGAAAGACTGCTGCATACCTTGGACATGCACAGGCAACTACGCTACTACTTGGACAGAACTAAGGCCACCAGAAAGTCTGACCAGCTGTTTGTAGCCTATGCTGCTGGAATACAAGGAAAAGCAATCTCCAAGCAAACAATTTCAAAATGGATTGGACACTGCATCAGATTCTGCTATTCTTACCATGGAAAAAGTGTGCCAGCCAATATTAGGCCACACTCCACCAGAGCTATAGCCACATTCACAGCTTTCCTAAGAGGAGTGGCTACAAAGGACATTCTAGAGGCTGCTACATGGAGCTCCGTGCATACATTTACCAAACACTACAACCTGCCTTTATACTCCAGATCCCGAGCAGGCTTTGCTTCGGCAGTCCTGCAGGGCATTTTAGCTACACCATCTTTTTCTTGGCTCCATCCACCCCCAGCTTGGCTATGGTATTCAACCCATATGTTATGACTGCAGTTGCATTCTTGAAGCACATAGTACAGTTTTGTACCTACCATAAATGTAGATGTCCGATAGATATGCAACTGCAGTCGGATTTTCCCTCCGCCTTCCCCTCTTTTCCTTCATTTGGGTCCATTCCCCCTGTTCCTTTAGCTGGGGGTATCTCCTATGGTGTATCTGTTTATTACTGTTGTGCATGTCTGGAATTGTTTATCCATTCACCAAATTTAGCCTTCCTAGGAGGGCACCTGGCATCTGGGGCAAGAAACACTGAAGAAGATGGCGTCGGCCGATGCCTTTATACTCCAGCCGTTGTGACGTCTGAGAGGAGGCGACACCAGCCGACGCCGGACCCAGACTTTGGAAGTCGGCCGACCGAGGGCTTCCTGAGGTAGGACAACCCATATGTTATGACTGCAGTTGCATATCTATCGGACATCTACATTTATGGTAGGTACAAAACTGTACTTTCCTCCAGAAAGTAAAGACAGGCAGTGACAAAGTCGTTCTTGTAGTCCATCCTGGAATTGACAACTCTGGATGTTCATCGTGTTACCCTGCTGCAGTCATCACACTTGGGTTATTCTGTCGTCAGGCGGTCCCGCAGTCGGCCGGAATTCCAAAGTCTTGGTCTGGCGTCGGTTGCTGTCGCCTCTTCCCTGATGTCAGTGCGCCAGGGGTATATATAATGCAACCAACGCCATTTTCTTCAGTCTTTCTTGCCGTGCGGTGCCCGAAGTAGAAGCAGTTCGCAAGTGCTTGTCGGCAGACTCCTGAGATTTTCGAATTCGAATTTCAGACCGAAGTCTTCTATAACGCTAAGTACCCCATTGGGGAAACTTTTCTTGCCTCAGACCGATGTCAGAAAAAGTTAACAATTGTATTTCTTGTGGGAAGCAAATAACTCATAAGGATTTTCATTCTTGTTGCATACCTTGCCTAGGCCCAGACCACTACGTAACTTCTTGTCGGTTTTGTGCTAGGTTTAATAAGCGTACTATTAAAAGACACTTTGTTTTCGCACAACACTACGGTAGGAAATTTAACTACACCATGCCGTCAGAGCAAACGACTGCTGGCGTGCACAAAAAAACGCAAGGATAAGGACAGACAGGCCAGGCCTAAGCCAGATTCCGAGGCCTCGGCTGATCCGGTCTCCGGTCCTGTCCGATGCAGCCCCTGACTACTGCAGATCTGGAACCCGAGACCGCTACGCAAATTTTGGCGGAATGCACCAGGCCCTTCTGACGACATTGCTACAAAAGACGTCAGTGCTACAGAAATGCCATCGGTTTCTGAGGTCGTTTTTAGACCAACGACCCTCACCATTAAAACGTTTTCTAAGTCAAAAACTCCTACTAAATCTAAAAGGACTGCACTTCAGTCTCCTGTTCAAGGCCCCATGCCTAAGAAACAGATGCTCAAAATGGCTGAAGATTTCATTTCTTTAATCAGGGGCTCCCAGCCCCCTCCTGACAAAAGGCCTAGACAAGAGGAAGATTATGCATCCTCTGAACAAGTGTCCATTTCTTCAGACTCCTCTGAGGACCAAGATTACTCCTTCTCTGCTTATGAAGATTCTGATGCTGAGGACTCTATTCCCTCAGCTTCTCCTCCTGAAGACTACTCCTTTGGGGAAACTTTACACACTATGAGGGAACATTTTCACTGGGCAGGTCAGGACTGCTCTGACACGAAAAGGCTCAGAGAGTTTCTTTTACTCCCCCAACACAGACCTCTTGCCATCTCTCCAGTTTTGGACATTGTGGATGATGTCTATTTAGAATCCAGTTTGAACCCAGACTCTCTACCTCCTGCTCCGGCTAAACCTGACAGATACTATAGAGTGCCTGATTCCCACAAATTTCTTTACAAAAGCCCTGTAGCTGACCCAGGGACTATCTCCCAGGGTCCCAAGGGGGCTAAGGCTTCTATGGCTAAAAACCCAGTACCTTCTGAGAGGGATTCCAGAGCACTAGACAGGTGGGGGGAAAAAGGTTTACACCTCAGCCACACTAGCTATGAGGGCACCGAATTGTCAATTTTACATGCTTAAGTATCAGCAATTCCTAATCTCTCAGTTAAAGCAAAGAATAACCACTCTCCCTCAACAATCTGATTGAAAGAAGTACAGGATCTGTTGCACGCCACTGAGCAGGTGGGCAAACATACCTTACAATGTGGGTTTGATTCCTTCGAGGCCTCCTGCAGTGCAGCTGTCACTGGGTCCGTTATACGTAGGCATGCTTGGTTAAAGGAACAAACTCTGCCTGATCATGTTAGAGCAAAACTTCTAGATGCTCCCTTACAGCAGGATGTTTTTTTTGGAGTTAAAGCAGAAGAAGTTTTTAAGAAAATGGAGGATAAGGCAAAATCTATGCACAGAGATTTCCTACAGGTACAACCCCCTCGCTTCAGCAGAAACTGGCCAACAAAAAATTGGTCCTTTCCAGCTACTGACAGACCGCAGAGGGGTAAATACAGACGCCAAAGGGGCAGAGGACAACCACAAGCCCAGTATAAACCTCACCAATGGGGTACTACAACACAGAAGGGAGGAGAAGACAGGTCTCAATCCACCAGAAGGCAAACTCAATGACTTGCACCTCATCTGGCCAAGCAATACTCTCTTGGCAGCCCCCTTGGGGGGAAAACTCACACTTTTTGCAGACAACTGGCACATTGTCACAAAGGACAAAAGGGTCCTAGACATAATTTTACGAGGATACAGATTCCACTTTCACACCTTGCCAATGAAGAGGAATGCCAAACCTGCCACAAAATCAATGGGCAGAGGCACAAAAGCAAATTACAGCTCTCATGGACATGAGAGCCATTCAACTGGTACCTACTCGAGAGCAGGGCCAAGGATTTTACTCAAGACTCTTTCTAGTGCCCAGAAAGGACAATGCCTGGAGACCAATTCTGGACCTTTCAATTCTAAACACTTACAAGTACCCAAATTCAAGATGCTAACACTACAGCAGCTACTTCCCATGTTGGGCAAGGAAGCATGGCTAGTAACGGACCTCAAGGAGGCATACCTGCATGTCCCTATCAGACAAAGTTGCAGAAGATACCTCCGTTTCATTGCAGGTTCAACCCATTACCAATTCTCTGCACTGCACTTTGGCTTATCTACTGCACCCAGAGTTTTCACAAAATGCCTGGCACCAGTAATTGCATACTGCAGACAGAGTAATTCAAATATACCCGTACCTGGACGACTGCCTCATCCAAGCAGAAAGCAAAGACATATTTTTACAACATCTGGCCTTTGTTAAACATGTACTAAACTGCCTGGGGTACACAGTAAACGAAAAGAAGTCAAAACTAGTACCCACACAAAAAATGACATTCCTGGGTGCCAGTTTGAATACAACTGCCCAGAAGGCTTATCTAACGCCAGACAAACTACAAATGACTCAATATTTCAAGACAATGGCAACAAAGACCCAATTAACTGCAAGAAAAATTCTGCAGGCTTTGGGCTTCATGGCATCTTGCATACTAATAATACCATTTGCAAAGCTGCGTATGAGGAAATTACAGTGGAACCTAAAAAGCGTATGGTCACAACACAGCCACAGCTTGGACACAATGATATCTCTCATTCCCTGCTTACAACAGGAATTTCTATGGTGGTCACAGGCATGTCACCTCAACAAGGGTCAGCCTTTCACCTTGCCCCCAGCCAGGCAAACTATCACAACAGATGCTTCAGACTACGCCTGCACACATGGCAGGACAATGCATTCAAGGCCTATGGACTGCAGATCAAAGAAATCTGCACATAAATCAAAAAGAGATGCTAGCTGCACAGAAAGCTCTGACAGCCTTCAAGGATCTATTACATCCAGGACAACTTGCAATAAAGACGGACAACACCACAGTAATGTGGTACATAAACAAGGGGGTACACATTCCTACCCTCTATGCAGGCAAGCAATGATCTTATGGAACACTGCTCTGGCTTACCAAGTTCAGTTACAAGCTCAATTCCTGCCAGGACAGAAGAACACATTGGCAGACGACCTCAGCAGAAACATCAAGGATCCCCACGAGTGGAAACTAGATCCACAAATATTTGCAATGATAACTCAAAAATGGGACCGTCCAGACATAGACCTGTTTGCCAGTCCGCAAAACTATCAACTAACAAAATTTTGTACAAGGACATTTCACCATCAAGCTTGGAAAGTGGACGCACTCTTTCAGTTGGAAAAACCTGACAGTATATGCCTTCCCTCCATTGCCTCTCCTCACAAAGGTTCTTCTGAAAGTCAAAAAGAAGAGACCACGACTAATTCTCATAGCCCCAGACTGGCCATGCCAGCACTGGTACCCGCTATTGAGAAATATGGCCCACAGCCCACCATGGATATTGCCTCAAATCCCCTATTTGCTCACACAACAAAACAACCAGATTCTTCACAGCCAGCTAAAAACTTTAAATCTGGCTGCATGGCTAATCAACTAAACATCCAACCAGCTCCTCTTTCACAAGCAGTTTTGGATGTTATTCTGGAAGCCAGGAGTCCAAACACCAGGAAGGCTTATTCAGACAAATGGAAAAGGTTTTGTGCCTGGAACCAAGCTAAAGTCCACGACACAATTCAGTCTCACATGCCTCACATTCTACAGTATTTAGCTGAGATGTTGCACAAAGGACTTTCTTTTTCCTCCATTAAAATCCATGCTTCAGCTATTTCAGCTTACTACAACACGGATCCACCTTTGTTTTCACATCCTCTTCTAAGGCAGTTCCTCAGAGGGGCAAAAAACATTAGACCACCCAGGAGAGCTCCTACACCAACATGGGACCTCAGTTTTGTTCTGGAAAAACTAACACTGCCTCCCTTTGAACCAGCTTTCTCTGCAGATCTTCAGTTCCTATTATGGAAGACTGCCCTGCTCCTAGCAATAACTTCGGCTAGAAGAGTCTCAGAGCTACAGGCACTAATCTCAGTGGAACCTTTCCTCATTTTTCATCAAGACAGGGTTTCTCTACGAACTAATCCTTCCTTCATGCCTAAGGTGGTTTCCAATGTGGCTTTAAATCAGACCATCCACTTACCCACCTTCTTCCCAAATCCACAGAACAAAGGTGAGAGACTCCTGCATTCCTTGGACATTCACAGGCAACTTCGTTACTACTTGAACAAAACTAAGGCTTTCAGAAAATCTGACCAGCTCTTTGTATCCTATGCTACAGCTTCTCAAGGGAAGGCTATATCAAAGCAAACCATTTCTAAATGGATAGGTCATTGTATACGTTTCTGCTATACCCATCATGGGAAACCAGTTCCTGCTACCATTAGATCCCACTCTACCAGGGCAACAGCTACCTCTACAGCTTTTCTCAGGGGGGTTCCAACCAAGGAGATTTTAGAAGCTGCAACTTGGAGTTCAGTACACACCTTTTACCAAACACTGTCACTTACCTCTTTACTCTAAGACCAGGGTGGGCTTCGCCACTGCAGTTCTGCAGGGCCTTATAGCCTCCACCAGCCCTCTATGATACCTCCTCCCTATCTTAGCTTTGGGATTCAACCCAAGTGTGATGACTGCAGCAGGGTAATACGATGAACATAGTACAGTTTTGTACCTACCATAAATGTAGATGTTCGAGTGTTCACCCTGCTGCAGTCCAGGTTACCTTCCCTCCATCCCCTCTTATCTACTGGCTAAATCTCTTCAATACCTTACTGATGTATTTGCTTATAGCTGAAGGGATTTTGTGTTTGTGCAGAGGTTACTCCGTTTGGTACTAATTTCTGACCACCTTTTTTGGGGGCACCTGACATCTGGGGCAAGAAAAAATGAAGAAAATGGCGTCTGTTGCATTATATATACCCCTGGCGCACTGATGTCAGGGAAGAGGCGACAGCAACCGATGCCGGACCAAGACTTTGGAATTCCGGCCGACTGCGGGGACTGCCTGACGACAGGATAACCCAAGTGTGATGACTGCAGCAGGGTGAACACTCGAACATCTACATTTATGGTAGGTACATAACTGTACTTTCCCCTTGCTTTGACTTCCCCTCAGATCCTGTTAACTCACCCATCCAGTTGGCCCCACCTGTCTTTTTGTGCTCTGAAGTTGTTTACTTTAGTTTCTTCAGTTTTGATGATGCCCAGGGACACCATTTACCATGGCATGGTGGTCCATATAGTTACTTCTGCTCAGAAACCAAATACCACGAAAAAGTATGAAAGTAAGCAAATGCACTGTTTTTGGTTTGGGGCTTGGAAAAAAGTTGTCTGCTTACTGCATCTGCAGCTTTGCTTCTAAGTCCACATGACTGTTACTGATAATTTCCACCAGGGCTTTCAGATCTATTCCTTGGCTTCTGTAAAGATTTAAAAGGCCTTTCTCAGGGGAGTTTTTTTTAGCAGGCTGATGGTTAAGAATATGTCCACCTTTGGTGCTCTCTTTTCTTTTGGAAAAGTCCAACCTGCCCTTTTTTGAGGCAGCCCTGTATAGCAAGCTTGAAGTTTCTGTCCTGCAACCCCCTCTTCCTGATAGCCAATACTTCTGCAAGACAGATTTGTGACCTGCAGGCTTTATATATTGATTTTTCTTACCTGGTCTTCCGCAAAGGTAGGGTAGTCCTGCAGACTAACTAATTTACCTTCAGTCTCAAAGTAGTTATTTGGGCAAATCTTAATCCATTAATCTCATTGTATTCTTCCATTGTTACTTTAATAAGGGAGTGTATTTATTGTTGTTTATGAACTTGTATAGACAGATCAGATTTTGTCTTAAACTGGACTAAAGACCAGTAAGAATTCCTAGGAGGAGGAGTTTTTTTTTCAAATCTCCCAACTTCCATTTCTGAGGAGCCCCATCTGATTGCTCCATTGCTTGCAGACATTCAGCGTGTTTGTGGAGGTGGGAGCCAGGCATTCCATCAACTGCTGTCAAAAGCCCTACAACCTGCTTGTTCCTGCTCAGAAAACCTTATTGGCCCATCCATTCCCCCCAAAAGTGAGTGTGTTGTGTTAGGTGGTAGTTCAGCTTGCCATTTCCTCTTGTGGCCTACCATTCGGCTGCCTGAACACTTGTTCATAGCTTCCTGGTCTTGAGAGGAAGTATGTTTGCTGCCATGCGTACTTTCTGTTCCCTGGCTTATCATGAAAGTCTCTTCCAATGACATGGAAGCCAACATGGCCTCTCCATGTGGGATACAACACCTAGTCACTGCTAGGTTTTGCCAGTGCCATGAGCCTAGCAGCTTTCCTCCCACCAAAAATTAATGATTTTGTGGTGAACATTTAAAACTGTCCTTCCTTATCTAGTCTTACATACACCAGTGTTGTTAATTGATCACTGGTTCCTTTCTTGATCCTTTTCTATTTACTTTGTGTATGCTTCTGCTAGGAGATGTCTGAGGATGAGGTTTCAAGTTTGGCTTTTATGCTGATGATGATGCTGTTATACCTCTACTTCACACAGTACTTTTAAAATTGTAAATAAACTTGTCTCTGATTTGGAATGCATCCACAACTGAATGATTAATCATTTGAAGTTCAGTGCCATCAAGATGACTTATTTGACCGATGTTTATCGTGTTTCACTGTTGCATTCATTACACTTGGGTTATCCTGCTGGCAGGTGATCCGTAGTCGGCCCGAGTTCCAAAGTTTTGGTCCGGCGTCTGTTGCTATCACCTCTTCCCTGACGTCAGTGCGCCAGGGGTATAAAAGTTGCAACCGACGCCATTTTCTCCAGTCTTACTTGCCGTGCGGTGCCCAAAGCAAAAGCAGTTCGCAAGTGCCAGTCAGCAGACTCCTGAGATTTTCAAAATTGAGTTTCAGTACCGAAGTCTTCAATAAAGCTAAGTACCCTGTTGGGGAAACTTTTTCTTGCTCCAGACCGATGTCCGTAAAAGTTAATAATTGTATTTCTTGTGGGAAGCAAATACCGCATAAGGACTTTCACTCTTACTGTATTCCTTGCCTTGGCCCTGACCATGATGTTACTAGTTGTCGGTTTTGTGCTAGATTCAATAAACGCACTATTAAACGTCTGATTTTGCTTTACATTATTTTGGTCCGAGGTCCAAAACCGACGACGAAGCCTCTTCTAGGCCAGTCGCCGGTTCACCGGTTTTCAGTGAGGTGCTTTCGCAGCCCTGGACACCCGCTACCTCAGAGCCACAGGCCGTAACCGACAGCCACGTGGGGACACAGAAGCATGTGGAAACTCAAGGTATTGGGCCTACGGAAACTATTCCCTCAGATGGGTCCGGAGCCGCTGAGCAGGCATAGTCTTCTGAGGGTGTTTTCAGACCTTCACAGCTTACAATTGAGCCCACTATATCAGCAAAGGCAAAGTCAAAAACACCATTAAAGACAAGGAAACAAGTACAGCATTCTCCAGAACAGTCATCCACGCCAAAGAAACAGATGCTTAAAATGGCCGAAGACCTAATTACTTCAATCAGGGGTTCCCATCCCCCTCCTGACAAAAGGCCTAGGCAAGACACTGATTATGATTCCTCTGATTCCTCTTCTGATCAGGGATATTCTCTCCCTCCCTATGGAGGACTCTGATGCAGATGAGTCCATACCTTCAGCCTCTCTGCCTGAGGATTATTCTTTTGGGGAAAACCTGCACATCATGAGGGAGCATTTCAATTGGAGCCAGGATTATTCAGAATCCAAGAAAAGGCTCAGAGACTTCCTTTTATTGCCTCAGCACAGGCCACTGGCTATCCCCCCTGTGCTTGATATTGTTGATGATGTTTTTTCTGAATCCAGTCTGTCTCCTGATTCTTTACCCCCTGCACCAGTCAAGCCAGACAGGTACTACAGGGTCCCTGACTCTCATAAATTTCTTTACAAAAATCCCGCTGCAGACCCAGAAACAATTTTTCAGGGTCCTAAAGGGGTTATGGCTTCCACTGCTAAAAATCCTGTCCCCTCGGATAGGGATTCCAGAGCTCTGGACAGATAGGGGAAAAAGGTTTACACTTCTGCTACTTTAGCTGTAAGAGCTTTAAACTGCCAGTTTCACATGCTTAAATATCAACAGTACCTCATGTCATTGGTAAAACAGATTGCTGCTCTTATGGACATGTGAGCTATTCAAAATGTTCCACAGCAAGAACAGAGACAAGGATTTTACTCGAGACTTTTCTTAGTACCCAGAAAGGACGAAGCCTGGAGACCAATACTGGGCCTGTCAGTCCTAAATACTTTCCTGGATGTTCCAAAATTCAAAATGTTAACACTACAGCAACTTCTGCCCATGCTGGGAAAGAAGGCTTGGCTAGTTACTTTGGACTTCAAGGAGGTATACCTGCATGTCCCAATCAGACAATCTTGCAGAAGCTACCTCAGATTCATAGCAGGCTCAATGCATTACCAATTCTCTGCACTGCCCTTTGGCTTATCTACTGCGCCCAGGGTCTTCACAAAATGCCTGGCACCAGTAATTGCATTTTGCAGACAAAAAGGAATTCAAATATATCCCTACTTGGACGACTGCCTTATTCAAGCAGAGAGCAAGGACATTCTTCTAAAGCATCTGGCGTTTGTAAAAAGATTGCTAATTTGCCTAGGGTACACAGTAAATAAAAAGAAATCAAAACTAGTGCCCTCTCAAGAGATAATATTCCTGGGTGCAAGCTTAAATACAACTGCCCAGATGGCTTATCTCACGCCAGACAAAGGCAACTGACTTACTTTCAAATGATGGCAACAAAAACCCAGCTCCCTGCAAGAAAAATTCTGCAGGCCCTGGGCTTCATGGCATCCTGCATTCTACTAATTCAATATGCAAAACTGCATATGAGGAAACTACAATGGTATCTAAAAAGTGTTTGGACTCAGCATTGTCACAGCCTGGAGACGATCATAACTTTAATTCCCTGCCTACAACAGGAGTTTCGATGGTGGTCCTAGGCCTGTCACCACAACAAGGGACAGCCTTTCACTTTACCCACTGCCAGGCAGACAATAACAACGGATGCATCGGATTATGCCTGGGGGCACATATGGCAGGGAAATGTATTCAGGGCACGTGGCCCAAGGAGCAAATGCATCTTCACATCAATCAAAAAGAGATGCTAGCTGTACAGAATTCCCTGACAGCTTTCAAGGACCTAATACATCCAGGACAACTATTAATAAAGATGGACAATACCACAGTTATGTGGTACATAAACAAGCAGGGGGGCACACATTCCTACCCCTTTTGCAGACAAGCCGTGACTTTGTGGAACACAGCACTAACCTGTCAAGTACATCCGCAGGCACAATTCCTGCCAGGAACAAAAAATACACTGGCAGACGAACTAAGCAGAAATCTCATGAATCCTCACGAATGGAAGCTAAATCCACAAGTGTTCACCATGATAACGAGGAAATGGGGACGCCCAGACATTGATCATTTTGCCTCCCCTCACAATTACCAAATACAGAAGTTTTGCACAAGAACTTATCACTCTCAAGCATGGAAAGTGGATGCTCCGTCATTCAGATGGAAAGGCTTGACAAGTCTATGCCTTCTCTCCGATGCCTCTTCTTACCAAGGTGCTACTAAAAGTCAGACAAGAAAGGCCAAAAATGATCCTGATTGCCCCAGACTGGCCACGCCAGCACTGGTACCCAATCCTAAAGAGTTTGTCTCAAGGCCCAGCTTGGCTTCTACCTCAAATTCCTCATCTTCTGACGCAACAAAACAATCAGATTCTGCACAGTCAACTCAGAACCCTAAACCTGGCAGCATGGCAGATAATGTAGCCACTCAGACTGCACCTCTCTGTAAAGCTGTTATGGATGTCATTTTAGAAGCCAGGAGGCCCAGCACTAGGAAATCTTATGCAGAAAAATGGAAGAGATTCTGTGCTTGGAACCAGGCACAAGGGCTTGAACCAATTGTCCCTAATATACCTCAGATTTTACAATACCTAACTGAGATGCTGGACAAAGGCTCATCTTTCTCATCTATTAAAATCCATGCGTCTGCCATTTCAGCTCATTACAATACGGAACCTCCTATTTTTTCACATCCTCTACTATGACAGTACCTCAGAGGGGCAAAAATATAAGACCCCCAAGGAGAGCACCAGTACCTACTTGGTACCTCAATTTTGTTTTAGAAAAACTCACACTGCCTCCTTTTGAACCAGCCAGCACAGCTGATCTAAAATTCTTGTCATGGAAAACTGCTCTGCTCCTAGCAATAACTTCAGCAAGAAGAGTCTCAGAGTTACAGGCATTAATGGCTGTGGAACCTTTCCTCATTTTTCATCAGGACAGGGTTTCTCTTAGGACAAACCCAACATTCATGCCAAAAGTGGTCTCCAATGTGGCCTTAAACCAAACCATTCATTTACCTACTTTTTACCCAAATCCCCAGAATAAAGGGGAGAGACTTCTGCACGCTTTGGATATATACAGACAGCTACGATTCTACTTGGACAAAACAAAAGCTTTCAGAAAAACTGAGCAACTGTTTGTAGCATATGCTGCAGGATCACAAGGAAAGCCTATTACAAAGCAGACAGTCTCGAAATGGATAGGACACTGCATCCACTTCTGTTATGCACAACATGGCAAATCAGTGCCTAAGGGCATTAGGCCTCATTCTACCAGAGCAGCAGCCACTTAAGCAGCTTTCCTCAGAGGAATACCAACCAAAGACGTTTTAGAAGCTGCAACCTGGAGCTCAGTGCACACTTTCACAAAGCGCTACCACTTACCTCTCTACTCTAAATCCAGAGCTGGCTTTGCCACTGCAGTTCTGCAGGGTTTGGTAGCCTCTCCAAATCCAATTTAGACCCAGCCACCCAACCTCAGCTTTGGGATTCTACCCAAGTGTAACGACTGCAACAGAGAAACACGTGAACATAGTACAGTTGTGTACCTACCATAAATGTAGATGTTCGAGTGTATTCACTGTTGCAGTCCAGGTTACCCACCCACCATGCCCCTTTTTTCATTGTTGGGACTTTTCTGTACTTCTCATCTCTATGCTACCTATGTGGTATATTTGCTTGTAGATGAAGGAAATGTTTATAGTAATATATGCATGTTTTTTGGCATAATTTTATCTTTCCAGCCTTCCTGTCTGGGGGCACCTGACATCTGGGGCAAGAAAAACTGAAGAAAATGGCATTGGTTGCAACTTTTATACCCCTAGCGCACTGACATCAGGGAAGAGGCGACAGCAACCGACGCCGGACCAAGACTTTGGAACTCGGGCTGACTGCGGGTCTCCTGCCAGCAGGATAACCCACGTGGAATGACTGCAACAGTGAATACACTTGAACATTTACATTTATGGTAGGTACACAACTGTACTTTTGTGTTATCATGCATAATTCTCTAGTGCTTGTTTTGTCCCCACTTGTTTAGGAGTTCATGTCCATAGTGCTGAATCCGGATGTAATTACTGATGATCAACTTATCCTTAAGGACCAGGTTTCAGGAGTTGTCAAATCCTCGTGCAACCATCTAAGGAATATTTTACTGGTTAAGCATCTTTTCCTTTTGTTTATATGCTCTGATTTCTTCATGGCTAGAATACTGCAGTGCCTTCTGTCTTGGTTTACCAGACATCAACTTTGACTTCATCTGGTGCAGAATTCTGATGCTTGGTTATTTATGGAGGTATCTAAACATTACTATGTTACTCCTGCCTTTCAAAGGCTGCACTTGTTATTTATTCAATCTTACATCTCCTCTTGGGTCCTTTTTATTGTAGGGAACCTCTTAGCTGGTAGAGATGTGCTCACACGGCTAATGGATTAAATTTTGTTATGACAAGTACAAGTTGTTAACTCTCAGTCTGAAGACTCATTCCATGAGGAGTGTGGTTAAATCACAGGCTTTTTGTTTAAAGAATGTCTAAATTGTTGAGATGTGTGCAGCCACAACATAGACCTGCCTGAATTCTTAGGAAGGCATCACAAATTGGATGTGGTATCCAGGTAAGACCTTCATCAGTTGCTGTTGCTACTAATACAGAGTATGTCAGAGGATTTAAAAGGGAATGATCTCTCTTTGACAAACCCATACTGATCCATATGTAACAAATGCTAGTCTCCTCTGTCATTTTTTGATTATCTGCATTCTAAGTCTTTCAGTGATTTTTTTTTTTTGTATAGACTACTTGCTAGGCTAATGAGTCTGAAATATGGTCTCATGTACTGTCACCTCTGTGTCACACTCCTTGTAAATTGGTACTGCTACAGCCTCTTGCCAGAGTTCAGTGACATGTCCACATGCTAATGTTTTGTTTAATGTGATTAATACATTTGTTTGTTTTTCTTTGTTTTTGTGTTTTGTTTGGACCCATGTGACCTGAGTTTTAATTTTCATCTGTGGTACCAGTTCCCAAGTTTATCATTTGTAAGGGATGTCTTTCCTTTTCCTGTAGCACTCTGACATATTTCTTTGCTTGTTAAGAAGTTAATGTTTTTCTGCAAGCACATTCTGTGTTGTGGCTGAGTGATCACTTTATTGATGGCTTGTTCCACTCTATTTCCTTTTTTTTTCTTTATTTGCTTCTTTATTGTTTATTTTATTAGTACAGTTACAGGATATCTTACTATTAGCCTTTGAGGTCATGTTAGTTTATTTTTAAATCTGAAAGATTCGGTAAGAGAATCAGTTTCTGTATTCTACTAATTGACTTGATGTATGAGCAGCAAAAAAGAAAACAGGCACAGACACGGAGCTGAGAACACACTGTAAAAGCAAATGAACCACAGTAGGTAATCCACGAAGAATATTTATTAAGAAACAGATCCACAAAGCTTTCGTCCCTGCACAATCAGGAACCTCATCAGAATAAATCAATTCCTGCAATAGATCAAATTTAAATAATCAAAATAGTCACAAGGTCATAAAAACACGCCCTCTCTTCCCCTTTTATTACATATTTAATAAATAAGCACAAAATAAATATAAAAGGCATATTAAATATGAACATTTGAAGCAAAGATATAATAATTTACTCTAAGTATATAAAACAATTTAAAGTAATCTAATGCTTTTAATTTTAAGAAACATGCAATTGAAAATGAATCATTAAGGACTGGCCATTGCAAAGCATTCAGTTTTAATTGCCAAAGAGCTTCTTGCTTTTCTAAAATCAGAGCCCAAGGGCCTCCCCTTGCATCTGACATAATTACTTCTAGTATCATAAATTTAAACATATGATCTGAGAATTCCATATTATGTCTGGCCAGGGCCTTGGTCTCCTTTTTTTTGTTTGTCTCATGTGTTTGTAGATCCTATTCTTTAATTTTCTCTCCCTTTTCCCCACATAAAAACAAGAGCATTTTGTTCAAACT
The DNA here is from genome assembly GCF_019279795.1 of Protopterus annectens. NCBI lineage: Eukaryota > Metazoa > Chordata > Ceratodontiformes > Protopteridae > Protopterus > Protopterus annectens. The sequence goes on from NC_056751.1 coordinate 131,451,916, forward strand.
GCGCAGTAAACAACTTTCTCTGAATTACATGTGCATTTTTTCTTCATTTTTATAGTAATATTAATTTATACTAAATATGCAGCCCTCCTCAATATAAGTACAGTAATTGCACATACCACATTTCTTCATAGACCCATTCTGAGATTTAGGTGGTACTCTTTCCAACAAGTTTTTATAGTCCTGCCCTTTTTATATACAGTAATAGGAGCATCACCTGCAATATTCCTAGTGTCTTTATTCATAATAAGTACACTCTAGTTGTTCAATAGAATGTCAGCAACATTTCTGCTGCAATTATTAAAAATTGTCACAAAGGCACTAGCATAATTTCTCTCCTCAGGTTCAGATATATTTAAATTTTTTTCAGACTGTGAATTAATATTATAATCTAAGGAAATAGGGTTGATGCTATAACTCCCTAAGTAAGTGTCCAATATCCCTTGATGTAGTAATGGTTTATAGAACCCCTTTTCTCTTTTATTTACAACGTCCGTCATGACTTCATTTATTAAGTTGCAAAGGTAACCTCTCTTCATAAACATCTCTTTCAAGACATCACATTCATCTAGGAACCTTTCAAAACTGGAAGTCATCCGAGTAGCCCTTAAATATTGGCGTTTTGTCACAGTCCTATAGATTTCTGATTTAAAAACTTTAAGATGTTCATCGTGTTACACTGCTGCAGTCATCACACTTGGGTTATCCTGCCGTCAGGCGGTCCCGCAGTCGGCCAGAGTTCCAAAGTCTTGATCCGGTGTCGGTTGCTGTCGCCTCCTCCCTGACATCAGTGTGACAGGGGTATAAAAGATGCAGCTGACGCCATTTTTTTCAGTCTTTCTTGCCGCGTGGTCCATTACCGAAGTCTTCTAAAAAAGCTAAGTACCCCGTTGGGGAAAATTTTTCTTGCCTCAGACCGATGTCAGTAAAAGTTAATAACTGTATTTCTTGTGGGAAGCAAATACCTCATAAGGATTTCCACTCCTACTTTATTCCATGCCTAGGCCCTGACCATGACATCACTGGCTGTCGGTTTTGTGCTAGGTTTAACAAGCGCACTATTAAACGTTGGTTTGATTTTGCCCGACATTATTTTGGTAGAAAATTCAATTACACCATGCCGTCAGAAATTCCGTCAACCGCAGTGCATAAAAAGCACAAGGACAGACATCCGAGGCCCAAAACTGACAACAAGGCCTCTTCTAGGCTTCCACAGAACCACAGACCGCATCCAACTCCCACGTGGAGCTGGCTGGGCCTTCGGATGCACTAGGCCTTCAGCTTACTGATCCTAAACCTACTGAGGGAATCGAAGTAGCTGAGCAATCCACAGTTAGAGGGTGTTTTCAGACCTACCCAGTTAACCATTAAACCCTCTAAGTTTAAGCCCCCCTTAAAAGCAAAGAAACAGACACAACTCTCTCCAGGACAGGCTTCCATGCCTAGGAAACAAATGCTAAAAATGGCCGAGGACCTAATCACCCTGATCAGGGGGTCCCATCCCCCTCCTGATAAAGGGCCCAGACAGGATGCAGACTATGAATCTTCCCCGAAAAACTGCCAATTACAGAAATTCTGCACAAGGAGCTACCATCCACAAGCATGGAAAGTGGATGCCCTCTCATTCAGCTGGAAAAAACTACTAGTATACGCCTGCCCTCCTTTTACCTCTCCTTCCAAAGGTACTCATAAAAGCCAGGCAGGAAGAGCCAAAAATTATCCTGATTGCACCAGACTGGCCACGCCAGCACTGGTACCCAATCTTAAAGAACTTAGCAGAAGAACCACCCTGGATTTTGCCTCCAATCCCACAGCTGCTGACACAGCACAACAATCAGATACTTCACAGCCAGCTAAAGACCTTACATCTAGCTGCATGGAAATTTCCTTAGCCAAGCAAGCAGTGCCTCTCTCCACAGCTGTTATGGATGTCATTCTGGAGGCCAGAAGGCCTAGCACCAGGAAAGCATACTCTGATAAATGGAAGAGATTCTGTGCCTGGAACCAAGCGCACAGCCTTGACCCTCTTGTCCCAAACATTCCTCAGATACTGCAATACTTAACTGAGATGCTGGACAAGGGCCTCTCTTTTTCATCCATGAAGATCCACGCCACAGCTATCTCTGCTCATTACAACACGGATCCACCAATTTTTTCTAATCCTTTGCTCAAACAATACCTCAGAGGGGCTAAAAACATAAGACTGCCCCGTAGAGCACCCACACCAACTTGGGACCTCAACTTTGTTTTGGAAAAATTTACTTTACCTCCTTTTGAGCCAGCTAACACAGCAGAATTAAAGTACATCTCTTGGAAAACTGCTCTGCTACTGGCGATAACATCAGCACGAAGAGTTTCAGAATTACAGGCACTAATGGCAGTGGATCCTTTCCTCATCTTCCACCAGGACAGGGTGTCTTTACGAACTAATCCTACATTTATGCCAAAGGTGGTATCAAGTGTGGCTCTAAACCAAACTATTCACTTGCCAACTTTTTATCCAAAACCACAGAGCAAAGGGGAGAGACTACTACATTCTTTGGACATTCACAGACAGTTGCGCTTCTACTTGGGCAAAACCAAAGCTTTCAGAAAAACTGAACAATTATTGGTAGCATATGCTGCAGGAGCACAGGGAAAAGCCATTTCAACGCAACTATTTCAAAATGGATAGGACACTGTATACGTTTCTACTATACCCACCATGGGAAACCTGTACCTAGCAGCATCAGATCTCACTCCACCAGGGCAACAGCCACTTCAACTGCCTACCTCAGAGGAGTACCTACCAAGAATATTTTGGAAGCAGCCACATGGAGTTCTGTGCATACCTTCAAACATTACCATTTGCCTTTATACTTCAAATCCAGACCTGGCTTCGCCACTGCTGTACTGCAGGGCCTTATAGCCACCCCTAATGCCTTATAGATCCAGCCTCCCTACCTCAGCTTTGGGACTGCACCCAAGTGTGATGACTGCAGCAGTGTAACATGATGAACATAGTACAGTTTTGTACCTACCATAAATGTAGACGTTCGAGTGTAAACACTGCTGCAGTCCAGGTTACCCTCCCTCCTTCCCCTCTTACTTTCTGGTACTTACCTAGGCCATCTACCCTTTATTACTTATGAGGAGTGTTTGTTGGTAACTAAAAATGGTTGTTTGCTTTGCTTTTGTATTTGTTACTAGCAATTTGAATTGCCTACCTATTTGGGGCCACCTGACATCTGGGGCAAGAAAAACTGAAGAAAATGGTGTTGGCTGCATCTTTTATACCCCTGTTGCACTGACGTCAGGGAGGAGGCAACAGCAACTGATGCCGGACCAAGGCTTTGGAACTCTGGCCGACTGCGGGACCGCCTGACGGCAGGATAACCCAAGTGTGATGACTGCAGCAGTGTTTACACTCGAACATCTACATTTATGGTAGGTACAAAACTGTACTTTCTTTGTCCTTTAATCAACCTTACATCCAATTAAGAAATCTCATCTTTATTCACATTGTGTAAACTTTAGAAAGGTGGTAGAATTATTCAAATAATCAAGAGGCATGGGTATCATCTCGCCCGAACCCTTCCAAAAAATAGAGATCATCCAAGAACCTAATCTTTTTGGATGAGTTTGTGAATCCGTTTCTTAAGTATTCTTCGTGGATTACCTACTGTGGTTCCTTTGCTTTTACTGTGTGTTCTCAGCTCCATGTCTGTGCCTGTTTTCTCTCTTGCTGTGGTTTTTGGTGCTGTTTATTTGCTTGATTTATGAGCAGGGCAATGTTTGAAAGCTGAATAAGAGAGAATCTGGCATTGTTTACTCAACTTTTATTCCTGTTGTAGAATGAAGAAGATGAAAGGAAATGTATCACACAAGGAGACCGACTTCAGGCTCTGAAAAGTAAAAGACAGACTAGAACTGCGTCAGTGCCATTAGCGTAAGTGAGATCCTGAGAATCATCTGCATTTTTTAAGATTTTCTTTGATCTCCTTCCTTAGAACACTGTTACAGTATTCCAAACTGTTGGGTTATCTTGCGAAATAACCTGGAAGTGCTACTGATGTACCAAAGTCAAACCCTTCTGTAGAACCGTACATGTGACATATGACCTAAGTGCATGTGTGTAAAGGTACACATAAGGTGATGTATAAGCATGAAAACCCCAGAATGTCTCTCACCTGGTCCAAACAGAAGTCTCGTACCTGTCATTCTGTTGTATGCATGGTTGTTTGGTTATTCATTTATTTATAATCACATACAAGTTTTATATATATATATATATATATATATATATATATATATATATATATTGTACAGTACATGAGTACATTATAAATCTAGGCATTGCATAATACAAGGCAGTACTTACAGAGCCAGTAATGGAATTTTTGGCTACATTATAATCACAGAGTGCAGTTGGTATCTTTTGTGGCTTCACTTGTTCAGTTAAGTGCCATACTCATGTGCCTTCCTTGCTTTTCTTTCCTCTATTGTGATTTAAACTGGTAGATTTCAGCTAAGAGGGATAATTGTGATTGTGGTAGGCAGATTCCTTCTAAGGATCTCTGCTCCCATTGTCGTCTTTGCTTTGGTGTGGATCACTGCTATAAAATTGGCAATGTTTGTCATTTGTTTGTCCCAAAAACCCTACATGCACTTCTTTTCTCTCTTAATACTTACCTAGAGACCCAGCGCCTTAAGCACCTTGCCCAAACTAAAATGGCAGCTCCTTTATCACGACATTCTGCCCATTTCAAAAAAGAAATTCAAACTGCCTAGGCCTGAATCATCATCTGCGCACTCATACTCTGAACACAGGAATGGTTAAGCAGAGGCGAATTCAAACCAAGAAATGAAAGGTTAATATTGGCAGCCCAAGTTAGTGGGCTTGCATACACGCTGGTTACAAAATCCATTTAACATGTGGGAGAAACAGACAAATGTAGGCTTTGTAAAACAGAACTGGAAAAAGTTGCACCTTGTTGCTGGTTGCGACACACGAATGGCAGAAGAACTGTATACTGAAGGGCTTAATGTGGTAAGACTGTTGCACTGGGGATTGTGCAAACATTATGGTATCAAAGTGGCTGAAAAACACTGGAAACATGAGCCACAAAGCATCATAGAAAATGACGTTTATATCACATGGGATCACCCATTACCAGCAGTTCAAACGATAGATGCTAGAAAACTGGATATAGTGGTCCAAGTAAAGAAGACAAAAGTAGCATTGATCTTTGAAATCACCAGACCCAGTGACTACAGTGTCTTGCATACAGAGAGACAAATTCATAAAATATCAGGATCTGCAGGCAGAAACAAGAGCCATGTGGAAGAAAAATACCCAGACAATTCCAGTAGTAGTAGCAGCAGATCTTATAAAAAAAATTTACAGTCATATTTAGATATGTTACCAATCCATGTAACCCCATACAAATTGTAGGAGGAGTCATTACTTGGCACATTGCGGGTGCTCAGAAGAGCACTACTGGCTGACATCAAAGACTGAAACAATACTAATGTCATGAACTTAAGTCGTACTTTGACTTAGGAATGGGGTCCATTCCCGTCATGGTCTTAGAAACCCAAAAGACTTGGAGAAATTAAAAAATGACATATCCAGTGAGGCTTTGAAAGAGCCTGCATTATTAAAAAACTTCTTCTCAGGCTCCCACTACAGTGATTCTGCTGTAGGCCAGTATGGTGTCTGTTTCTCACTTGCCCGATGCAACTGACCTATGCAATATGGTGGAGAAAGGGGAACACATAGACTTATAATTTTGGAAGGACATGAGAGCATTCCCCAAATAGTGTAGGAAGAGGTGCGTGGGTCATCAATTGAAGTATGTCAGGGGAGAGGGATCTGTTGCAGTTTGTTGAAGCGGGTATCACTTCCAAGAAGAAGAAACAAAAATGAAAACTGTTTCTCCTTCACAGGCATCCCAAGAAAAAGAGTGGATGGAATTTTTTCAAGCCTCGTTTAAGGTCACTTTCGCTGTCAAACCGCCATCTTTTCTTTCTTCTGCTCCTACTCTCTACCACTAAGAAAAGACATATTGAGTCCTCTTTTGATGGAGTTGAGGCAGTGTCTTATTTGGATGAACACTCTTTGGCCTGCTCTTCCCAGATTCATTCTGCAGCCAAGTTGCCTCTGATGATGTGGATACTTTATCCCTGGCTCTCTTGTAGAGGAAAGCTCCTTTGGAGAAAACTATATTAAGATAATGCAGCATTTTGAGTTGGAATCCAAACAAATATCTGATGCACTGAAAAAGATAGAACAGTTTACTCGAGGTGGGCAGCCCTACACCTGCACCTGTACTGCCAGTATTGGAGGCTTTTTCAGGACACTTTGGTATCCAACCTCCAGCGCCTAAAAGACCAGATAGGTTCTGTAAAGTGCCTGAAGGCTTAACATTTCCTATATAAAAATCCCTTAGCAGATTCGTCTGCCTTTTCTATTTCCACAGACAAGCCATCTAAACTTTTACCTGCTACTAATGCCATACACTTGGTCAAAGATAGTAGGGCAATGGACAGATATATAAAGGTGTACACCTCTTTTACCTTAGCTTTCAGAGCTTTGAATTACCAGACTCAAATGACAAAATATTTATCTGTTCTAACTGATTTGAATAAAACCTTTTATTATCTGAAATGCATGCCATTAAGCAGCAGGCTGATTTTCTTCTTGTTTCACTGTTGCAGTCATTACATTTGGGTCATCTGCTTGCAGTAGCCCTCAGTCAGCCTGATTAACAAAGTTTTGGGTCCTGCGTCGGTTGCTGTCCCTTCCATGACATCAGGTCGTCAGGAGTATAAAACATGCAGCCAACCCCATTACATCAGTCTTTCTTGATGTGCGGTGCCCGAAGCAGAAGCAGTTCGCAAGAGCCGGCCGGCAGACTCATGAAATTTTCATTTTCGAATTTCAGAACCGAAGTCTTAAACCTAAAGCCAAGTACCCCGTTGGGGAAACTTTTTCTTGCTCCTTACCGATGTCAGTAAAAGCTAATAATTGCATTACTTGTGGAAAGCAAATACTCAAAGATTTTAATTCGTACTGTATTCCTTGTCTAGGCCCTGACCACGACGTACCTTGCTGTCTGTTTTGTGCTTTATTTAATCAGCACACTATCAGTCGTCTGTGTATTTTCGCCTCTAAATATTTCGGTTCTTGGTTTAATTATCCAGAAATGGCGTCAGTTAGCCATCCGACTACCAGGATTTCGAAAAAATGCAAAGATAAAGACAGAGACAGGCCATCGAGGTCCAAAACTGCCAACGACGCTTCTCCTAAGCCAGTCGCCAGTTTGCCGGTACTCAGGTGCTTTTGCAGCCCCTGATACCCACTACTTCTGATTCGCAGGCCTCTACTGAGACCCATTCAGAGTCCGGTATGCCGCGAGATGCTTCAGCTATGGAACCCGCGGATGTCTCTACCTTGGATGGGTCTGGAGCCGCTGTGCAGGCTGCTGAGGGGTGTATTCAGGCCTAAGGACTTGCATATTAAACAGATGTCTCCTTCTTCATTTAGGCCTAAATCTCAAACCATGCCTAAAACACCGACGCCCAGGCCTGCATGCTCACACCTCTATGCCTAAAAAACAAATAAGAGTGGCTGAAGATTTTATAACTCTAATCAGGGGAAGCCAGCCTCCCCCTTCTAAGAGACCTAGGACTGAATTTATGAATCATCTGACCAGGATTCTGATTTTTCTGATTCTTCTGATGACGTGGATTTGCACTTATCTAATTATGAGGATTCTGATGCAGAGTACTCTATTCCCTCTGCTTTCCCTCCAAAGGATTTTTCTTTTGGTGATACCTTACATACTCTAAGGGAGCATTTCCAGAAAGGCTCATCCAGACTCTGGTACACTTTGCTGTGAAGGAAAGGTTAGTTTGCTTTTATTTTTTGTATTACTGTATTGCCTTTCTATATTTTGAATACTGTAAGTTTGTTTTCTTTACCTTGTGTTTTGCTTGCATTCTGTTTTAACAGCATATTAAAACTTCGAAAGAGACCACAGCTCTCTCTGTTCTGAGTCGGGCAGAATTTTTTCCCACCCATTTAAGTTGTCTTGTTAAATACCACTGTCTTTCTAGTTGCCCGCCTCTTATGTTAATCTGACCATATATCTCATTTCTCTCTACTTTCACTGGCTTATGTGAGTAATCACAAAATCATCATTTTTGAAATCCCACCCATTCAATTATTTAAATTTATTGGCCATCCTACAGTATTTCATAGTACCAAAATACAAAAGTAACCACCCCTTTCAATCCATCTTGCGGTTTTAAAAATAGTAACTCTCCACTAAACCTTAACTTTTTAAACGGGTAAAACTCAAGTTACCTACTTTCACATCTAGCTTCTCTAGTGCACACTGCAGAGTGCATTCTTTTCAATCTTACCTTTAAGCATCCCTGTGACTAGCACTTTCTCTAATACCTGCTGGAAAGCACTAGGAAGCCTTAAACTCATACAAACACTGAACTCTCCTTGTTAACGAGGAGAAATTAATAGTAGGCACTAAACAGCCTATAATTCATAGGTTCATAGGTTCATGCTAGGCTATCTGCCCTAGGGCATTTATAAGCCTAGCCAGAATGTGTTTGGCTTTCGCCACCCATTTTAAATTTATTTTGCTATGCCCTTTTTCGAGGTTAGTATACTGTGCCTCTGTCTAACAGTGACACAGAAGTGATACCCGGGGTAAACCTACGATCTCCCATCCACTCATCAAGATTCCTCTTGAAGAGAGTTAATGAGGGACTCTGCCTAACCTGGACTGGGATTTAATTCCAGAGTGAAGGGAGCCTCTGGGTTATGAATCTGTCCCTCCAGCATGTCCTATTTATTTCAGTGCTGAGGTTCAAGTCTTTCGAGCGTAGCTCGATGGGATTTGGATTTTCTGAGGTGCAGCATGTCCATTAATTCCGGGTTGGACATGGCTTTATATGTCAGGCACAGATCGCCTCTGAACAGGCGGTATGCCACTGAGTAGAGCTGGAGTTTCTTTAACCGGGCAGCATATGGCATCTGTTTGAGCCCTTTGATCCTCTTGGTGAGGTACCTTTGGGGTCTTTCCAGTTGCTGCAGGTGTCTGGTAAGGTACATCCCAAAAGGGGCATTGTACTCAATTATGGGCCTGATGAGGGATGAGTAAAGAGGCACTATGACCTCCCCTTATCTAGATGTGAATCCCTTCATGATTAGGTGGGCTATATAAAATGTTTTTTTCTAACCACTTTGGCCACAACTGGTCCGAAGCCCAAGTGTTTAAACCAAAAGGCTTAGAATGAGTTACACCAAGCAGTAATAAATGCAACTGAGTTATTTTTAAGATGATGCAAAAGTAAAAAAAAAGTAGGTAGAAACACAAGTACAGTAAAAGCAGATGAAAAATTTTTTTTTTTTTTTTTTTCCTGAACAAGTGCTGAGATCAAAGAAACAGATTTGAGTGCTGAAACTGGAAAACTGGCTAGTTATAAGAAAAAAAACTAAGCTAGAAGGCTTCCCTCCAACACAGAAGGGCTTGGGGGCGCAGAAGCCTACAAATAGTCTATACCACTTAACAGGAAAGGCAGGAAACAAGCTTACATTTTTTTTTTTTTGTTTCCCAGATGCTCTTTTTGTACACAGTAGGAGTGCCTGAAATCAGAATATGATCTCACTGCACTCAGTTGAGTGAGCAAATGAGATGGGCCCAGAAGGAGTATCCAAACAAATTTACAAGAGGGGCGGGCAGTTGCAAGGCCACTAAGATTAACACCAAAACAAAAACAGGGAGGGTGGGTGCGACTAACTGAAGTGCAGAGTGAAAACTTCCAGTTCAGTTAATATTCCTTCCACACAGTTAAAATCAATTTAAATACTGTATTTTTTTGAGAAAAAAAAAAGAGCAGATAAAGGTACTTAAATTCTCTTATACGTCCAGTAGAATATAGCAAGTTCTTAGCCGGCCAAAGCTGAGGTTTTTAAGCAGAACATATTTCACACTGTACCACTTAAATAGGCAAGGACAGGAAATCAAAGAATGTGACTACCCCCACCATTGCAAAGTACCTTGCTAAGGAAACAGCTCCTATACTTTACAAAGAAAAAAAAAAAGCCCCAAACCAGGCATGTCCAGTGGTCAGCTTCCGGTGATTTCTCCTGTCCACCTGATGAATCTGGGCATACTGGGGCAATGCAGCAATTGCCTCATGTACACAGACAACCCTCTCCTCCTACCACCCAACACTACAACCTGTGAGAGATGCACTTACATAGCCAAAATGGAAGCAAAGCTCTCTCCACCCAAGATTGTGCTTAACAGTCAAGAGGAGAAGGTTAACACCCACACTACACCTCAAGCAACACATAGCCCTTCTAAACCCGCACCACCAACACCCACATATAGCAACACTAAATCCACATATGCAGAGGCCCTTAACTGTAACCTGCCCAAGCAACAAAGACCTCTGAAGCTGAAATGCAAACAAACACCAATCACAACCAATGTGTCACATAGTTCACAACACAGCCCCTAAGGCAAGACAATGTACCTAACACTTTAGTCATAGGTGACTCTATAGTCCGGCACACTGATGTCCCTCTCACCAGGTTGAATAAGGAGAAAATTACAGTCAGCTGCCTGTTGGGTGCCAGGATCCGCCACATAACGCATGCACTCAAGTCACTCCACAACAAGTACAAATATGACTGTCATTGTCCATGTTGGAGTGAATGACTTGAGACGTACCTCCCTGGACTACATGAAAAGAGACATGGAAGAGCTCTCGGATCATGTGGCCCAGGCAGGTATAACCCTAGCCCTGAGTAGCATCCTGTCTTCGCCCAGAATGATACCACAATATAAGGATAAAATGATTGACTTCAACAATTGGCTAAGCTTATGGTGTCATTCAAAGGGGATCCAGTATCTGTCTGCCTGGGATGACGTGATTGACAGACCACGATGCTTTGCCAGAGATGGTCTGCACCTGTCACTTCTGGGATTCAGGTTACTGGCTAAGGCTCTTGCCACCCCATAGTGCCTTTTTTAGGCAAACTTCAAAGGACAAAACCACCACCGTAACAGGTATAAGCATGCAAAATCTGAAGGTAATGCTACTCAATGCTAGAAGTCTAAACCTCAAAATGCACTCTCTCGAGGCACTCCTAAAAATGGAGAACATCGATATCTGTGCAGTAACTGAGACCTGGTTCAAGGCTCCAGAGAGCACCCCTGCAATACCAGGCTACAACTCCTACCACACTTTTTGGCCACCAAACCAGGACCGAAACACTAAAGGTGGAGGAGTGTCAATATTCACCAAGGATATTCACACCACCAGGCTAGTTGGCCAACACAATGTGTCTGAAATTCTCCAAGTGCAACTAACACTAGGTAAGACTGCAATCCAAATTGTAGCTTGCTACAGATCCCCCACCATACCCCAAGATTCTCACTACACCTTTCTAAACATACTGGAAAATATTAAGATAGAACCAAACACCCTAATACTGGGTGATTTTAACTACCCTGCCATTAACTGGGAAAACTACTCATGTCCCAACACCTTTGCTAACGGTTCTTGGAATTCATAAATTCCAACGCCCTGGATCAACTAATCCATAGTCCCACCAGGGCTCCAATATCCTAGACCTAGTCATTACCAACATGGGAAATCAATGCTCCATACCTATGGTCACCCCTCATTAGTCAGGTCTGACCATAAGCTAATCACCCTAACATCCACATCCCACCCCACCCCCAGTAAAGAAACCACCATAAAAACTTCTCCAAAGCCAACTTCATGCTACTCAAGTCAGAAGTGACAAACTTCATGACACCTATGCAGACGGGAACTGAAAGTTCAACTGCTGAATCCTACACTAAGGCACTTGTACGAGCACATCCACTCATGCATGAATCGTGCCATCCCAAATAGAACCAAAATGCTCTCATCCAAAAAAGGAAGCCAATCTGGTGGTCCCCTGCCATAAACAAACTTTACAAAAAAAGGAAGAAACTTTTGCAGAAAAGAGGAAAATCCCAGGATGCAAAAAACTCCCTTACTAGCCTCAGTAAGAAACTGAGATGCCTCATAAAATCCTCCAAAGCTAGTTACGAAAATAAAATTGCCAAAGATTCCAAAGACAACCACAAAGCATTCTATAACTATGTCAAGAATCTAAATGGCAATGCTCAGATCTGCTCTGAGCTAAAACAGAATGACATTAAATATACTGATCCGAAGGATATTGCCAATATCCTAGCAGATCGATTCAGTGCGAACTTCACCCCCCTCTCACCCCCTAAATGGCCCATCTCAATACCGGAAGATTGCCAAATTCCGGTAATAACGGCCACACAGGTACAAAACGCACTCTCTAAAGCCAAGAATACAGCATCCATGGGACCAGATGACATCCCCGGGCTGTGTACTACATGAACTACAATATGAACTGGCACCTCACCTAAGTGTCATGTTTAATCATAGCCTCACCTCAGGTTTCGTGCCCACTGAGTGGCGCAGAGCTACAGTTATCCCAATCCACAAGGGGGGATCCACCTTGGATCCCGGAAACTACCTTCCCATCAGTCTGACAAGCCTCACCTGCAAGGCCATTGAGCGTATTATCATGGAACTTATAAACAAAGACATTAGCAACCTTCAAACACTGGACCCCACCCAGTTTGAGTTTGTGAAGGGCCGATCTTGCCTCCTGAACCTGATTGACGTCTTTGAATCAGTCTCCACTGCTATGGACAATGGTAAGGTGGTCCACACAGCCTATCTAGACCTTGCCAAGGCCTTTGACACCATCCCCCACTCTGGAATCATAGATAAACTTACTAAGTTGGGCATTAATCCCTATGTCACCCAATGGGTTGCTAAATGGCTTACTGATAGAACCCACACTGTAAAAGTAGCCGACTCCAAATCCAGCTCGAGACAAGTGACAAGTGGAGTACCTCAGGGTTCAGTCCTGGGGCCGCTCTTGTTTGGCATCTACTTCTCTGAAGTACAGGTCAACACTAAGGGACTCTGGCTAACAAAGTTTGCAGATGACTGCAAACTGGGAGCCATTATTGAATCCCCAAATGATGTGGATACTCTACAAAAGGGCCTTACAGAAACAGATGCTTGGTGCCAGAGCCATGGGCTCAAGCTCAATGCCAAGAAATGTATTGTTATCCCCTTTGGGAAAAAACATGTACCCATGAATTACCATATAGGTGGCAGAACACTAAACACAGAAAGTGTGATAAGAGACTTAGGGACACAGGTGGACAGTGGTCTCACCTTTGATAACCACATCACCACAACAGTCAGGAAATCCTTCTATGTGGCACACCTCATCACAAAGGGCTTTTCATCCTGAAAAAAGGAGGTCATTGTCACACTGTACTCATCCCTCATTAGACCCATTATAGAATACAACGCCCCATTTGGTATGTACCTCTCAAGTCATCTGCAACAACTGGAAAGGCCTCAGAAATACCTCACTAAAAGAATCACAGGCCTAAAGCAGATGCCCTACGCTGACCGACTTAAAAAAACTCCAGCTATACTCTGTGGCATATCGTCTACTCAGAGGCGATCTCTGCTTAACATACAAGGCCATGTCAAACCCAGAGCTGTTGGACATGCTACACTTAAAGTAATCCCAATCCCTCAGAGCTACACGCTCCGGGGATTTAAACCTTGTCATCACAATAAACAAAACATGCTGGAGGGATAGGTTCCTGACCCAGAGACTCCCCAGACTCTGGAATAGATTGCACATACATGTCAAGCAGAGTGCCTCTTTGGACCTCTTCAAGAGGAACCTTGACGATTGGATGGGAGAAAGGAAATTCACCCCAGGGATCACGTCAGTCGCCCTGCTAGACAGGGGTCCAGGAAAGTAAATAATGTGGGAAGAAATAGCCAGGGAATTGTTATGGCTAGGCTTGTATAGGCCCTAGGGCTGATAGCCTAGTACCAACCTATGAACCTATGGGAAGCCAGGATTTTTCTGATGCAGAAAAGAGGCTTAGGGATTTCTTACTCCTGCCTCAGCATAGGCCTTTAGCTATTCCTCTTGTACTAGACATTGTTGATGAAGCTTTTTCGGAATCTAGTTTGGCCCCTGTTTCTTTGCCACCTGCTCCCCAAAAAAACTGACACATATTACAGGGTTCCTGATTCACACAATTTCCTTTTTAAAAATCCTTTTGCGGATCCAGAGACTATTTCACAGGGACCCAAGGACATTAAGGCTTCTACTGCTAAAAATTCTACCCCTTCTGATAGAGACTCCAGGGCGCTGGATAGATGGGGTAAGAAGGTTTACACTTCTGCAACCTTGGCCATTAGGGCTTTAAACTGCCAGTTTCATATGTTAAAGTATCAGCAACAATGTTATTGGATTGCTTAAACAGAAAATTATGTTGATTCCTGACTGTGCGGAAAATAACGAATTACAGGATTTAATGCATTCTGCTGAACAGGTTGAAAAACATACTTTGCAGTGTGGATTTGATTCATTAGAGGCCTCTTGCAGAGATGCTGTTTCTGGGTCTGTGCTCAGAAGGCATGCTTGGCTTAAGGAGCGATCTTTGCCTGATCATGTTAAAGCTAAATTGTTGGATGCTTCCTTAAATCAGGACCGCCTGTTTGGCAACAAGGCTGAGGAAGTTCTTAAAAAGATGGAAGATAAAGCTAAATCTATGTAAACTGTTAAAGATTTCTTACAAGTTCGCTCTCCTAGATTTAGTAGGTACTGTGACCCTCCAAGAATTGGTCTTTTCCAGCTCCTTCCAGGTCTTCTCAAGCCAAACCAGACAGCGGAAATCCTAGGTTTCAGTCCCAGGGGGGGACACAAGATTAACCAGTGGGGGGTTTCCACACCCAAATCAGGGAGTAGTAAGACCCCCCCCCCCATGGAAAATTGTTTCAATGACTTGCTTTTAAAACTTTCAAGCACTTCACAACTGAATGCTCCTTTAGGTGGAAAGATTGATCTGCAGGCCAAAAACTGGGAACTCATTATCAGGACAAATGGGTTTTAAATATAGTGTCCCAAGGATACAGATTTCACTTCCACACCTTACCCAACACCAAGCGGGTGGCCAGATCTACCCCCAAAATCAGTGGGCAGAGGCCCAAAATCAAGTACTCTCTCTCTTGAGCATGGGGGCTATTCAGTTGGTACCAGAAGAGGAAAAGGGCCAAGGTTTCTATTAGAGACTTTTTTTGGTACACACAAAGGGCAATACATGGCGTCCTATCCTGGACCTTTCTACTCTAAATGCCTTTCTGGTGATTCCAAAATTCAAGATGCTGACTCTTCACCAGCTGCTTCCTATGCTAGGCAAAGATGCATGGTTGGCAACACTAGACTTAAAAGAAGCATATCTGCACATCCCTATCAGGGAGTCTTGCAGAAGATACCCATGCTTCAAAGCAGAATACATGAACTATCAGTTCTCTGCACTGCCCTTTGGCTTATCTACTGCACCCAGGGTATTCACAAAATGCCTAGCTCCAGTCATTGCATTCTGCAGGCAAAGAAATATTCAAATATACCCATACCTGGACGATTGTCTAATTCAAGCAGAAAGCCAGGACATACTTTTGAATCTTCTGGTCTTTGTTCAGAGGGTACTGACTTGTCTGGGGTACACCATAAATGAAAATAAATCACACCTGGTACCTTGTTAAATTATATTCCTGGGAGCAAGCTTGAATACAACTTCCCTCACATCAGAGAAACTGACTTAAACAAGTGGCCACAAAAACCCAGTAATCTGCAAGGCAAATACTGCAAGCCTTGGGTTTCATGACCTCTTGCATTCTTCTAATCCCATATGCAAGGCTGCATATGAGGAAACTGCAGTGTTATCTCAAAAGTCTATGGTGTCAACATTCACAGGATCTAGAAGCTATGATTCCTATCGTACCTTGCCTATGCCTAGAGTTCCTTTGGTGGGCAGAGGCCTGCCACCAAAACAGGGGACTACCATGCACAGTACCCCCGGCCACCCAAACCTTAACAGACGCATCAGACTATGCATGGGGGGCTCACCTGGCAGGGAAGTGCATTCAGGGCAAATGTAACCCAAGTCAAATGCACCTGCATAGGTTCATACTAGGCTATCTGCCCTAGGGCATTTATAAGCCTAGCCAGAGTGTGTGTGGCTTTCACAACCCCTTAGGATGAGAATACTATACCCATTAGTTTGCTGTGCCTCTGTCCAGCAGTGATACAGAGATGATTCCCGGGGTAAACCTACGATCTCCCATCCACTCGTCAAGATTTCTCTTGAACAGAGTCAGTGAGGGGCTCTGCCTCACATGGACTGGGATTCTGTTCCATAGTGTAGGGAGTCTCTGGGTGATGAATCTGTCCCTCCAGCACGTCCTATTTATATCCGTGTTGAGGTTTAAGTCTCTTGCTCTCGTGGCTCTGGTGGATTTGGATTTTTGAGGTGGAGCATGTCCATTAATTCCGGGTTGGACATGGCCTTGTATGTCAGGCACAGATCACCTCTGAGCAGACGGTATGCACTGAATAGAGCTGGAGTTTCTTCAGTCGGGCATCGATGACATATGTTTGAGCCCCTTTATCCTTTTGGTGAGGAACTTTGGGGTCTTTCCAACTGCTGCAGGTGTCGGGTAAGGTACATTCAATGGGCGTTGTACTCAATCATTGGTCTGATAAGTGAAGAGTACAGGGGTACAATGACCTCTCCTGATCTGGATGTGAATCCCTTCATGATCAGGTGGGCAATGTAGAAGGTCTTCCTAACCACTTTGGCAATGTGAGTGTCAAAAGAGAGGTTACTGTCATCAAAAGGAATGTTAGCTGTACAGAATGCTCTGACAGCCTTCAAGGACCAATTTATTCTAGGACAACTAATGGTAAAGACGGACAACATCACGGTCATGTGGTACATAAACAAGCAGGGGGGTTCACACTCTTAACCCCTCTGCAGACTAGCCATGGCATTGTGGAACACAGCCTTGAGCTGCCAAGTAAATCTACAAGCTCAATTCCTGCCAGGAAAACTAAATACACTGGCAGATGGACTAAGCAGAAACCTCATGGACCCACACGAGTGGAAACTGCAACCAAGGATTTTCAACATGTTGACAAGCAAATGGGGGAGCCCAGATATAGACCTGTTTGCCGTCTCCCAGAACCATCAATTGGACAAATTTTGCACAAGGATTCCCCGCAAACTAGCTTGGAAAGTGGATGCTCTATCCTTCAGCTGGAAAAACCTATCAGCGTATGCCTTTCCTCTTCTACCTCTGCTCTCCAAGGTACTACTAAAGATCAAACAGGACAAGCCAAGGACGATTTTAATTGCAAAAGACCGGCCACGCCAACACTGGTTACCCCCTCCTGTGCAGTGTGTCACGCTTGGCCCCATGGCACCTGTTTCAGACTCCTTCCCTGATGATCTTCGTGTTTCACTGTTGCAGTCATTACATTTGGGTTATCCTGTTGGCAGGTTGCCCTCAGTCGGCCTGAATTCCAAAGTCTTCGGTCCTGCGTCTGTTGCTGTCGCCTCTTCCCTGACAGGTCATCAGGGGTATAAAAGATGCAGCCAACGCCATTTTGTTCAGTCTTTCTTGCCGCGCGGTGCCTGAAGCAGAAGCAGTTCACAGGTGCCGGTCGGCCGACTCCTGAGATTTTTGTGTTAGAGTCTTCATTAAAAGCGAATTGGGGAAACTTTTTTCTTGCTCCAGACCGATGTCAGAAAAAGTCAATAATTGTATTCTTTGTGGGAAGCAAATACCTCATAAGGACTTTTGTTCTTATTGTATTCCTTGCCTAGGCCCTGACCACGACGTTGCTGGTTGTCGGTTTTGTGCTAGATTTAACCAATACACTGTTGAGCTTCGGTATGCTTTTGCATTAAGCTGTTTTGGGCGAAGATTTAATTATACAATGTCGTCGGATAGCCATCCGACTACCGGAATTCACAAAAAAACGAAAAGAAAAAGGCAACCGAGATCCAAAGCCGACAACGAAGCTTCTTCTAAGAAAGTCGCCGGTTCGCTGGCCCTCAGTGAGGTGCTTTTGCAGCCCCTGACGCACGCTACTTTAGAGTCGCAGGCCGCTACTGACTCCCACATGGAGTTGGCCAGGCCGCTGTAAACTCACGGTACTGGAGCCTCAGAGATAATTCCCTCAGATGGGTCCGGAGCCGCTGAGCAGGCATAGGCTTGTAAGGGTGTATTCAACCCAAACAATTCTATATTAAACAGACTTCAAAGGCTAAAATGCCTTTAAATGCAAAGAAACAAGTTTACCGGCCACAAGGACAGGCCTCCATGCCCAAAAAACAGATGCTCAAAATGGCCAAAGACTTAATTACCTTGATCAGGGGTTCCCATCCCCCTCCTGATAAGAGGCCTAGGCAAGAGACAGACTATGAATCTTCAGATCAGGTTTCCATTTCTTCTGATTCCTCTTCTGATCAGGATAAGGTTACAAGTTTCATTTCCATACCCTGCCAAAAGCAAACGGTTGGCCAGACCTGCCAAAAAATAAATGGGCAGAGGCTCAAAAACAAGTTGCTGCTCTCATGGACATGAGGGCAATTCAGCAAGTGCTACAGCAAGAGCAGGGACAAGGATTTTACTCGACTGTTCTTGGTATCCAGAATGGAAAAAGCATGGAGACCATTGGACCTGTCTATTCTAAACACTTTCCTGGATATACCAAAATTCAAGATGCTGACCTTACAGCAGCTTCTGCCCATGCTGGGCAGCAAGGCTTGGCTCATGACTTTAGACCTAAAAGAGGCATATGTGCATGTCCCAATCAGACAATCATGCAGAAGATACCTCAGATTCAAGGCCGGCTCAAAGCATTACCAATTCTGTGCACTGCCCTTTGGCTTATCTACTGCGCCCATGGTCTTCACAAAGTGCCTGGCACCAGTAATTGCTTACTGCAGACAAAGAGGAATACAAATATATCCTTACTTGGATGACTGCCTCATACAAGCAGAGAACAAGGACATTCTACTACAGCATCTGACTTAACATGCCTAGAGTACACAGTCAACAAAAAGAAATCAAAACTAGTACCCTCTCAAGAGATAATATTCCTGGGTGTAAGCTTAAATACAACTGCCCAGATGGCTTATCTCACTCCAGACAAAGGCAACTGACTATCTATTTCAAGGAAATTGCAAGAAAGGCCCAGTTATCTGCAAGAAAAATTCTGCAGGCTTTGGGCTTTATGCCATCCTGCATCTTACTAATTCCATATGCAAGACTGCATATGAGGAAAATTCAGTGGTACCTAAAAAGTGTCTGGACACAACATTGCCACAGTCTGGAAACAATGATTATTCTAATACCCTGCCTGCAACAGGAATTTCGATGGTGGGCAAAGGCTTGTCACCAAAACAAGGGACAGCCATTCTCACTACCCCTAGCTAGGCAGAGCCTAACGACGGATGCATCAGATTATGCCTGGGGGGCACACATGGCAGGAAAAGAGGCATTCAGGGCACCTGGTCCACAAACCAAAAGCATCTACATATCAATCAAAAAGAGATGCTATCTGTTCAAAATGCCCTGACAGCCTTCAAGGACCTACTTCATCCGGGACAACTACTGATAAAGACAGACAGCACCACGGTTATGTGGTACATAAACAAGCAGGGGGGGGGGACTCATTCTTACCTCCTATGCAGACTAGCCATGGCTTTATGGGACACAGCATTGACTTACCAAGTTCATCTGCAGGCACAATTCCTGCCAGGAAAGGAAAATACTCTGGCAGACGATCTAAGCAAAATCCTCATGTATCCCCACGAGTGGCACCCGGATCCACAAGCCTTTAGTATAACAATGGAATGGGGACGCCCGGACATAGATCTATTTCCTTCTCCTCAAAACAATCAACTAAGAAAATTCTGCACAAGGACTTATCACAGACAAGCTTGGAAAGTGGACGCCTTATCTTTCAACTGGTCAAACCTATCAGTATATGCCTTTCCTCCCCTGCCTCTCCTCCCCAAAGTACTCCTAAAGGTCAGGCAGGAGAGACCAAAAATGATTCTGATTGCCCCAGACTGGCCACGCCATTACTGGTGTTTGATCTTAAGGAACTTGTCCCAATGCCCAGCCTGGACCTTACCTCAAATACCTCATCTACTGTCCCAACAAAACAATCAGATTCTGCACAGCCAACTCAGGACCCTAAACCTGGCAGCCTGTGGATAATGTAGCCATACAAACAATACCTCTCAGTAAAGCTGTGATGGATGTCATTTTAGAAACCAGAAAGGCGAGTACTAGAAAATCCTATGCTGGGAAATGGAAGAGATTTTGCGCTTGGAACCAAGCTCAAGGAACTGATACAGCTGTCCCAAATATTCCTCAGATTTTGCAATACTTAACTGAGATGCTGGACAAAGGCCTATCTTTTTCATCAATTAAAATCCATGCCTCTGCCATTTTGGCTCATTACAATACAGAGCCACCACTCTTTTCTCATCCTTTATTAAGACAGTACCTCAGAGGAGCCAAAAACTTAAGGCCTCCAAGGAGAACGCCAACACCTGCATGGGACCACAGTTATGTCTTGGAAAAACTCACCTTACCTCCTTTTGAGCCAGCTGCTACTGCGGACATAAAGTTCTTATCTTGGAAAACAGCTCTGCTCCTAGCAATAATTTCTGCAAGACTAGTTTCAGAGCTCAGGCTCTCATGGCTGTGGAACCCTTTATCATTTTCTATCCAGACAGGGTCTCTCTGAGAACAAACCCTGCATTTATGCCTAAGGTGGTATCCAGTGTAGCCCTTAACCAAACAATTAATTTGCCAACTTTTTATCCAAATCCACAGAACAAGGGGTAGAAAATACTGCATTCTTTGGACGTACACAGACAACTTAGATTCTACTTGGACAAAACTAAAGTTTTCAGAAAGACAGAGCAATTACTAGTGGCATATGCCGCAGCATCACAAGGAAAGGCGATTTCCAAGCAGACTATTTCAAAGTGGATAGGTCACTGCATTCGTTTCTGCTACTCACAACATGGCAAACCAGTGCCTAAGGGCATTAGGCCACATTCAACCAGAGCTGCAGCCTTTCTCAGGGGAGTACCAACCAAAGACATTTTGCAAGCTGCTACTTTGAGTTCAGTGCATACCTTTACAAAACATTACAATCTGCCTCTTTACTCTAAATCCAGGGCAGGCTTTGCCACTGCAGTTCTGCAGGGCCTCATAGCTGCTCCTAATGTTGTTTAGCTCCAGCCCCTCAAACATAGCTTTGGGACTCAACCCAAATGTAATGACTGCAACAGTGAAACACGAAGAACATAGTACAGCTGTGTACACTTACCATAAATGTAGATGTTTAAGTGTATTCACTGTTGCAGTCCAGGTTACCCATCCGCCATCCCCCTTATTTTTGCTGGAACTTATCTTTACTTCTCTAATCTGTGCAACCTAGATGGTGTATTTGCTTAAAGAGGAAGGTAAAAAATGATTTTGGTGCATGTATGTTTCATTTACCTAATTTTAGCCTACCCTTTTGGGAGCACCTGACATTTGGGGCAAGAAAACCTAAACAAAATGGCGTCTGCTGCATGTTTTATACCCCTGACGACCTGACCTGACTCAGGACCCAAGACTTTGGAATTCAGGCCAACTGAGGGCAACCTGCCAGCAGGATAACCTAAATGTAATGACTGCAACAGTGAATACACTCGGAACATCTACATTTATGGTAAGTGTATACAACTGTACTTTGTATTGGCAGGAGAACCAGATTCTGCACCCTCAGCTACAAACCCTGAACCTAGCAGCCTGGCTAATTATCTAATGTCTCCTTTACCACCCCTCAGTAAATCAGTGATGGATATCATTTTAGAAGCTAGGTGGCATGTGGCCTAGTACTAGAAAATCGTATGCTGCAAAATGGAAAAGATTTTCTACCTGGAACCAATATCAAGGGATGAACGCAGCAGTGCCCAATTCACCTCAGATTCTACAATATTTGACTGAGATGGTTCATAAGGGCTTGTCCTTTTCCTCCATCAAAATTCATGCCTCAGCCATTTCAGCTCATTAATACAGAGCCTCTCCTCTTCTCTCACCCACTGCTCAAGCAGTTCCTCAGAGGGGCCGAAAATTTAAGGCTACCGAGGAGAGCTCTAACTCCAGCCTGGGACTTTAACTTTGTCTTGGAGAAACTCACTCTTGCTCCTTTCGAGCCCGTTGCTACGACAGATTTAAAATTCCTTTCCTGGAAAACAGCTTTTTTTTTAGCAATCACTTCTGCAAGAAGGGTATCTGAGTTACAGGCCCTTATGGCAGTGGAACCTTTCATCATCTTTCATGTGGACAGGGTGTCCTTCAGAACCAATCCCTTCTTCATGCCCAAGGTGGCATCCAGTGTGGCTCTTAATCAGTTCATTCGTTGGCCTACCTTCTTTCATAACCCACAGAACAAAGGGGAACGGATACTGCACTCCTTAGATGTGCACAGACAACTTAGATTCTACTTGGACAGGACTAAACCTCAAAGGAAATCTGAACAACAGCTGGTGGCATTTGCTGCAGGGACATAGGGGAAAGCTATTTCAAAGCAAACCATTTTAAAATGGATAGGCCACTGCATTCATTTCTTCTATAAGCACCATGGAAAACCTTTCCCACAGGGCATCAGACCCCATTCAACCAGGGCTGCATCTACCTCTACAGCCTTTCTCAGGGGCGTCCCTGCAAGGGACATCCAAGAAGCTGCTTCCTGGAGTTATTTACATACTTTCACCAAGCATTATCATTTGCCAATTTTCTCTAAATCCAGAGCTGGTTTTGCCACTGCATTCTTGCAGGACCTTATAGCTGGTCCTAATTCTATTTAAATTCCTCCTCCCAACCTTAGCTTTGCAAATCTACCCAAGTGTGAAGACTGCAACAGTGAAACATGAATGTAGTACAGTTGTGTACACTTGCCATAAATGTAGATGTTCGCGTGTATTCACTGTTGCAGTCCTGGTTACCCTCCCTCCAGCCCCTTTTCTTCTTTTAGCTATAACTCTTCTCTCAATTACTATGCTCAAAAAGCTTTTTGGTGTATTTGCTTTTTTGTTGGAGGTATATCCTTGTATTATAGATTTAATTGCTTCCCATTAAGGGGGCATCTGACATCTGGGGCAAGAAAATCTGATGTAATGGCGTCTACTTCATGTTTTATACCCCTGACGTCATGGAAGAAGGGACAGCAACCGACGCAGGGCCCAAGACTTTGCTAATTAGGCCGACTGAGGGCTACTGCAAGTAGATGACCCAAATGTAATGAGTGCAACAGTGAATACACTCGAACATTTACATTTATGGTAAGTGTACACAACTGTACTTTTCTGTGGGTTCTCAGGCAATAAGGCATAGCATTAGTGCCGTTATAATGCAGTGGAAGCTTCCTCCAGAGGAGCTGTTACATGAACTGTTATTAGATGGTATGCATGCCTTTGTTCCCAGTTTTTGTCCAGTGATATTTAAGCTAATCACTTAGGTTCCCGTCTGAATAGGGACTTATTTGGCCTTGAAGCAGCCAACTTGTTTAAATCCTTTAACTTGTACTACAACAACTTGTAAGAAAAGGGTTTATTCCAGATTTTCTGATATCCAGTACAGAAGAATGGAGACCCATACTAAACCTGTCCCATCTCAGCACTTCTGCAGGTCCCCTTGTTTAAAATGTTGTCACTGCAGACACTTTTACTTCCATTCGTCCAAAGGCATTCCTGCTGATGTTCTTCGTATTTTACTGTTGCAGTCATCTTGCTTGGGTTATCTGCCTGCAGGTCGCCCTCAGTCAGCTCGAATACCAGAGTTCTGCATTGGATGCTGTCGCCTCTTCCATGATGTCAGGTCATTAGGAATATAAAACATGCAGCCGACGCCATTACATCAGTTTTTTTTCTTGCCGCACCGGTGCCTGAAGCAGAAGCAGTTCGCAAGTGCCGAGTTTCAAGCCTGAAGTCTTCTAAAGCCAAGTACCTCGTTGGGGATCCTTTTTTTTCTTGCTGCAACATATGTCAGAAAACGTTAATTGTCTTGCCTGTGGAAAGCAAGTACCTCACAGAGATTTTCACTCTTACTGCTTCACCTGTTTAGGCCCAGACCACGACATTCCTCGCTGTTGGTTTTGTGCCTTGTTCAATGCCCGAGCTATTCGTCGTCGGGCTATCTTTGTCGCTAATTTTTTTTGCTCTCGTTCTCTGTATTCTGAAATGGCTTTGTTAAGCCATCCAACTATCGATCTTCCAAAAAATCGTAAGGATAAAGACAGAGACAGACCACAAAGGTCCAAAACTGCCGACGACAGACTGGTACTCCGTGAGGTGCTTTCGCAGCCCCTGATACCTGCTTCTACAGATTCGCAGGCCTCTACTGAAACCCATTCAGAGTCCGGTATGCCGCGAGATGCTGCCTCGATTATGGAACCAGCGGTTGTCTCTACCTTGGGTGGGTCCGGAGCCGCTGTGTAGGCACCAGCTTCTGAGGGTGTATTCAGGCCTTCCGATAATATTAAACAGACTACTTCATTTTTGACTAAAACTTCAGAATTTCTCAGGCCCAGACTTCGCACTACGCCTAGGAAACTGACGACCAAAGCACATTCTCAAGCTCCCATGCCTCAGAAACAAATGCTTAGAATGGCTGAAGACCTCATTACTTCAATCAGGGGAAGCCAGCCTTCCCCCTCTAAAAGACAAAGAGTTGATTATCCTTCTGATTCAACAGACCATGAATCCGATGACTATGACCCCTCTGATTACCAGGGCATACCCTTATCCACCTTTGAGGATTCAGATGCAGAGGATTCCATTCCATTTGCCCCCCCCCACCACCACCACCACCACCACCACCACCAGAGGACGTTTCCTTTGGTGAAACCTTAAATATACCCTTAAGAGAGCATTTCCGCTGGGAATGCCAGGACTGCCTTCAGTCTAAAAAGAGACTCAGGGAATTTTTAGACTTGCCTCAGCACAGGCCTCTAGCTGTACCCCCTGTCCTGGATATTGATGATGTCTTCATGGAATCACGTCTTACCCCTGATCTTTTACCTCCAGCTCCTAGGAAGCCTGACAGGTACTACAGAGTACCTGACTCTCACAAATTTCTCTGTAAAAATCGCACTGCAGATCCAGAGACCATTTCCCAGGGACCTAAAGGTATTAAAGCTACTACAGCCAAAAACCCTACCCCTTCAAACAGGGGTTCTAGGGCTTTAGACAGATGGGGTAAGACGGTATATGCCTCTGCTACTCCTGCCATCAGGGCTTTAAATTGCCATTTTCACATGTTGAAGTACCAGCAGCATATTATGGAGCTAATTAAACAAAAATGTCGTTGATTCCTGATTGTGCAGAAAATAAAGATTTTCAAGAGTTAATGCATTCTGCTAACCAAGTTGGTAAACATACTTTGCAGTGTGGTTTTAATGCCTTAGAAGCATATTGCAGGGCTGCTTGTCACTGCGTCTGTTCTGAGAAGGCATGCTTGACTGAAAGGAACAAATCTTGCCAGACCATGTCAAAGCAATATTACTAGATGCTCCACTAAATCAAGATTGTTTGTTTGGCACTAAAGCAGAAGTTCTTAAAAAGATGGAAGAAAAAGCTAAATCTATGAAAACTGTTAAAGATTTCTTGCAGGTACAGCCACCTAGATTCAGTAGGCATTGACCTTCGTAGAACTGGTCCTTTCCAGTCCCTCCCAGGCCTCCTCAGCCCAAACCCAGGGGCAGTAGACCACAAAGACTACAGTCTCAGGGTATGCACAGATCTAAGCAATGGAGTGCTCCCACCTGTAAAACAGGGAGTGGTAAGCCACCCTCTTAAGGAAAAAGTTCACAATGACTTCTGCATCCTGCCCAGCCATACCCAAGGACTTGCACCCCTAGGAGGAAAACTCGCCTGCATGCAAAAAACAGGGAATACATTACCCAGGACTGTTGGGTCTTAAACATTGATTCATAGGGATACATATTCTACTTCCATTCACTGCTAACCCCAAGCAGAGTGCCAGACCTTCCCCCAAACAAGTGTGGAGGGGCCCAAAAGCAAGTACTTTCTCTTCTATCAGGGCTATTCAACCTGTTCCAACAGAGCAAAGGGGACAGGGTTTCTACTCCAGACTATTTCTGATGCCCAGAAAAAAAATCCTTAGCGCCGTATCCTGGATCTGTCTATTCTCAACACCTTCCTGGTGGTGCCAAAGTTCAGAATGCTTACACTCCAACAGCTGCTGCCTATGCTAGCCAAGGACTCCTGGCTGGTCACCCTAGACTTAAAAGAAGCTTACCTGCACATCCCCGTAAGGGAATCTTGCAGGAAATATCTATGTTTCAGGGGAGGCTTTATGCACTATCAGTTCTCTGCACTTCCCTTTGGCTTATCTACTGCGCCCAGGGTATTCACAAAGTGCCTGGCTTCAGCCATTGCATACTGCAGGCATAGAAACATTAAAATTTACCCATACTTGGACGATTGCTTGATTCAGGTGGGCAGTCAGGAATTGTTACTTCAGCACCTGACATTTGTAAAGAGACTCCTAACTTCTCTGGGGTATACCATCAACGACAAGAAATCTCATCTGGTACCCAGCCAAGAAATTGTATTCCTGGGAGCAAGCTTGAACACAACTTCCCAGATGGCATTCTTCACTCCAGAAAAGCAGGTTTATTTGACAAATTATTTCAAACTATCTATAAAGGAAAATACTGCAAGCCCTAGGGTTCATGGCCTCATGCATTCTCCTAATTCCAAATGCAAGACTGTATATGAGGAAACTTCAATGGTACTTAAAACGTCTGTGGTGTCAACATGCTCAGGACCTGCAAACAGTGATTCCGATCATTCCTTGCCTAAGGACAAGAGTTCCTTTGGTGGGTAGAGGCCTGCAACCACAGCAAGGGACTTCCTTTCACTCAACCCCCTGCTGCCCAAATCCTGACAACAGACGCATCAGACTATGCATGGGAGGCTCACATGGCAGGCAAATGCATTCAAGGCAAATGGAGCCCAGGCCAAATGCACCTGCATATCAATCAAAAAGAAATGTTAGCTGTACAGAATGCCCTGACAGCCTTCAAATACCTTATCTTTCCAGGACAACTCTTGCTAGAGAGAGAGACAACACCACAGTCATGTGGTACATAAACAAGAAGGGGGGAACTCATTCCCAGCCACTCTGCAGGTTAGCCATGGCTCTGAGTAACACAGCCTTGAGCAACCAAGTGCACCTGCAAGCTCAATTCTTGCCAGGCAAACAAAATTCACTGGCAGACGATTTAAGCAGAAATCTAATGGACCCACACGAGTGGAAACTGGAACCCAATTCATTCAAGCTTCTAATCCGCAAGGGGGGGGAAACCAGAGTTGGACCTCTGTGTTTCCCCCTGGAACCATCAATTGAGAAGGTTTTGCATCATGACTCCCCACAGCTAAGCATGGAAAGTGAATGGCCTATCCTTTATATGGGAAAACCTATCAATCTATGCCTTTCCCCCTCTGCCCCTCCTCTCCAAAGTACTACTCAAGATCAAACAAGACAGGCCAAGGACAATCTTTATTGCACCAGACTGGCCATGCCAGCACTGTTACCCACTTCTATGCAGTCTGCCAACAGTGCCACCCTGGCACCTGCATCAGACCCCTTCTCTGCTGTCCCAGCAGGAGGGCCAGATTTTGCATCCTCAGCTGCAAACCCTGAACCTAGTAGCCTGGCTTATTCCCTACATCACCAACAACCCTCAGCAAACAGGTGATGGATGTCATCCTTAAGGCCACAAAACCTAGTACTAGGAAATCCTATTCAGAAAAGTAGAAAATATACTGTGCTTGGAGCCAGTCTCAGGGAAAGGACACAGCCGTGCCCACCTTATCTCTAATCCTAGATTATCTAGCAGAGCTGCTCAACAAGGCCTATCCTTCTCTTCTATTAAGATTCATGCCTCTGTCATCTCAGCTCATTGCAGTACTAAGCCACCCCTCTTTTCTCACCCTCTGGTCAAACAGTTCCTGAGAGGAGCTAACAATCTAAGACCCCCGAGGAGAGCTCCCACTCCTGCCTGTGATCTTAGTACTAAGCCACCCCTCTTTTCTCACCCTCTGGTCAAACAGTTCCTGAGAGGAGCTAACAATCTAAGACCCCCGAGGAGAGCTCCCACTCCTGCCTGTGATCTTAACTTTGTAATAGAAAAGCTCACGCTTCCTCCTTTTGAGCCTGTAGCTGCAGCAGTCTTAAAATTCCTCTCTTTGAAAACAGCCTTACTTCTAGCCATCACTTCAGCAAGAAGAGTGTCAGAGTTACAGGCCCTTATGGCTGTGGAACCCTTCATTATCTTTCATGCAGACAGGGTTTCCCTCAGGACTAACGCATATATGCTCACAGTGGTATCCAGTGTGGCTTTAAACCAATTCATCCATTTACCAACCTTTTTTCCTAATCCTCAAAATAAAGGGGAAAGGATCCTGCACTCTTTGGACATGCACAGACAGCTTAGGTTCTACCTTGACAGGACTAAACCTTTCAGAAAATCTGACCAGCTGCTAGTCAGCTTTGCTACAGGGGCAGAGGGCAAGGTAATTTCAAAGCAAACCATCTCCAAATGGGTAGCACACTGTATCCATTTCTGCTACAAGCATCATGAAAAACCTACCCCACAGGGGATCAGAATCTACTCCACTAGGGCTACCTCAACCTCTACAGCAATTCTCAGGGGAGTCCTTACCAGGGACATCCTGGAAGCTGCAACCTGGAGTTCTGTACATACCTTCACCAAGCATTACCATTTACCTATCTTTTCTAAATCCAGAGCTGGATTTGCCACAGCAGTCTTACAAGGCCTGCTAGCCAGCCCTAATACTTCTTGACTGCCTCCACCCTTCCTCAGCTTTGGGAATCAACCCAAGTGTGGTGACTGCAATAGTGAAACACGAAAAACATAGTACAGTTGTGTTACACTTACCATAAATGTAGATGTTCGAGTGTATTCACTGTTGCACTCCTGGTTACCCTCCCTCCATCCCCCTGACTTTTCTATACTTTCTACCTCTCCTCTCTTTTGGCCATGTCTTATGGCAGTGGTATTTACTTTTTACTGGAGGTGTTGCACACTATGTAATAGCTTCCTATTTTGGGGGCTCCTGACATCTTGTGCAAGAAAAACTGATGTAATTGCGTCTGCTGCATGTTTTATACCACTGACAACCTGACGTCATGGAAGAGGCGACAGCATCTGACGCAGAAATCCCAAGACTCTGGTATTCGGGCCAACTGAGGGCTACCTGCAGGCAGATAACCCAAGTGTGATGACTGCAGCAGTGAATACACTCGAACATCTACATTTATGGTAAGTGTACAAAACTGTACTTTTTTGATTTGAAGGATGCTTATCTCCACATCCCCATTCACCCCTATTACAGGACATTTCTAAGGTTTTCAGCTCATATATCAGACTTTTTCTACCTTACCCTTTGGGTTGTCTGCAGTGGTCAGGTTCTTCACAAAGTGCTTTATACCAGCTATTGCCTTTTACAAAATGAATGGAATTGATATTTCTATATCCAGACAACCTGTTAATGCAGGTGTCCTCTCAGGAGGTTCTTTTATAGGATCTGAATGTCATATTTTCTTCCTACAGAGTCCAGGGTTCACAATAAACTTGAAAAAGTTAATTTAATCCTACCTATGACTTGGTGCTTATGACTACATGCTGGACTTGGACCTCATGACGGCCTTCCCACCACAAGAGGCACAGACCCAGTCCAGCTACTTTCAATTCATGCTGCCCCTTCAATCCTGCCTTACAAGGAAAATCCTCAGGGCTTTGGGGTTCTTGACAGCATCCATATCCTTGGTTCCTTTTGCAAAACATTGTACGAGAAAGATCTATTAGTACCTGAAATTTATCTGGTCTCAGCATTGCTACTCTCTGGACACTCAGATTCCACATCTTCCATTTCCAAAGAAAGAAAGGATTTTAGTGGTGCATACAGTTGGTAAAACTTGATGTTTCAGACCTAGCTTAGGTTGTATGGGCAGGTTCCCCAAGTGTCTGGCGGCAATGGCCACCAAATCAAAGGACAAATTTCAGCATGAAGGAAATGTGGACATTTATTCTGGCTCTGCAGATTTTGGTCACTTGGTCTCTGGGCCCCCTCAGGATCTTCACAGACAGCACTACAGTCATGTGGAATACAAACAAATAGGAAGAGACCAGATCTTTTTAGCTATGCAGACTGGCTCTTGAAGCTTGGGAAAAGGCCATAAAAGCAAATGTGTACCTCCAAGCAGTTTACATTCCCATTCAAGACAACATCTTGATGGTTTTCTAAGCAGATCCATGGAAGACCCTCACAAATGGATACTGAATAGGAAGGCCTTCCTAGATGTGGCCCACAAATGGATTATCCCTCAGACAGACGTGTTTTCCTCCATTCGGAATAGGCAGCTACAGCTGCTTTTTCCAGGACTCCATGCTCTTGGGCCTGGAGGATTGATGCTGTGTCCTTTCCTTTGGAAGGGAGGATGTTCTTTGTGTTTCACTTTTGAAGTTATCACACTTGGGTTATCCTGCCAGGGGTAGCTCTCAGTCGGCCCAAATACCAGACACTTAGTATTTCTGCGTCGGTTGCTGTCGCTCCAGGACTGATGTCTGGTCGTCAGTGGTATAAAATCGGGCAGCCGATGCCATTACATCAATCTTTCTTGCAGAGGAGCCCGAAGCAGAAGCAGTTCGCACGAGTGCCAGTCAGCCTCTACCTGAGTTTTTTTGTTTCCGAAATTGAAGTTGAAGTCTTCTAAAGCCAAGTACCCCGTTTGGGATCCTTTTTTCTTGCTCTAACCGATGTCAGAAAAGGTTAACAATTGTCTCGCCTGTGGAAAGCAAATACCACACTGAGATTTCCATTCTTACTGCGTCACCTGTTTAGGCCCAGACCACGATGTCCATCACTGTCGGTTTTCTGCTTTGTTCAATGCCAAAACTATAATCTTCGGGCCCTTATCGTAGCTAAATACTTTCGCTCTCGATCTCCGTATTCCAAAATGGCTTCGGTAAGCCATCCGACTACTGATCTTCTGAAAAAACATAAGGATAAAGACAGACAGAGACCGCACAGGTCCAAAACTGCCGATGATGCTTCTGTTAAGCTAGTCACCAGTTCGCCGGTACTCAATGAGGTGCTTTCGCAACCCCTGATGCCCACTTCTGTGGATTCGCAGGCCACTACCGAGACCCATTCGGAGTCCGGTATGCCACAAGACTCTTCATTGACTAAGGATCCTACAGATGTCTCTAACTTGGATGGGTCCGGACCCCCTGAGCAGGCACCGGCTACCGAGGAAGTTCTTCGCATTACCGATATTCGACGGAAAACGACGACTTTCGCGTCTTCAGTTCTTTCTAAAACTACTGCGTTTCTAAGGCCCAGGGTTCAAACTACGCCTAAAAAAAACAACGACCCAAACTCAAGCACCTTCTTTCCATGCCTCAGTCTCAAATGCTTAAAATGGTGGAAGACCTTATCATGCTTCTTGGGGGAAGTCAGCCTACCCCTTCTAAAAGAAAAAAAAGACTTATCCCCAGCAGCTTTATCTGACCAGGAGTCCTTTGACTCTGTTTCAGAAAATGAAAACATGCCCTTGTCTGCTATTGAGGATTCAGATGCAGAGGAATCCATTCCCTCTGCCTCTCCTCCAGAAGATTTTTCTTTTGGTGAAACCCTACATTCTTTGAACATTTTCATTAGGGATGTCAGGATTATCCTCGGCCCAAAAAGAGACTCGGGGAATTTTTAGATTTACCACAGCACAGACCTCTAAGCTTTCCCTCCTGTCCTGTATGTTGTGGATGATGTTTTCATGGAATCTAGTTTAACTCCTGACACCCTACCACTTACTCCCAGGAAACCTGACTGGTATTAGAGTCCCTGACTCTCTCAAATTTGTTTTCAAAAATCCTACTGCGGATCCAGAGGTCATCTCCCAGAGACTTAAAGGAATAAAAGCAACCACAGCCAAGAATCCCACCCCTTCGGACAGGGATTCCCGAGCTTTAGACAGATGGGGTGAAAAAGTATACAACTCTGCAACTCTTGCTATTAGAGCACTAAATTGTCAGTTCCACATGTTGAAATACCAACAACATGCAATGGAACTCTTTTTAAACAAAAATTATCTACCTTTCCTGCTTGTGCAGAAAATAAAGAATTACAGGAGCGCATGCATTCTGCAAACTAAGTTACTAGGCATACTTTGCTATGTGACTTTGACACCCTAGAAGCATCCTGCAGGGCAGCAGTCACAGGTTCTGTACTTAGAAGGCATGCTTGGCTTAAGGAACAAACCTTGCCAGGCCATGTCAAATCAAAACTATTGGACGTACCATTGCACAAAGACAATTTGTTCGGCACCAAGGCAGAAGAGGTCTTAAAAAAATATGGAAGAAAAAGCTAAATCTATGCAGACAGTTAGACTTCTTGCAAGTCCAGCCTCAGAGGTTCAGTAGGCATTGCCCCTCCAAGCACTGGTCTTTTCCAGCCCTTTTCAAGGCCAGCTCAGACAAGACCTAGGGGAAGCAGACCCCCCCCCCCCAGACAGCAGTCCCAGGGAATGCAGAGATCTAAGCAGTGGAGTTACTCCACTTCAAAAACAGGGAGTGCTAAGCCACCCCCTTATGGAAAGAACTCATAAAGACTTTACAACTCCACCCCTTACCTCTGCCCACTTGGTTGTGCCCCTAGGAGGAAAACTCTCCTTTCATGCAAAAAACTGGGCTTCCATCACCAGTGATCGATGGGTCCTCAACATAGTGTCCCAGGGATTTAAATTTTATTTCCACACACTGCCAACGCAAAAAGGGTTCCCAGATCTTCCTCCAAACCACTGGGCAGAGGCACAAAATCTAGTCCATTCCCTGCTCTCCAAGAGGGCAATATAGCCTGTTCCTACAGACCAGATAGGCCAAGGTTTCTATTCCGGGCTCTTCCTGGTACCCAGAAAAGAGGGCACCTGGCGCCCAATCCTCGATCTATCAATTCTAAACACTTTCCTGGTGATTCCAAAATTCAAAATGGTCACCCTCCAGCACCTTCTTCCTATGCTATCCAAGGATGCTTGGTTAGCCACCCTAGACCTAAAAGACCCCTATCTACACATCCCAATCAGGGATTCTTGCAGGAAATGTCTACGAATCAGAGCAAGATCTATGCAGTTTCAGTGCCCTGTGCTTCCCTTTGGCTTACCCACTGCTCCCAGAGTTTTCACAAAATGCCTGGCTCCTGCCATTGCTTTTTGCAGACAAAGGAATATTCAAATTTACCCCTACCTAGACGACTGCTTGATTCAGGCAGACAGTCAGGAAAAGCTATCACAGCACCTAACCTTTGTAAAGGACCTACTGACCTCCCTTGGGTACACTATAAATGAAAAGAAATCCAAACTAGTCCCCACTCAAAAAAAATTGTATTCTTGGGTGCAGGCCTGGACTCAGCATCCCAGATGGCATTCCTTACTCCAGAAAAACAAGCCTGTCTGACAGGCTACTTCTCTCAACTAGCCACCCAGAGCCCAGTTATCCGCAAGGAAAATCCTGCAAGCTGTAGGGTTCATGGCTTCCTGCATTCTACTCATTCCATATGCCAGACTGCATATGAGGATACTTCAATGGTACTTAAAGAGCCTTTGGTGTCAACACTCTCAGGACCTGGAAACTATCATATCCATGATACCTTGTCTAAGGAAAGATCTCTTTGTGGGCAGCAGCATACAACCACAACAAGGGCCTTCCCTTTTCACAACCCCATGCCGCCTAGACCCTAACTATAGACCCATCAGATTATGCCTGGGGTGCACACCTGGATGGCAAGTGCATTCAGGGCCATTGAAGTCCAAATCAAATGCATCTGCACATCACCCAAAAAGAGATGCTAGCTGTTCAGCATGCTCTGACAGCTTTCAGACCCATACTATCCCCGGGGCATCTACTGATCAAAACAGACAACACCACAGTGATGTGGTACATCAACAAGCAGGGAGGAACTCACTCCTATCCCCTCTGCAGGCTAGCCATGACCCTTTGGCACACGGCTTCAGCCATGCAAATTTACCTGCTAGCATAATTCCTGCCAGGCTCCCAAAACTCTCTGGCCGACAACTTAAACAGAGAACTCCTAGACTCACACGAGTGGCAGCTAGACCACAGCACCTTCAACCTTGTAACCCAGAAATGGGGCACCCCGAAGGTGGACCTATTTGCCTCCCACAGCATTCACCAACTCAGCAAATTCTGCAGCAGGGAACCTCACAACAAGACCTGGAAAGTGGATGCCCTATCCTTCCAATGGGTAAACCTCTCGATCTATGCATTTACCCCTGTGCCTCTACTCACAAGGGTACTACTCAAAGTAAGGGAGGAAAAAACGAGAGTAATCTTGATTGTCCCAGACTGGTCATGCCAGCACTGGTACCCACTGCTGCGCAGTCTTTGACCTCTGCCTCCATGGCACCTTTCTCAGATCCCATATCTCCTGACCCAGCAGAATGGAGAATTCATGCATCCACAATTGCAGACCCTGAACCTGGCAGCCTGGCATATTCCCTGACCTCTCCTCCAGTTGCCAGTCTAAGCAAACAAGTTCTGGATGTTATACATGAGGCCCGACACCCCAGCACTAGAAAATCCTATGCTGACAAGTGGAAAAGCTGTTGCACCTGGGTCCAGGCTGAGGGAGCTGATACAGCACAGCCCTCCCTACCTCTCATCCTGGATTACCTAGCAGGCCTACTTCACAAAGGCCTGTCCTTCTCTTCTATTAAAATTCATGCCTCTGCCATCTCTGCTCATTACAGCACAGAGCAACCTCTCTTCTCTCACCCTGTCATCAAGCAGTTCCTAAGAGGGGCTGCAAATTTAAGGCCACCCAGAAGCGCTCCTACCCGAGCTTGGGACATTAACTTTGTGTTGGAAAAGCTCACACTACTCCCCTTTGAGCCTGCAGCTTCAGCAGAGTTAAAATTCCGGTCTTGGGAAACGGGCTTGCTTCTGGCCATAACTTCAGGTAGAAGAGTTTCAAAGCTTCAAGCACTAATGGCTGTGGAGCCTTTCATCATTTTTCATGCCGGCAGGGACTCCCTCAGGACTAACCCAACCTTCATGCCTAAAGTGATGTCCAGTGTGGCATGAAGGTTGGGTTAGTCCTGAGGGAGTCCCTGCCAGCATGCCTAAAGTGGTGTCCAGTGTGGCTCTCAACCAATCTATTCATTTGCTCACCTTTTTCCCTAAGACTCAAAATAAGGGGGAAAGGATTCTGCATTCTTTAGATGTGCACAGACAACTTGGATTGTACCTGGATAGGACTAAGCCCTTTAGGAAAACTGACCAGTTGCTAGTCCGCTTTGCAGCAGAGGGTAAGGCCATATCCAAATAAACCATCTCCAAATGGGTAGCACACTGTATCCATTTCTGTTACAAACACCACGTGACGCCACCCCCATTGGGGGTCAGGACACATTCCACAAGGGCAACCTCCACCTCTGCAGCTTTCCTCAGAGGGGTCCCTCCCTACCAGGGACATCCTGGAGGCTGCAACATGGAGTTCTGTTCATACCTTCACCAAGCATTACCACCTGCCCATCTTTTCGGAATCCAATGCAGGCTTTGCAACCGCAGTCATGCAGGGCATACTAGCCAGCCCCACCACTTCTTGACTGCCTCCACCCTTTACTTCAGCTTTGGCAATCAACCCAGGTGTGATGACTGCAGCAGTGAAACAGGAAGAACATAGTACAAGTTGTGTACACTTACCATAAATGTAGATGTTTGAGTGTATTCACTGTTGCAGTCCTGGTTTCCCACCCTTCACACCCCTTGTCTATCTCACTCACTCTCTTCATCACCCTCTACAAGGATTTCTGGTATTTACTTTCTACTGGTGGTGTTCTTCCACCAAAACCTAGCTCCATTTTTTGGGGGGCTCCTGACAGTTGGGACAAGGAAAACTGATGTAATAGCGTGGCTGCCTGATTTTATAGCACTGACGACCTGACGTCAGTCCTGGAGCTACTGCAACTGACGCAGAAATACTAAGCCTCTAGTATTCGGGCCGACTGAGGGCTACCCCTGGCAGGATAACCCAAGTGTGATGACTGCAACAGTGAATACACTCAAACATCTACATTTATATTAAGTGCATACAACTGTACTTTTCTTTATTCCTTCCTCCTTTGCCTCTGCTGTCCAAGGTTTTGATAAATATCCCGAAGGAAAAAATAAAAAAATTTGCTGGTGACTCCCTTTTGACACAGGCATTACTGGTCCCCTCCCTACTGCCTTAGCCATGGGTCATCACAAGTTATCCTACTTTTTTAATTTCTCCAAATCTTTTGAGTTTCTAATACCATGATGGGAATGGACTCCATTCCCAAGTCAGAGTATGATTAAAGTTCATGAAATTAGTATTTAAATCCTTGATGTCAGCCAGAAGTTCTCTTCTCAGCACCCGCAGTGTGCCCACTAATGTCTCCTGCAATTCATATAGAGTTTACATGTATTGGTAACATATCTCAATACGATTGTAGATTCTTTATCCTGTTGCTCCTATTATTATTGGAACAGAGTATCTTTCTTCCACATTGCTCTTGTTTCTGCCTGCAAATCCTGATATTGTATGACTTTGTCTCTTTGTACACAAAACACCGTAGTCACTGGGTGTAGCGATTTCAATGATCAATGCTACTTTTTTCATCTTTTCATGGACCACTATATCTGGTTTTCTTGCGTCTGTCTTTCAAACTGTTGGCAATGGGTGATCCCATGTGATGTAGACTTCATTTTCTGTGATGCTTTGTGACTCATGTTTGCAGTGCTTTTCAACTACTTCAGTATTATGCTTGCAGAAGCCCTAGTGTAGCAGTCTTGCCACATTATTACGCCTTTCAGTATACAGTCCTTCTGCCATTAGTATATCACTACCAGCAATGAGGTGTGTGTGCGTTTCCAATTCTGTTTTACAAAACCTACATTTGTCAGTTTCTCCCATGTGTTCAATGGACTTTGCAAACTAACTTGTACATGGCCCACTATCTTGGGCTGCTAATATTAACCTTTCATCTTTTGGTTTGAATTTGCCTCTCCTTAACCATTCCTGTGACTGATCCTGATCAACATAAGGTTCTTCCAGGAGTTTTATTTACTTGCAACTATATTTACGCATTTTCCACATTTCTTGCCTTTTCATGTGATCCTTCACCTTGTATTCTTTCTTTTGTTTTTTGGCACATTAATTTGCTGCCTGATTTTTATCTACTTGTGGTTTGATTTCCATTCTTGCTTGACGCCGATATGCTTCTGCTAGACTAAGCAGGGAAGTCATCTTAGATTTATTCTCCTCATGTTTCAAAACTTGGGTCTTGTGATGTCAGCAGATACGTATGCAGCCTCATGACTGCAGATCTCTACATGTAATCTATTTCTAGGAGTCCCGTACCTCCTTCAAAACTGGGAATATATAATCTTGATATGCACTGATTTTTATAAATCATCTGAGCATGAAGCATCTTTCTTGTTTTCCTATTTAGTCTTTCCAACACCTTTTGGGGCCAGTCAGTCGTTCCAAAACTGTAAGTTAGGACAGGAAGAGCAAATTGGTTTATAGCTTGAATTTTGTTCCTTGATGTCAACACTGTTGTCAGGATGAATTTAAGTCTTCTAAATATTTCTTACTGAGTTTTATTCACATTTGGTCATGTTTTATTGTTGATTCTTCATCAGTTCCCAAATATTTGTACACTCCCTGTTGGTCAAGTTCTTTGATATCACATTCTTGTCCCAAACTGATTTGTTCTTGGTGCTGCAGCTTTCCTGCTTTAAAGGTTCCTTTTGCATATTTATCAAGACCAAATAATATTCTTATATCATCTGAAAAAGTTTTGACTACTTGCAGTTGTACTTTCATTTCCTCATCTCATGAGCTATACAGTTTTAAATCATCGACAAAGAGAAGATGAGTCTTTGTACTTTTTCTAGGAGCCAAATTATAGCCATGACCTAATCTGTTAAGTAGACAGCTTAATGGGTTAAGGGCAAGACAGAATAGCAGCTGTGACAGAGTCACCCTGGAATATCCCCCTTTGGATTTTTATCCCTGGAATAGTAATTTGTCCATTATCGAGGCTTAATTGCAAACTGGTCTGCCACTGCTTCATCGTCACTGTGATGTAATCGATCAGTGTAGATTGTATCTTATAAATCTTTAAGCAGTCTCTTATCCATGAATGTGGGGTACTTTCAAATGCTTTTTTGTAGTCTCTCCATGCCATTCTTAAATTCTTCCACTTTTTACAGTTCTCCACAATGATTTTAGCAACAAATTATATTATACGCCATCTGAAGGCAAGTTATTAATCTGTAATTATAAGGTAGCTTGCAGGTTCAGTGTTTAGTAGGAGCATTATTTTTCCTGTTAGCCAGGTTGGTGTCTTTTCGGGGTGCGCATATAAATAGATGTTAAGTTGTCTATCTCGCCTTCATTCTTGCTGGTTGGGTCGGAGCCGATCCTCTGCTCTGACTCTGCCATCTTCAAAAGCTTGAGAGCTACTTACTGGCTCGAGGCCCCCCCTATATCCCATGATGCCTGGCGCTAGTTACCCAGATCTCGTTTGCCACTTCTGCTGCAAGGTTGCTTTTACTGGCTCAGGTCATATTTTTCAATTTTATTGTCATTGTATAAAAAATATTTTATATTTAGTTGATGTTTAAGATAGTGTACTTTCAGTAGTTGTAGTTAGCTATTTGTATTTAGTCTCCTTCCCTTGAAAACTCCTTTTCTTGTTGGAGAGTTTTCCCCTCCCCCCCCTCCCCTATTTCTATTCTTAAAGGTAGCCGTTTTTAGTTAGAGGCTAATCCTTGTTTCAATTTTTTATTGTGGTAGATTAGTAGGTCTGATTACCTTTTCTTAGATAAGAGTGTGTGTGCTGTTAGGGTGTGGTAACTTATGTTGAGTGTGTGTGTTTTTACTAGTTACCTATTTCCATTTTGTTAGTTTTTCTCTGTAAATTGATTTTTCCGTTTACAGGTATGTCTAAAAATATGAAAGTACCTGGATTCAAGAAGTGTGACTCGTGCTGTCAGAAGATATCACTGACAGATGGTCACACCTCTTGTGTCTACTGTTTGGGCGCCCTACACCTGCAGGACTCTTCTTCGGTGTGTCAGGCCTTTAGTCCAAGAGTCCTGCAGGAGCGTAGGAATAAACTAATCCTTAGGGGTTTGCTCAAACCTGAAGGGTCACCGGCTAAGGTTCAGTCAGTGAAACCCGCTAAGCCAACGAAGCCGCCTGCTCCCAGTTCAGAGCCGTCATCGGGTGTGGCATCTGCTTCAACTTCGGCTCCAACTGGAACCGAAGTACCTATCTCCCAGTCAACTTCAGTTCCAACTGGAACCGAAGTACCTATCTCCCACTCGGCCCCGACTCTGGTGTCGGAACAGTCAGGGAGTCGAAAACGCTCTAGGTCTCCATCCCTAGAGTCGATACACTCTACTCCGGGGTCGCCTCTGTTACAGTCGGAGTGAAGTCACCAATCCCACTCTTCTCGGTCTTCTAGACTATCTGACCATGATTTGGAGAGAGTGGTGAGCAGGCTCCTAAAATCGCAGGCCCTGGCTAAAATGTTATCCAGCCCCCCTCATCAGGGTTTGGCTCCGCCTGTCTCTGCAGTAGTTCCTCCTTCAACTCATCCCTCGAGTTCGGAGTCGGAGCTTGCTGGGGCTCAGATTGTGGAACCGTCAGCGCCGATACCTACCCTTTCGGTTCCGTCGTCTGCTCCGATCTCATCCATGGTGCCGTCCTTGGAGGGATCTGGGCACTGGGACTCCCTCGTCTGCTCCGAGTGGGCTTGTGGCATCGGACCCTTGTCCGACCCCGTTCTCCCTCTCGGAGCTTCGGTGCAGGTGAGTTCGGCTCCTACTTCGAAGCCATCTCTCTCGGTGCCGGGAAGGATCCCGGTCTTTTCGCAGCCGGAGCCTTCTCCGGTATCAGGATGGGACGCCTTCGAGGTCATGAGGAGTGTGCTGGTCTCTGAGTCAGCCCCACGATCAGTCTCATCGGCTCCCTCGACCCATGGTGCCTGCGTCTGCTTCTGCCCCTCCTCCAGACCCCAAGCGTGGGGAACAAGTGCTCCAGGGCACCCCGTTGGGTGTATCTTCCTCTTCCGAGGCCTCCCCTGATCATTCAGAGAAGCCCCCTCGAAAGAGGAAATGCAAGAGGAAGCATGTTGACTCCCCTGAGTCTGTCACTTCAAATACCGACTTGGAGGATTCGGAAGGGTCCCCGAGATCCCCCTCTGAGGACGTCTCTTTTTCAGACATCCTTGAGATACCTAGGCAGAGGGGTAACTGGACTCCCCTTAACTCTTCTGAG
Organism: Protopterus annectens; assembly: GCF_019279795.1. Lineage (NCBI taxonomy): Eukaryota > Metazoa > Chordata > Ceratodontiformes > Protopteridae > Protopterus > Protopterus annectens. The sequence goes on from NC_056751.1 coordinate 131,492,364, forward strand.
GATGAGTCTGTATTCCTGGACGCTTTTGGTTCCCGACCCTCCACCTCCTGGGTGTCTCTGCCTTTCGATCCACTGATGTCTGTGGTGGCTCGGAAGACGTGGTCAGCCCCAGACACAGTGGAACCAATCCCCCGAAGACCCACAAAATTTATTACTGCACCACAAGACAAGCAATTTTTGACTAACGGTGTACCCGTTGATGCCATGGTGGTAGCAGCAGCCACAAAAAAGGAGTTGGCTGAAACTTCTTCGTCTGTCCATCCCCCTAATAAGGAATCTAGGACGATGGACAGATATGGGAAGCGGATGTTTGCATCAGCGACCTTCTCCATGAGGTCGCTGAACTACTTGTGCCACTTTATCCACCTTCAAAGGGATCTCATTAAAGAGCTAGGAGATGCCCTTCAAGATCCATCAGCTGCGGGGGTCCAGGCTAAGGTTGCCTCCCAGCTGGCAACTCTTAATTCAGTAGTAAACTCCTCCATGCGGCTCATCTCTTACGCAGCCGTTGATGCAAGTAGGGCCGCAGGCACAGGCGTGGCCTTGAGAAGGCATGCCTGGATGCGGTTGTGTAACTTTGCGGAACCCTTCAGGGCGTCTTTCACAAACACCCCCTTTGATGGTTCTGCTCTTTTTGGACCACAGGTGAAGGATACCCTTACCAGGTGTGAGCAGGAAGGCAAGACACACTCTGCTGTGGGAGTTCGTTTTTCCACTCCTTCAAGACCGTATCCCAAGGGTCAGAAGAGAGGGAAGATGTGGTTCCGGAAACCCCAGGGAGCCGTGCCTGACACACGTGGAGAGTTCTCCTCCAGGGGCAGAGGAGGGAACAAGAATAGACACTGCCCTCGGGGTAGAGGGGGTCCGTAAAATCAGGGCCAAAGAGAATCTTTCTCTGACAAGCCCTTCCAGCATCCCTGAGGTGCTGCCCGGCTGTCCATCTTTGGAGGCAGTCGGGGGAAGATTATCACTCTACCCAAAAGCCTGGCAAAGTATAACATAAGACAAATGGGTACTGTCTTATCATATCCGAAGGCTACAAAATCCCTTTCTTTCGCACTCCCTACGTTCCCAACAAATCCCTTCCAGATGTTCCACCCAATCTAAGGGATCAAGCAGTTCAAGAAATTTCAAATCTGCTAAGAAAAAGAGCCATCCAGCCAGTCCTGGGAGACCAGCAAGGATCCGGAATTTACTCTAGGTTCTTTTTGGTACCAAAAAAGACAGGGGACTGGAGACCCACTCTGGATCTCAGCAGACTAAACAGATCTGTTCAAAGAATGAAGTTCCGGATGGTCACGCTACAGTCCATTTTACCCTTTCTGGGTTAGGACAATTGGATGTGCTCCATAGATCTTCAGGACGCGTACTACCATATCAAAATGGGCAGACGCTGCAGAAGATTCCTCCGCTTCCGGCTGGGAGCCAGTCATTATCAGTTCAGAGCTCTGCCCTTTGGTCTCACCACAGCCCCCAGGGTGTTCAAATGTTTGGCAATAGTTACCGCTCACCTGAGATGGCAAGGATTGCAGGTGTTTCCATATTTAGACGACTGGCTCCTTACAGCAACCACCAGGCATCACCTGCTGCGAGCCAGGGACTACACCATCCAAACTTGCTCCAAACTAGGCATCACAATAAATTTTGAAAAGTCTGCATTGTCGCCTTGTCAATCTATTACCTTTATAGGCGCAAACTTAAATACAAAGGACATGTCAGCGAGACTTCCATTAGACAGAGTGCTAGACATTCGCCGACATGTCCAGGTTTTATTAGGATGCAAAAAAATTCAGGCCAGATTCGTCCTAAAGACCTTGGGTCTCATGGCAGCGGCTATCATACTAGTCCCCCTCGCTCGTTTTCATATGAGGATTCTTCAGTGGATGCTGTTCACCCAATGGTCTTTCCAGCAACTTCCAATGTCTCACAAAATAATGATCACACAGACATGCAAAAACCAACTTGCTTGGTGGATGGTTTCCCCATCAGTACCCCAGGGCAGACCATTTGCTCTTCATCCTCCAGTGGCTACGTTGACCACGGATGCCTCCCTCAACGGGTGGGGGTGGGGGCATTTTCAGGGCAGAACAGTCCAAGGCACCTGGCAGCCTCACGAGTACCATCTGCATATCAATGTCTTGGAGAGGAGGGCCGTGCTTTTGGCTTTGCAAACTCTTTACAACTCTCTTCCTACCGGGACCATTGCAATTCAGACAGACAATATGTCTGTAGTGTGGTACATCAACAAGCAGGGCGGAACCAGGTCCTACCCCTTATGTCGAGAAGCACTCGGACTCTCGCAGTGGGCGATCTCTTCCCAACAGTTTCTGATAGCAGCGCACATCCCTGGGAAGTCCAACGTTATAGCGGACAGGCTGAGCAGAGCAGTTCTCATGCCTCACGAGTGTTCTCGCAATCGGACAGTGGCGGACCAAATCTTCCGCAAATGGTGTCAGCCTTGCTGCGACCTTTTTGCCACCCCCTTCAACAGCAAGTGCAACAATTTCTTCTCTCTCCTCCCTCTTCCTGGACTATCCCCCAGAGATGCTCTAGTTCACGATTGGCCTCGGGGACTTTATGCATTCCCTCTGTTCCCCCTGATTCCCAAATTGATGCAGAAAGCTACCACATTGGGATGCAAGATGATCCTCATTGCCCCTTACTGGCCTCAACAAATTTGGTTCCCATTCCTGCATCATTACCTTCTGGAGCAACCCTGGACCCAGTTCCAGACCTCCTGATCCATCAGTCGGGCGGGCTGCACCAATCCCTTCAATCTGTCCAGCTCACTGCTTGGTTGCTCCACTTCCGACCTTAGCCAGGCTTCCGAACATCTCCCATTCGGTGCGTGAAATCATCTTATCACATAAGTCTACCACTAGAAAGACTTATGCTAGTAAGTGGAAATGTTTCTCTTTCTGGGCAGAAGCTAGGAATATAGATCCCTTTTCAGCCCCTGTGCACCATATTTTGGATTTTTTAGCGGAACATTTTTGTGCTGGATCTTCTGCCACGATTGGAGTTCAGTTAGCTGCAATTTCCAACTTTCATACAGGTCTATTGGATACTAGTATTATGTCCCATAAGCTTTGTAAAGCTTTTCTCAAAGGGACTACTTTACTCAGGCCCCCAGTGAGAGATCCCCCACCTCCGTGGGATCTAAATTTGATTTTAGCTTCCCTGATGCTGCCCCCCTTTGAACCGGCAGCTTCTTGTTCCTTGCAGTTTCTTTCTTGGAAACCCCTTTTTCTGGTTGCAATTACTTCAGCCAGAAGAGTTTCTGAGCTTCAGGCTCTTTGTGTTCGCCCTCCTTATCTAGTTTTCCGCAATGACCGTGTCTCTCAGGACTAATCCTTCCTTCCTTCCAAAGGTTTCTTCTGACAATAATTTGAATCAGTCTATTGATCTGCCTGTGTTTTTTCCAAATTATTCCAACAAGGCGGAATACAAATTGCATCAGTTGGATGTTCATAGACAGTTACGCTTTTACTTGCATAGAAATAAGCAAATAAGAAAATCAGACCAGCTGTTCCTGTCCTATGCTGAGGGTAAACAAGGTCTACCTGTGTCGAAAGTAACTTTATCTAGGTCGTTGACATCTATCATTACATTTATATATCAGCTAAGGAATAAAGAGCTTCCTGCTAAACCGAAAGGTCACTCCACTAGAGTTCTAGCTACTTCAGTGGATTTTCAGGCAAGATTGCCAATGGAAACTATTTGTGCGGCAGCCACATGGGCCAATCCTCATACCTTTATTTCACATTATAAGCTGGACGTGGCCTCCAGGAGCAGAGCTGATTTTGGTTCCACTGTTCTGAAGAGTCTGTTCCGATGAGCCACCCAGGATTGAGGTGCTAGGGACGCTGTCCCAACCAGCAAGAATGAAGGCGAGATAGACAACTTTAAGAAGTTATGTACCTACCATAACGTTCCATGTTAGTTGTCTTCTTCTCCCCTTCTTTCTTGCGTCCCACCCTCCATCCCCCTATCCTAGTAGACCGAGAAGAGTTCCTTATGTTTTTCTCACTGGCTGAGTCTTCTCTGGCTATTCCTTCTGACTAGTAGTCTCTCCAGTAGGATTTATGCATTCTAGGACAGGATTCCTGTATTGTTGTTATTATTATTATTATTATTATTATTATGTCTGCAGTTAGACTTGCCAAACAAGATCTGGGTATCTAGCGCCAGGCATCATGGGATATAGGGTGGCCTCGAGCCAGTAAGTAGCTCTCGAGCTTTTGAAGACGGCCGAGTTGGAGCAGAGGATCAGCTCCGAACCAACCAGCAAGAAAGAAGGCGAGAAGAAGACAACTAACATGAACTTTATGGTAGGTACATAACTTTTTATTCTTACTCATGGCTAAATCTTCGGGCAAAGATGTTAATACTTTTAAAAAGAAGTTAGGTACTGCATCTGGGCCTAGGTTTTTACAATTGGAGGGTTTTCTTAACTTTGTTTCAATCTCTCTGGCTGGTACTTTATCCCATTTCATATCCTGTACCTTTGAACTACTACTTTCTTTTACTTCTGTCCATTTACCATCTTTACGTTCCACAGGATCTTCATAAATACTTCTCCAAAATATATCCGTTTCTTCTTTTTTATTTGTCTTTCAATTTCTTTTACCTTGTTTCCCAATTCTCTATAAAACATTTTGGATCATCAAAACATTGCTTATTTTGTACTTTATATTTATCTGGATATCTTCTAAGTTTTTCCTCCTGTGCTAAGATTTTGTTTGTGATGGTGCTTAATAGATCCTGATCTGTTCAAATACTGCGCATTGATTTTATCACATCTGTATTTCTGAGTATTTTTGTTGATCTGTTCCCTCTTGTATAGTCTTCTCAGTGACTCTTCTTGTCTTAATTGCTTTATAGTTTTAGCTATTCGATACGTCCATGATGGTATTCGATTTCTCCCCTTCCTTTCCCTCGCTACCCCATGTTCTTGTGGTAGAACTTTGTATGTTATTAATTTAACTGCACAGTAATGTATCCTGTTTACTTCTGTTATATTGCATAGACAGTCCTAGTTACTGTGTTCATTTGTTTGATCAAACTTCTGACTTTTTGGATTTTACTGACCACCTGTATTCTATTTCTTTCATTGATTTTATGTGTGTATTTCTTTTAAATCAAGCATATTTTTATTCTCCATTTCCTGCTGGCATTCTATAGAAAGTCCTGTGGCACATTCTCTTCAGTTTCATCCTGTCTCATCCATTGCTCTGTCATACTGTACTGGCTTCCTATGGAAGGCTCCAAAGTATCTTTATATGTCAACTGATTAGATGCTTCCTGGTCCACTGATTTCTCCTTAACTTGGGTGTCACTTGCTCTATTCTGTTGTGTTATCCGAGTTACATTTTCCACTAAATCCTTCACTTTGTAAATACTCTGTAACCTCAGATGTTCTTCATCTCACATTGCTGCAGTCCTTACTTATGGGTAGTCCGCTGTCCTCGGTCGGCCCGAATACCAAAGTATTAGGCTGACGCCGGTCATGGGCGCCTAGATCTGACATCAGAGCGTCAGGGTATAAAGGCGCATGACCGACGTCATATCCTCAGTCTTTTTTGCCACATGGTCCGATGCAGAAGCAGCGTTGCAAGTGCCGTTCGTTCTGAAATTTTCGTTTTGAGTTTCAGACCGATACCAAGTTGGGCTAAGTACCCGTTGGGGAATATTTTTGTTTTTCTTGCCTCAGTTACTTACGGATGTCAGAAAAAGTGAATAATTGTATTTCTTGTGGGAAACAGATACCGCATAGGGATTACCACTGCTTTGTATTCCTTGTTTGGGACGAGCACGCGTAGTCGGTGTCGGTTTTGTGCTAGGTTTAATAAGCGCACTATAAAGCGGAGGTTAGATTGCGCTAGGTTAGTCTTTGGCAAGAGGTGTAATTATAATATGCCGTCGGATGTTCCGCCTGCTTCTACTAAGAAGCAAAGACAAATCTTTAAAGCCTAGGCAGGATGATTCGTCCGTTTCGGACGCTGGACCTTTAGAAGCTACAGCTGAACAGGTGGATCCGGCTGAAGTTTCTGTTGAGTCCCAGGGGGAAACTTTGATTTTACAGGATGTGGCCTCTCAGGAGGCAGGTCAGGCTGTAGGGGCCTCTCAGGTTACTATTCTCCCTTCTATGCCTAGGGTGGTTAGGCCTTCTGCTACTGTTTCTAAGGCTCCTTCTAAAGGCAGGTCTGTCTTGCCTTCCTCTGGTGTCAGTTCTGGTTCTTCAGGGTCTGTGCCTAAAAGCACATGCTTAAAATGGCAGAGGATTTGATTACTTTAATTAGAGGTTCTATGCCCCCTCCTGATAAGAGGCCCAGGATGGAGCCAGAGTTGGAAAGTTTGGAGCAGGCCTCAGATGATTCAGAGTCTTCTGCTGAAGACATTCAAGATTTCCTCCTTATTCTGATTCTGATGCAGAGGATTCCACTCCTTCTGCTTCTCCTCCAGAGGATTTTTCATTTTCAGAAACTCTGCATTCCATGAGGGAGCATTTTAAGTGGGAGGGACAGGATTACTCTGATTCCCGGAAGAGACTTAGGGAGTTCTTGTTTTACCACAGCATAGACCCTTAGCTATACCTCCGGTTTTGGATGTTGTTTCAGATGTTTTCTCGAGCTTCCCTTAATCCAGATTCTGTGCCTCCTGCCCCAGTTAAACCGGACAGGTATTACAGGGTGCCTGAGGCTCATAAATATCTGTATAAGAGTCCTAGGGCGGACCCAGAAACTATTAGTCAGGGGCCTAAGGGGGTTAGAGCCTCTGTTGTTAAGAATCCGGTTCCTCTGGATAAGGAAGCTAGAGCTTTGGATAGATGGGGTAAGAAGGTGTATACCTCTTCTACTTTAGCAATGAGAGCTTTGAACTGCCAGTTTCATATGTTGAAGTATCAGAATTTCCTCCTTTCTCAGCTAAGATCTAAGGTGGATGCTTTGGCAGAGGGCATAGAGTGTAAAGAATTGCAGGATTTAGTGCATGTTTCTGAACAGGTGGGTAAGCACTCTTTGCAATGTGGTTTTGATGCTTTACAGGCTTCTTCTAGGGTGGCGGCCACTGGTTCAGTTATTCGAGGCACGCCTGGCTTAAGGATCAGAATTTGTCTGAGCATGTTAAGTCTAGAATTCTGGATGCCCCTTTACAGTCTGAAGTTTTGTTTGGTCCTCCTGTGGAGTCAGTCTTAAAGAAAATGGAAGACAAGGCTAAGTCTATGCAGACTGTTAAAGATTTTTGCAGGTACAACCTCCAAAGTTTAGTAGAAATTGGCCTACTAAGGGGTGGGCGTACCCTTCTTCTGATTCTCAGTCTAGGGGTAGATCTAGGCGTGGTAGGGGCAGAGCTCAGAGTACCTTCAGGCCGAGACAATGGAGTTCGCCTGCTCAATCTGCTGGTGAGGGCAGGGGCCAGTCCTTTCGTAAACAGGCCCAATGACCTGCATTTTCAGCTGCCAGATTCTTCTTGCCTGGCAGCTCCTTTGGGAGGAAAGTTGGCTCTTTTCAAGCAAAATTGGCATTTAGTCACCCAGGACAAATGGGTATTGGACATTATAAACCGAGGTTACAAGTTCTATTTCCATACCATGCCTCCTTTCAAAGGCATGCCAGACGTCCTCCTCGGCAAAGGATAGAGGCTCACAGACAAATTTCTTTACTTCTTCAAATAGGAGCTATACAGCCAGTTCCTCTGTCAGAAGTGGGCCTAGGATTTTATTCTCGCCTGTTTCTAGTTCCAAAGAAAGGGAACACGTGGAGACCAATTTTGGATTTATCTATACTCAACACTTACCTGGACATTCCAAAGTTCAAGATGCTGACTTTGCAACAACTTTTACCTCTGTTGGGAAAAGATCACTGGATGGTTACTCTGGATCTCAAAGAGGCTTACCTTCATGTTCCTATCAGGCCCAGTTGCAGGAGGTACCTGCGTTTTCGGGCTGGAAATTTACATTATCAGTTCTCTGCATTGCCCTTTGGCTTATCTACTACGCCCAGAGTGTTCACAAAGGTTCTGGCTCCAGTGATAGCTTTTTTCAGACTCAGAGGAATACAGATTTATCCTTATTTGGACGACTGCCTGATTATTGCACAAGAAAGGACGAACTTCTTCATCATCTACAGTATGTGATGGCAGTGTTAAGATGCCTAGGGTATTCTGTGAACGAAACAAAGTCCAGTCTAGTACCCTCTCAGGACATGTGCTTTCTGGGTGTGAGACTGAACACAGCTTCCCAGATGGCCTTTTTGACCCCGGACAAACAAAGAAGCCTTTCTCTTTATTTCCATCAAATGTCTCTACGGTCCAGGCTGACTGCAAGGACAGTCCTTCAAGCCTTGGGGTTCATGGCATCTTGTATTCTGGTACTTCCCAATGCCAAATTGCATATGAGGAAGCTTCAATGGTATCTCAAAAATGTATGGACACAGCACTGCCAAGATCTAGACACTGTCATTCAGATAATACCTTGCATTCAGAAGGAGTTTTTGTGGTGGGCTCAGGAATGTCACCTAAACAAGGGACTCTCTGTGACCCGGCCAGATTCTAACGACAGATGCCTCGGACAAGGCTTGGGGAGCACACCTCAATGGAAAATGGGTGCAAAACACGTGGCCTGTCAAACTCCAGCATTTGCATATCAACTTGAAGGAAATGTTAGCAGTCCAGTTTGCATTGATGGCTTTCAAAGATTTACTTCACCCAGGGCAGGTGTTGATTCAAACAGACAACACTACTGTCATGTGGTACATCAACAAGCAGGGGGGAACCCATTCTTACCCTCTTTGCAGGCAAGCGATGATTCTGTGGGAAACTGCTCTCAATCTACACCTCAATCTTCAGGCAAGGTTTCTACCAGGAGCACAGAACTCCTTAGCAGATGTATTGAGCAGACAAATAGTGGATCCTCACGAATGGAAATTGGATCCTCTTGTATTTCAACAGTTGACAGTGTTATGGGGAACTCCAGACATAGATCTGTTCGCTTCTCCACTAAATTACCAGTTGCCAAAGTTTTGCACAAAATGTTTCATCACACAGCTTGGAAGGTGGACGCTCTATCATTCAGTTGGAACAATCTGCATGTATATGCCTTTCCACCTCTGCCTCTTCTTCCCAAGGTACTTTTGAAGGCCAGACAAGACAAGCCAACCATGATTTTGATAGCACCGGATTGGCCTCGACAACACTGGTACCCACTACTGAGGAGTTTAGTACGAGAACCTCCATGGCCTCTGCCTTTGATTCCGCACCTTTTGTCACAAGAGGACAGTCACTTCCTCAATGTCAAGATTCAGTCTCTGCATCTAACAGCCTGGCATATTCTGTTTTAGACTCTGGAGGGTCTCAGCTTCCACAACAAGTTTTGAATGTTATTTTGGAGGCCAGGAGGCCTAGTACCAGGAAAGTTTACGCTGATAAATGGAGGAGATTTTTATTTGGAGCAAAGGAAAGGACTTTGATGTCTCCAAACCTGATTTAAGTGTTGCTCTTCAATATCTTACTGAGTTATTGGACAAGGGTTTGTCTTTCTCCTCAATAAAGGTCCATGCTGCAGCCATTTCTGCTCACTATGATTGTGACCCGCCTTTATTCTCTCATCCTTGGTTTAAGCAATTTCTTAGAGGGGCAAAGAATATAAGACCCCCACGTAGAGCTCCTACTCCTGCTTGGGATCTCAATTTTGTGTTGGAAAAACTTACTCTACAACCTTTTGAGCCTGCAGCTACTGCCGAGTTAAAGTATTTGCCATGGAAAACTGCTTTTTTGTTGGCCATTACCTCTGCAAGAAGGGTTTCTGAATTACAGGCCCTCATGGCAGTGGAGCCTTTCCTGATTTTTCATAAGGATAGGGTATCTTTGCGTACTAATCCTTCCTTTATGCCTAAAGTGGTTTCTAGTGTGGCCTTAAATCAAACTATTCATTTGCCTACTTTTATGCAAACCCCAAAATAAAGGGGAGAAAATTTTGCATACTTTGGATATTCACAGGCAGTTGCGTTATTATTTGAGCAGAACCAAGGAGTTCAGACAGTCTCAGCAATTGTTTGTTTCTTTTGCTTTGGGTTCACAGGGTAAACCTGTTTCAAAACAAACTATTTCTAAATGGATTGGGTTTTGTATTTCTTTCTGTTATTCCCATCATGGTAAGGAGGTTCCTGCTGGAATCAGGCCTCATTCCACTAGGGCTACTGCTACTTCTACGGCCTTTCTAAGGGGGTAGCTACAAAGACATTTTGGAGGCAGCTACTTGGAGTTCAGTGCATACCTTTTCTAAACATTACCACCTTCCTCTTTATTCTAAGTCTAGGGCTGGATTTGCCACTGCAATTTTACAGGGCATTTTAGCGGCCCCTAATGCTTTATGATTTTTACCATCCTCCCTTTCCCGTTGCTTTGGGATTCTACCCATAAGTAAGGACTGCAGCAATGTGAGATGAAGAACATAGTACAGTTTTGTACCTACCATAAATGTAGATGTTCGAAGATCCACATTGCTGCAGTCAATACCCTCCCTCCTTCCCCACTGTAGTTTGACTTGGTGCTATGCTTTAGGTGATGGTTGTTGTTGGGCATGTTTTTGGGGGGGTATTCTGTTTTTGGCTGTGGCCTTTCCGGTTTGGCCTTCTGACATCTGGGGCAAGAAAAGACTGAGGATATGACGTCGGTCATGCACCTTTATACCCTGACGCTCTGATGTCAGATCTAGGCGCCCATGACCGACGTCAGCCTAATACTTTGGTATTCGGGCCGACCGAGGACAGCGGACTTACCCATAAGTAAGGACTGCAGCAATGTGGATCTTCGAACATCTACATTTATGGTAGGTACAAAACTGTACTTTTCTTTTTCTTTTAACTTCTCCATTACTAATCCTCTCTTCTACTTTTTTCTGTTTTCTTATTTTTTTGTATTGTAAGATTTTCCATAGCCATATGTCTGTGCTGCTGTTTTTGCGTTTATTACTTTTGCTTTCTACTTTGCGTAAATATTGCACCATATTAAATCTTTCTTTCCCCTGTCCATATTTCTTCTTCAGATGTCTCCTGCTCCTCAAGTTTCTCCTTGCTTTGGGCACTAGTTGCGTCATGCTGTGATATTACCCATGTTAGACTTTCTACACTGAATCTTTCACTTCGCAAATATTCCATAACTTCAGCTTCTGTTTTCTTTTTTACTTCTACTAGACTAATCTTCTGTTCTACATTCCCTTTTTGTGATCTTATTTTTTTATTGTGAAATTTTCCATGTCCGGATGCCTCTGCCTGTATTATGCTGATTAATTTGTCTTTCATCTTTGCTTAAATATTGCACCATATCAGATCTCTATCTCCCATGTCCATATTTCTTTTTTTATACCCCTCAAACATCTCTAAATTTTGTTCTTTAAATTTTTGCACTTCCTGAGTTGCTTGTTTTTCAAATGGCACAAGGTTTCTTGGTCTATATAGTATTTTTCACGGATCTGTTGTATAAATGAATGCAAATTTTTATTTGAAGCTTCTGACAGTTTTTCTTGTGGAAGTGTTTTTATTTCCTCTAATTTCTCCCTTAATCTGTTTGTCTATCTTTTGTCTGGAAATTCTGGGCTTATTGCATACTAGTAAGAAATTATTTCTTTCTTATCCTCAATAGTCCACTCTGTCAACTGTATGGCTCTTTTTTGGCCCATCAGTTTGTGTTTTTTGTGGACTGCTACTTTCTTCTACAATAGGGGGGCCATCCTCCCCCTGGGTATGGCCTAGCCCCATTGTAGTAATAATCTCATGTCTTGAGGATTCTACACTGTCATTTTTTTCCAGTCCTGGTACCTGTGCACCTACCAGGATTGGTCACTTTATCCTGGGGCTTGTGCGTCCAGCTCTCTTCTTTTTTTAACTTACTTTTGTCCATGATATATGCTATATAAAATACAGTCTGTATATCAGCGTCATCTTGGTGAGATTTTGTGTAAAACGGGGTCCACCTCGTGAAGGTTCTCACCAAAACTTGAGGATGAATTCAGTTCCAGCAATACTTCTCTCCTTTTGTTGATCTTCTCTCCATTTGGACCCTGACCTACAGAGTGGACCTGCTCATGCAATGCTAGGGCTTTCTACTTTATTCCAATATCTTACTTCTCAGTCTGACAGTATTGATGATAAAATTCTGATCCCTTCCAGACTCCAGTTTTTGAGGACATGCTACAGGTTGTTCATCGTGTTACACTGCTGTAGTCATTACACTTTGGTTATCCTGCCATCAGGCGGTTCCCCAGTCGGCCTGAGTTCCAAAGTCTTGGTCCAGCTTCAGTTGCTGTCACCTCCTCCCTGACGTCAGTGCGACAGGGGTATACAAGATGCAGCCGACACCATTTTCTTCAGTCTTTCTTGCCGTGTGGTGCCCGAAGCAAAAGCAGTTCGCAAGTGCCGGTCTGCCGTCTCCTGAGATTTTCATTCCGAATCCAGAACCGAAGTCTTCTACAAAGCTAAGTACCCCATTGGGGAAACTTTTTCTTGCCTCAGACCGATGTCAGTAAAAGTTAATAACTATTTCTTGTGGGAAGCAAATGCCTCATAAGGATTTCCATTCCTATTGTATCCAATGCCTAGGCCCAGACCACAACGTCACTGGTTGTCGGTTTTGTGCTAGGTTTAACAAGCGCACTATTAAATGTCGGTTTGATTTTGCCCGACATTATTTGGTAGAAAATTCAATTATACCATGCCGTCGGAACTTCCGATGACCGGAATACACAAAAAGCACAAAGACAAGGATAGGCATCCGAGGCCCAAAACTGACGACGAAGCCTCTTCTAGGCCAGTTGCCGGTTCTCCGGTTTTCAGCGAGGTGCCTTTGCAGCCCCTGAACGCTTCTGTAGAACCACAGGCCGCCTCTGACTCCCACGTGGAGATGGCTGGGCCTTCGGACGCACAAGTTATTCAGCCTACCGAGACTAACCTTTCAGTGTGATCCGGAGTAGCTGAGCAACCCACAGATTCAGAGGGTGTCTTCAGATCTACTCAGTTAAGCATTAAACCCTCAGCTAAGTCTAAGCCTCCTTTAAAATCAAAGAAACAAATACAGCATTCTCCAGGACAGGCCTCCATGCCTAAGAAACAAATGCTCAAAATGGCCGAAAACCTAATCACTCTGATCAGGGGGTCCCATCCCCCTCCTGATAAAAGGCCTAGACAGGATGCAGACTATGACTCATCCGACCAGGGGTCCATCTCTAATTCCATCAGCCTCACCGCCTGAGGACTACTCCTTTGGGGAAACTCTACATACCATGAGGGAGCATTTCCACTGGGAATGCCAGGATTACACAGAATCCAAGAAAAGGCTCGGAGACTTCCTTTTATTACCTCAACACAGACCCCTTGCTATTCTGCCAGTGTTATATATTGTGGATGATGTGTATACTGAATCCAGCTTAAATCCTGATTCCTTACCTCCAGCCCCTGTTAAACCTGACAGATACTACAGAGTCCCTGACTCTCACAAATTTCTGTATAAAAGCCCTGTAGCTGACCCTGAAACCATTTCTTAGGGACCCAAAGGAGTTAAGGCTGCATCAGCCAAGAATCCAGTTCCCTCTGACAGAGATTCTAGAGCATTAGACAGATGGGGAAAGAAAGTATATACGTCTGCAGCTTTAGCAATGAGAGCCTTAAATTGCCAGTTTCACATGCTAAAATATCAGCAGTTTTTACTGTCTCAGTTAAAACAAAAAATGCTTCCAGAATCAGATCCTCCTAATTTTAAAGAAATGCAGGATTTATTGCATGCAGCTGAACAAGTGGGAAAAGCATACTTTGCAATGTGGTTTTGATTCTCTAGAGGCCTCCTGCAGAGCAGCAGTTACAGGCTCTGTCATTAGAAGACATGCTTGGTTAAAAGAACATACGTTACCAGATCATGTTAAAGCAAAATTATTGGATGCACCTTTGCAGCAGGATGTGTTATTTGGAGTTAAGGCAGAAGAGGTATTAAAGAAAATGGAGGATAAGGCAAAATCTATGCAAACGGTGAAGGATTTCTTAAAGGTTCAGCCTCCTAGATTTAGCAGAAACTGGCCAACTAAGAATTGGTCCTTACCAATTACAGACAGACCTCAAAGGGGAAGATACAGACATCCAAGAGGTAGAGGTCAAACACAAGGTCCTTACAGACCTCGACAATGGGTTGCATCAGGTCAGAAAGAAGGGGAAGAGAGGCCCCAACCATATAGAAAGCAGCTCCAATGACTTCCCACTACAGCTGCAAAACAAATCTCTCTTGGCAGCCCCCTTGGGAGGAAAACTGGCACTCTTCTACCACAACTGGCAAATGATCACCAAAGACAAATGGGTTCTCAACATTGTATTTCAAGATTACATATTCCACTTTCACACTCTGCCAAGGTTAAAAGGAATGCCAAATCTGCCACCAAATCAATGAGCAGAGGCTCAAAAACAAATTATAGCACTCATGGATATGAGAGCTATTCAAAAGGTACCATCACAGGAGCAAGGACAAGGATTTTACTCAAGACTCTTTCTGGTACCCAGAAAGAACAAAGCCTGGAGGCCCATTCTGGATCTTTCATCTCTAAACACTTACCTGGATGTTCCGAAATTCAAAATGTTGACACTACAGCAGCTTCTTCCCATGCTGGGCCAGAAAGCTTGGCTCGTGACTTTGGAACTCAAGGAGGCATACCTGCATGTCCCTGTCAGACAAAACTGCAGAAGATACCTCAGACTCATAGCTGGTTCAATGCACTACCAATTCTCTGCACTGCCCTTTGGCTTTTCTACTACACCCAGGGTCTTCACAAAGTGCCTGGCACCAGTAATTGCATTTTGCAGACATAAAGGAATTCAGATTTATCCGTACCTGGACGACTGCCTGATTCAAGCAGAGAGCAAGGACATTCTTCTAAAGCATCTAGCGTTTGTAAAAAAGTTAAGTTGCCTGGGGTGCACCGTAAATGAAAATAAATCAAAACTGGTGCCTTCACAAGAGATTATATTCCTGGGTGCCAGCTTGAACACAACGGCCCAGATGGCTTATCTCACGCCAGACAAGCAAGGACAACTGACTCAATACTTTCAATTGATGCCAACAAAGACCCAACTCCCTGCAAGAAAAATTCTGCAGGCCTTGGGTTACATGGCCTCCTGCATACTACTAATTCCATATGCCAGACTGCATATGCGGAAACTGCAATGGTACCTAAAGGATGTATGGTCTCAACACTGTCAAAGTTTGGAAACAGTTATACCACTAATCCCTTGCCTTCAACAGGAGTTTCAATGGTGGGCTCAAGCTTGTCACCTCAACAAGGGACAGCCTTTTACACAACCCACAGCCAGGCAAACACTGACAACAGATGCATTGGATTACGCCTGGGGAGCACACATGGCAGGCAAATGTATTCAGGGCACGTGGCCCGCAGAACAAAGGCATCTTCACATCAATCAAAAAGAAATGCTGGCTGTACAAAATGCCCTTATAGCTTTCAAGGACCTGCTGCATCCAGGACAACTACTGCTAAAGACAGACAACACCACAATTATGTGGTACATAAACAAGCAAGGGGGAACTCACTCCTACCACCTATGCAGACAAGCCATGACCTTGTGGAACACAGCTATAAACCTTCAAGTTCATCTGCAAGCAGAGTTCCTGCCAGGAGAGAAAAACACACTGGCAGATGACTTAAGCAGAAACATCATGGATCCCCACGAATGGGAATTGAATCCACAAATATTCAGAATGATAACACAGAAGTGGTGGAGCCCGGACATAGATCTGTTTGTATCCCCAATAAACTGCCAGCTGCAAAAATTCTGCACAAGGAGTTACCATCCACACGCATGGTAAGTGGATGCCCTCTCATTCAGCTGGGAGAACCTACAAGTATACGCTTTCCCACCACTACCTCTCCTGCCAAAGGTACTCATAAAAGCCAGGCAAGAAGAGCCAAAGATGATCCTGATTGCACCAGACTGGCCACGCCAGCACTGGTACCCAATCTTAAGGAGCTTAGCACAAGAACCACCCTGGATTTTGCCTCAGATCCCACATCTGCTGACTCAGCACAACAATCAAATACTGTACAGCCATCTAAAGACCTTAAACCTAGCTGCATGGAAGATTCCTTAGTCAAGCAAGCAATGCCTCTCTCCAAAGCTGTTATGGATGTCATTCTTGGAGGCCAGAAGGCCTAGTACCAGGAAAGCCTTTTCGGATAAATGGAAGAGATTCTGTGCCTGGAACCAAGCTCACAGCCATGACCCTCTTGTCCCAAACATTCCTCAGATACTACAATATTTAACTGAGATGCTGGACAAAGGCCTCTCCTTCTCATCCATCAAGATCCATGCCTCTGCCATCTCTGCTCATTACAACACAGATCCACCAATTTTCTCTAATCCTCTGTTAAAACAGTACCTCAGAGTGGCTAAAAACATAAGACTGCCCCGTAGAGCACCTACTCCAACTTGGGACCTCAACTTTGTTTTGGAAAAATTAACTTTACCTCCTTATGAGCCAGCTAACACAGCAGAATTAAAATACATCTCTTGGATAACTGCTCTGCTCCTGGCAATAACATCAGCACGAAGAGTTTCAGAACTACAGGCACTAATGGCAGTGGGACCTTTCCTCATTCTCCACCAGGACAGTGTGTCTTTAAGAACTAACCCTACGTTTATGCCAAAGGTGGTATCCAGTGTGGCTCTAAACCAAACTATTCACCTGCCAACTTTTTATCCTAAACCACAGAATAAACAAGAGAGACTACTGCATTCTTTGGACATTCACAGGCAGTTACGCTTCTACTTGGACAAAACCAAAGCTTTCAGAAAATCTGAGCAATTATTGGTAGCATATGCTGCAGGAGCACAGGGAAAAGCCATTTCAAAACAGACTATTTCAAAATGGGTAGGACATTGCATACATTTCTGCTACACATACCATGGAAAACCTGTACCTAGCAGCATTAGATCTCACTCCAGTAGGGCAACAGCCACTTCAACTGCCTACCTATGGGGAGTACCTACCAAGAATATTTTGGAAGCAGCAACTTGGAGTTCTGTACATACCTTTACCAAGCATTACCATCTGCCTCTGTACTCTAAATCCAGAGCTTGCTTCACCACTGCAGTGCTGCAGGGCCTTATAGCCACCTCTAATGCCTTATAGAACCAGCCACCCTACCTCAGCTTTGGGATTCTACCCAAGTGTAATGACTGCAGCAGTGTAACATGATGAACATAGTACAGTTTTGTACCTACTGTAAATGTAGATGTTCGAGTGTATATACTGCTGCAGTCCAGGTTATCTTCCCTCCTCCTCCTCTTACTGGCTGGTACGTACCTATGTCTCCTACCCTTTGTTACCTATGGGGAGTATTTGCTGGTAGCTGTAAGTTGTTGTTTGCTTTTCTTTTGTATGTATTAAGTATTTATTTTAGCTTAATCAGACTTTTAAGACATGTATTATAGAATATTTACACATTTATAAAATTAAGAAAGTATTTGAACAGCAAAGGAAGTATTGTAAAGTGTTTGTGAAGGTCCGTGCATTCACACACACACACACACACATTCATTAAATTCACATTTGTATTTATAAGAAAAAAGGTGGGTGAATTTTGTTAAGCCCACAGTAAATATACATACACATATACATAAGTAATTTATAAAATACATTCAAAAACTTTTTTATATTCAATTAACATGGATTTGAAAAGATGATAAATTTACATAATATACATATAAAGATGTTTTACATATTAATGTAACATAGGGTTTTATGACTCAAGGTGGTTAACTTAATGACATCATTTCCTTTATTGATGTATAAAAGAAGGGTTTGGGAAGTCTCTTCTTTTTCTGAAGAAGTTCACTGCATTAAACGTGAAAGAAAGCGCTAAAAAGTATTGTCTCCTGGTGGTCTCTGAAAGTTCTGATCTTCGTTGGGTTTTTTTTTTGTCTTTTCTTTTTTATGTTTTATTAGCAATTGGAATTGCCTACCTATTTAGAGGCACCTGACATCTGGGGCAAGAAAAACTGAAGAAAATGGCGTCGGCTGCATCTTATATACCCCTGTCGCACTGACGTCAGGGAGGAGGCGACAGCAACCAATGCCGGACCAAGACTTTGGAACTCAGGCTGACTGGGGAACCGCCTGACGGCAGGATAACCCAAGTGTAATGACTGCAGCAGTGTATACACTCGAACATCTACGTTTATGGTAGGTACAAAACTGTACTTTCTTCTGGAGGCAAGCAAACCTGCCATTAGAAGGTCTTGTATATTCAAAAGGAAAAGTTTTTCTGTCTAGTGTCTTGCTATAAAATAGGACCCTACTCAAAATGGGTGCCTACTATCCTGTCTTATTTGTGTGAGCTACTGAAGGTTGGTCTAGCCTGTTCCTTGATTAAGGCGCATTTATCAGCTATTTCTGCGTACTTGCATCTAGACACTTCACTGCTTTATGTTTAAGGTAAAGCACTTTCTCAAAAGTGTCTTTTATTTTACCCTACCTTGGAAAGCTGTTCTGCCTTCCTGGGACTTTAACTTTGTCCTAGAAAAGCTTACTGTGCCACCCTTTGAAACAATGGCTTCTCCTCCTCAAATATTTTGTACATGAAAAACCATCCTTTTAGTGGCCATTATGTTTGTTAAAAGAATTTCTGAACTCCAAGCCTTGCCGGCTTTCTGTCTCTCCATTGTTTTTCATAAAGACAGGGTCTGTCAGAGAGAGTTCTTCATTCATTCCTAAGGTCTTCAGTGTCCGTCATCCAGGCCATAAATCTTCCCATATTTTTTCTTAACACTCAAAACAAGGGGGAGTGAATTCTCCATTCCCTGGATGTGCGCAGACAGCTCACATTTTACTTGGATAACACCAAGGCCATTCACAACACTGACCAGTTTTTTGTTTCTTTCCAGGAAACCAAGTTGGGAAACCTAGTTTCTAAACAGTGTTGTGAACTTGATTTATATCTCATTTTGGTACACCCCCCCATTGTAAATCTTTGCCTTCTCCTGTTGAAGCCCATTCCTCTAGAGCATTTGCCTCCTCTGGAGCCTTTTACAAAGGAATTGATTCCAGGACTATCCTAGAAGCAGCACTTTGGCCTTCAGTGCTCATTTTTATCATATGCTGTAGGGTGGTAGATGTCTTGCTACAGCCTCCTTTGCTAGGTCTGTTCCCTGGCCTAATTGACAGCACCCCTATGCCTGATCCATCCACCTGTTCTCCTCCTTAAACTTTGGGAGTCTCCAAACAGTTTGAAATACTGCAACTGTGATTTAAGGAAGGACATAGGACAGCTGCATAAGAACTTACTGTAACTGTAGATGTCCTGCTGATCACTGTTGAAGTATTCCTTCCCACCCTACTATCTCCCCTTCTTTGTTCTTTACTAGGTATTTTCCTCTGTATTTCCATGGACTGAAAGGGAGCCATTCATTGTCTTCTCCCCTCCTAGCTGACCTTTTGTGTTGTTCTTGTTCAGGTGTCTCCAGATCTCCGGGCTTTGAGATAGTTAGAGGTTTTCATGCTCATACATCTGCTTATGTACCCTTATGTCAATGGGCTTAAGTTATACATCAGACGTATGGCTATATGGGAGGTTTGTGCTTTGGAACTCTTATCTGGACACCCAATTTATTTGGTGAGGTAACCCAGCAGTTTGAAATATTGCAACAGTGATCAAGAGGATGTTTACTGTTATGGTAAGTTCTTACACAACTGTACTTTTATTTGTTGTGTAGCTAGTTTTGGCATATACCACTGCTTGCATTTCAGCCATCAAACTTGGAATTCCAGTGTTTCAGCACTGAAGACTCCTCTTGGTGGTCTGCATTTGAGTTTTTCTCTTCAGGTACATTCCAACATTGTTTTCGTGGAAGCTTTGACATTCATGGGTTTACCAACCATACAGTTTCACTCCATGTGGTTAACTCTTCGAAGTATGAGAAAATAAATCTAGCCATTGAGCCCTCTATTTTTTTCTGCTTCTTGCAGAATTTATATCTCATTCATAATGATTATAGTGTCTCAGTCTTTGATACTTGGAACAATAAAGCCTACTGGATTTTTCTGTAGCCATCAGGTAAGGAGTCAGGACCTGTGCGGGTGCTGCCTTTGTGTCTTCTGTGTGGGAGAGACCATCACAGCAGAAACACTGCTGTTACATTCCTGTGATTCATCTTGACCTCCTACAGAAGCAAAACTTGTTATCCATCTTTCTGCCCAAATGGTGAGTGTATAAGGACTTTGGAAAGAGCCACTCAAACAGCTTCAAACCTTAGCCAGAGCATCGTCAAAAGGCTGTAGATACAGTGGGCACTGATGACACCCTCCTTGAAGATAAATCCATTTTTGTGACCTCCTTACCCTGGCCTAGCAAGGGCTGAAGTTTGCACCCAGTTCTTCTTTGGCAGATGACAAGAGGCTGAGGAAAAGTGCACCCCTTTCTCTCACACTTAGGGCATCATTGTTACATATAGGCACCACCCATCTCTTGTTGTGTTTGGCAAGAGGATGCCTGGATTTATCTAGATCCTGCGGAATGGCTACTAGTTACTGTGGTGTAGCTCACTAGTTCCAGTCAGGATTGAGAACTGTTCTCCTCAGGTTCAGAAGGGCTCACTGGCCCAGGCTGAAGTATGTCCACTATTGCCACTGTCCCCATTTCAGCTTCACTAGTCCTAAGATAGCTGTCTGACTTCTTGTTGGACCTGTTCTTACTGGTGTGGGTCACAGCTTTAATATGGAATAAAGTATGCACCAGGATCAGTGGAAGTTTGTAAATCACCCTGCCACTTTTGATTGGCCTGTTCCTAGCTGCTGGTTTGCTTTTTCCTGGTCCACCCATTTCCTGATTGCACCCTCCCATTCCATACTTAACCCTGTGCCCATTTTTGCTTGAACTGTCCTATGCCAAACTGAGGTGTAGGTCTTCCCTTTTTTGTCTTCTTTAAGAATCTGAGCATTTTGGAGTCCGTTTCAGTGAAGATAACGGTATCTCTCCTCTGTGGTGCTCCATTGTTTCAACTCTTCTGTGAAGAGAAACAGTGAGACACGGCGCCCATGATGAACTGGATTTTAGGCTCTCATTTCCCCTAGAAATGTCTCATTTGTTTTAGAAGAAAGAGCCTTGAGTCATATCCTCCATGGAACCTGTCATTAAGGATGTCAGGTCTCTACTTTAAATGCTTCCAGAATTTCCTATGAGAAGCAAGAAGAAAAAATTCTTCTTTAAGCCCCTGTATAAAAATGAGACTCTAACCAAACATTTTATGGTGAACTCCTACATATAGTCTCTCTCATATAGCATGGGACTCTGACAAGGTGTCTAAAGCACTGAATAGAATGAGAAGGAAATTTTTGCCACATCAGAGGTCATACTCCATTACTTTGTCTCACCTGTGTAGGTTTCCCATTCTTCCTAGTGTTTCAGGTCCTAGAAATGTTTGCAATCCTGCCTTAGATTGGTCTTGAGGAGGTGTTGATTAATACTGTTTATGGCATCCACAATGTACTGTCATATTGTTTGTCGTAATGTTTGCTGATACTGTGATTAGGTCAGCAGGTTCAGACTGTTGGCCTTAACAGCATGGCATGGCTGAGACTCTCTCTGCGGAAAGGAATTTGAGGGAATAAGTTCTATTTAGCCTGTTTTCTGAGGACCTGGGGGAAAAGAAGGAAAGGCTTCATCATCCTCTCTTCTCACCTTCTTCTAATCCTAGACAGTCACTCAAGAAGGTCCCTCTAGTGTAAAATGGCTTTTCTGTACCCCCCTCTTCTGTAGAGACTAGTGATGGTCTGATGTTCTTCGTGTTTCACTGTTGCAGTCATTGCATTTGAGTAATCTGCTCACAGGTTGCCCTCAGTCGGCCTGATTAACAAAGTCTCGGGTCCTGCGTCGGTTGCTGTCCCTTCTTCCATGATGTCAGGTCGTCAGGGGTATAAAACATGCATCTGACGCCATTACATCAGTCTTTCTTGCCGCTCAGTGCCCGAAGCAGAAGCAGTTCGCAAGTGCCGGTCGGCCGACTCCTGAAATTTTCGTTTTCGAGTTTCATAACCAAAGTCTTCAACTAACAGCTAAGTACCCCGTTGGGGAAACTTTTTCTTGCTCCTTACCGATGTCAGTAAAAGTTAATAATTGCATTACTTGTGGGAAGCAAATACCTCATAAGGATTTTAATTTGCATTGTATTCCTTGCCTAGGCCCTGAGCACAACGTGCCTTGCTGTCGGTTTTGTGCTAAATTTAATCAATGCACGATTAAACGGTATATTTTTGCTTCTTAATATTTTGGCTCAAGATTTAACTATCCAGAAATGTCGTCAGTTAGTAATCCGCCTACCGGAATACCTAAAAAATGCAAAGAAAAAGACAGAGACAGACTGTTGAGGTCCAAAGCTGACGACTACCCTTCTCCTAAGCCAGTCGCCGGTACTCAGTGAGGTGCTTTTGCAGCCCCTGATACCTGCTACTTCTGATTCGCAGGCCTCTACTGAGACCCATTCGGAGTCCGGAATGTTGCCAGCTGTTTCAATTATGGAACCCGCGGATGTCTCTACCTTATATGGGTCAGGAGCCGCTGTGCAGGCACCGGCTTCTGAGGGTGTTATCAGGCCTTACATATTTGTATATTAAACCAACGCCATCTTCAAAACTAAGGCCAAAATCTAAATCTATGTCTAAAAAAATGACGCCTGGGCCACATGTACAGGCCCCTATGCTTAAAAAACAAATGATCAAAATGTCTGAAGATTTAATAACTCTGATCAGGGTTAGCCAATCCCCTCCTTCTAAGAGGCCTAGGCAAAGACATTGATTATTAATCTTCTGAACAGGATTCTATTTCTTCTGACTCTTCTAATGAACAAGATTTGTCTGTTCCTACTTATGAGGACTCTGATGCAGAAGATTTCATTCCTTCTGCCTCTCCCCCTGAGGATTTTTCTTTTGGGGAAACTTTGCATGCCTTAAGGGAACATTTCCTCTTGGAAAGTCAGGATTTCTCTGAATCTAAAAAGAGACTTGGGTATTTTCTTCTACTTCCTCAGCATAGGCCTTTGGCTATACCTCCTGTTCTAGACATTGTTGATGATATTTTTTCAGAATCTAGTATGACTCCTGATTCTCTGCCTCTGGCTCCTTGTAAGCCAGACAGATACTACAGGGTTCCTGACTCACACAAATTCCTTTTCAAAAACCCAGTTGCTGATCCTGAAACCATTTCTCAGGGTCCCAAGGGCATTAAGGCCTCTACTGCTAAGAATCCTACCCCTTCTGATAGAGATTCCAGGGCGCTGGATAGATGGGGCTAGAAGGTTTACACGTCTGCAACCTTGGAAATCAGGGCTTTAAACGGTCAATTTCATATGCTTAAATATCAACAGCATATCATGGGACTGTTTAAACAAAAAATGATAATCTCTGACTGTGGAAAAGAAAGAATTGCAGGATTTATTGCATTCAGCTGAACAAGTTGGAAAACACATTTTGCAATGTAGTTTTGATTCCTTGTAGGCCTCTTGCAGGGCTGCTGTAACTGGGTCTGTACTAAGAAGGCATGCTTGGCTCAAAGAGCAAACTCTGCCTGATCATGTTAAAGCAAAATTGTTGGATGCTCCTCTACAACAGGACCGTCTCTTTGGTAATAAGGCTGAAGAAGTGTTAAAGATAGAAGATAAAGCTAAATCTATGCAAACTGTGAAAGATTTCTTACAAGTGCAACCTCCAAGATTTAGTAGGCACTGGCCTACTAAGATCTGGTCCTTTCCAGTCCCCTTGAGAGCCGCTCAAGTCAAATCAAGACATTCCAAAGGCTCCAGGTTTCAGTCACAAGAGACTTTTAGAACAAAACTATGGGGTGCCTCCACCTCCAAATCTGGAAGCAACACGGCATCTCCCTTTGGTAAACAGTCTCAATGACTTCCCTCTACAATCACCAAGCACTTACCTCTTAGCCGCCCCTTTTGGGGGAAAACTAGCACTTCATGCACAAAACTGGCAACTTATTACCCAGGACAAATGGGTCGTAAATATAGTATCCCAGGGATACAGGTTTCACTTCCACGCATTGCCAATCCCAAATGGGTGGGCAGAGGCCCAGAAATAAGTTCTGTCCCTCATGAACATGGGGGATATTCAACCAGTACCAGAAGAGGAAAAGGAACAAGGTTTCTATTACAGACTTTTCCTGGTACCCAGAAAAGACAAATCATGGCATCCAATTCTGGACTTATCCACTCTAAACATTTCTGGACATTCCAAAATTCAAGATGCTGACTCTTCAACAGTTGCTTCCTATGCTAGGCAAAGATGTCTGGTTGGTAACTCGAGACTTAAGAGGCTTACCTGCATATCCCAGTCAGGGAATCCTGCAGAGGATACCTCCGCTTCAAAGCAGGCTACTTGCATTACCAGTTCTCTGCACTGCCCTTTGGCTTATCTAGTGCGTCCAGCGTCTTCACAAAGTGCCTGGCACCAGTAATTGCATTTTGCAGGCAAAGAAATATTCAAATATATCCATACCTAGACAATTGTCTAATTCAGTCAGAAAACAAGGACATTCTAAAGCATCTGGCATTCGTAAAAGGGGTTCTAACTTGTCTAGGGTACACCACAAGCAGAAAGAAATCACAGCTGGTACCCTCTCAAAAAATTGCATTCTTGGGTGCAAGCTTGAATGCAACTGCCCAGATGACTTACCTTATGCTAGAAAAGCAAATTTAATCGATGACTTACTTCAAACAGGTGGCCACAAAAACCCTGCTATCTGCAAGGCAAATTCTGCAGGCCTTTGGGTTCATGGCCTACTGCATTGTTCTAATTCCATATGCAAGACTGCATATGAGGAAACTTCAGTGGTACTTTAAAAGTTTGTGGAGTCAACATTGTCACAGCCTGGAAACAATGATGCCTGCAACTAGAGTTCCTATGGTGGGCAGAGGCCTGCCACCAAAACAAGGGACTGTCATTCACTCCATTCCCTGCCTCCCAAACCCTAGCAACAGACGTATCAGACTTTGCTTGGGGGGATCTTCTGGCAGGGAAGTGCATTCAGAGCAAATGGAGCCCAAATCAAATGCACCTACATAACAATCAGAAAGAACTGCTAGCTGTACAGAATGCTCCGACAGCCTTCAAGGACTACCTTCATCCAGGACAACTAATGATAGACAGACAACACCACAGTTATGTGTGGTACATAAACAAGCAGGGGGGGTACACATTCCTACCCCCTATGCAGACTAGCAATGGCATTGTGGAATACTGCCTTGAACTATCAGATACAACTACAAACTCAATTCCTGCCAGGAAAGCGAAATACTCTGGCAGATGAACTAAGCAGAAATCTTATGGACCCACACAAATGGAAACTGGAACCACAAGTTTTCAACATGTTTACACACAAATGGGGAACCCAGACATAGTTCTGGGGTGAGGCAAAAAGATCTATCAGTTGGACAATTTCTGCACAAGAATTCATCACAAAAAAGCTTGGAAAGTGGACGCTCTATTATTCAGCTGGAAAAACCTAACAGTCTGTGCTTTTCCCCCTCTGACTCTGCTCTCCAAAGTTCTACTAAAGTCAAACAGGACAAACAAAAATGATTCTGATTGCTCCAGGCTGGCCTCGCCAACACTGGTACCCACTCCTTTGCAACGTGTCGCACCTTCCTCCGTGGCACCTGCCTCAGACACCTTACCTTCTGTCTCAGCAGAACTACCAAATTCTGCACACTCTGCTCCAAACTTTTAATCTTGCAGCGTGGCTAATCGACTAATTTCACCCTTGGCATCCCTCAGCAAACCTGTGACAGATGTCATTTTGGAGGCGAGAAGGCCTAGTACTAGAAAATCTTATGCTGACAAATGGAAAAGATTCTGTGCCTGGAATTAATAACAAGGAATAAGCGCAGCAATGCCCAATATTCCTTGGATTCTGCAAATCTTAGCTGAGATGCTTCACAAGGGCCTATCTTTTTCTTCCATAAAAATCAATGCCTCTGCCATTTCAGCTCATTACAACACAGAACCTCCCCTCTTCTCTCATCCTCTGCTAAAGCAGCATCTCAGAGGGGCCAAAAATTTAAGACCTCCTAGGAGAGCGCCAACTCCTGCATGAGACCTCAGTTTTGTTTTGGAAAAACTCAATCTCCCTCCTTTTGAGCCAGCTGCTACTGCAGATCTAAAATTTCTCTCCTGGAAAACCGCTTTCCTTTTAGCAGTCACTTCAGCTAGAAGGATTTCAGAATTACAGGCTCTTATGGCAGTGGAGCCTTTCATTATCTTTCATCCAGACAGGATGGCTCTCAGGACCAATCCATCTTTCATGCCTAAGGTGGTATCAAGTGTGGCTCTTAATCAGACCATTCATCTGCCAACTTTCTTCCCCAATCCACAGAGCAAGGATGAGTGGATCCTGTATTCATTGGATGTACACAGACAACTTTGATTCTACTTAAACAGGACGAAATCTCTAAGAAAATCTGAACAACTATTGGTGGCATTTGCTGCAGGGGCAGAGGGAAAGGCTATTTCAAAGCAGACTATTTCCAAATGGATAAGCCATTGTATTTGTTTTTGCTGTATGCACCATGGTAAACCTATCCCCAAGGGGATCAGGTCTCGTTCCACCAGGGCTGCGTCTACTTCTGCAGCCTTTCTCAGAGGGGTTCCTCCCAGAGACATTCTATTACGTGCTACCTGGAGCTCCGTTCATATGTTCACCAAACATTATCATTTACCTCTCTTCTCTAAATCCAGAGCTGGCCTTGCCACTGCTGTACTGAAGGGCCTTATAGCTGCTCCTAATGCTGTATAAATCCATCCTCCCAACCATAGCTTTGGGATTCTACCCAAATGTAATGACTGCAACAGTGAAACATGAAGAACATAGTACAGTTGTGTCCACTTACCATAAATGTAGATGTTAGAGTGTATTCACTGTTGCAGTCCTGGTTACCCACCCTCCAGCCCCGTTTTTCTCTTACTATACTTCTCTTTTATTTTACTATGCTTAAAAGCCTTTTTGGGTGTATTTGCTTTTGTTTGGAGGTATATTTTTAGTGTTTTAAATTATATATTTTTATATACATATATCTATATATGTATGTGTGTGTGTGTATATATATATATATATATATATATATATATATATATATATATATATATATATATATAATTTTTTTTTTTTTTTTTTTTTTTTTTTTTTTTTGCGCTCCCCATATGGGGGGCACCTGACATCTGGAGCAAGAAAAACTGATGTAATGGCGTCGGCTGCATGTTTTATACCCCTGACGTCATGGAAGAAGGGACAGCAACCGACGCAGAACCCAAGACTTTGTTAATCAGGCCGACTGAGGGCAACCTGCCAGCAGATTACCCAAAAGTAATTACTGCAAAGTACAGTTGTGTACACTTACCATAAATGTCGATGTTTGAGTGTCTTCACTGTTGCAGTCATGACTGTAGGGTTCTCCCCTGTCGGCAGGCAGTCCTCGGTCGGCCAGAATCCCAAAGTCTGGGTTTGGCGTCGGCTGTTCAGCCATGCTCCCTGACGTCAAAGCGTCAGGAGTACAAAGCTGACAGCTGACGCCATGTTCTCCAGTTTTTCTTGCCCCAGATGTCAGGAGTTCCAAAATGAGTAAGATCCCATACCCTTTGCAAATACCTCAGAAGAAGGGTGAAAAAAGGGACCACACAAAAGAAAAAATAAGAGGGGACAGGAGGGAGGGAAACCCAGACTGCAACAGTGAAGACACTCGAACATCTACATTTATGGTAAGTGTACACAACTGTACTATGTTCATCGTGTTTCACTGTTGCAGTCATGACTGTAGGGTTGAATCCCAAAGCAGAATAAAAGGGAGGTGGTCATAAAGTAGAGGGGGCGGCTAAAAGGCTCTGCAAGACTGCAGAAGCAAAGCTTGCCCTAGACTTTGAGTAAAGAGGTAGATTGTAGTGCTTAGAAAAAGTATGCACTGAACTCCAAGTTGCAGCTTCCAAAATGTCTTTGGTAGGAACTCCCCTGAAGAAGGCAGCGGAAGTGGCAGCAGCTGTGGTGGAATGAGTCCTTATACTCCCTGGGATTTGCTTTCCATGGTGTGAATAGCAAAATCTGATTCCATGAGCAATCCATTTGGAAATGGTCTGTTTTGAAATAGCTTTACCTTGGGAACTTGAAGCATAAGAAACAAACAATTGCTCTGATTTCCTGATGTCCTTGGTTCTGTCCAGGTAAAAACGTAGTTGTCTGTGTACATCCAAGGAATGCAAGATCCTTTTCCCCCTTATTTTGAGGAGTGGGGAAAAAAGTTGGCAAGTGAATAGTTTGATTTAAAGCCACTTTGGAAATCACCTTAGGCATGAAAGTAGGATTAGTCCTTAAAGACACCCTGTCTTGATGAAAAATAATATAAGGTTCCACAGCCATGAGAGCTTGCAACTCCGAAACTCTCCTGGCAGAGGTCAGAGCTAACAGGATAGCTGTCTTCCAAGATAAAAACTTGATGTCAGATGTGGCAGCATGCTCAAAGGGAGGTAAGGTGAGGTTTTCCAAAACATAGTTGAGATCCCAAGCAGGAATGGGAGGAGATCTAGGGGGCCTTAAGTTCTTGGCTCCTCTGAGAAACTGTCTCATGAGCTGGTGGGAAAAGATTGGAGGGTCTGTATTATAATGAGCAGAAATAGCAGAGGCATGTATCTTTATGGAAGAGAAAGAGAGACCCTTATGTAAGAGGTCTGTCAGGTAAAGTAAAATCAGAGGAATGTTAGGAATAAGAGGATCCGAATCCTGAGCCTGCATCCAGGAACAAAATATTTTCCATTTTCCTGCATATGATTTTCTAGTGTTAGGACGTCTGGCTTCTAAAATGACATCCATAACCTGCTTGGGTAGGAGAGAATGAATCAAAGACCCTGGATTAACCAGGCCGCCAGGCTGAGAGTTTTGACATGGGAGTGCAGAACCTGACCCTGGTGTTGGGACAGAAGGTTCGGAATCTGTGGTAAAACCCAAGGGGGCTTCAGGGAAAGGTTTTTCAGTGTTGGGTACCAAAACTGTCGAGGCCAATTTGGGCCCAGCAAGATTATCATTTTGGGCTTGTCCTGTTTGATCTTTAATAATACCCGTGGAAGAAGAGGAAGAGGCGGAAAGGCATACCCTGAGAGGTTTCTCCAACTGAATGATAGTGCATCCACTTTCCAAGCTAGTTCGTGGAATGTCCTGGTGCATAAAATCTGTAGTTGATGATTGAGGTGGGATGCAAAGAGGTCTATGTGAGGACATCCCCAGACTGCTGTAATCATCTTGAATATGTCGGTGTCCAGCATCCATTCGTGTGGGTCCGATAGGTTTCTGCTCAGACTGTCTGCCAGGAAGTTTTGCTTCCCTGGTAGAAACTGAGCTTGAAGGTCCGGATTGCAAGCTAGAGCTGTGTTCCAAAGATTCATGGATAGTCTGCAAAGAGGATAGGAATGAGATCCCCCTTGCTTGTTTATGTACCACATAACTGTGGTGTTGTCTGTCCGTATCAGTAGTTGTCCTGGTTGTAGAAGATTCCTGAAGGCCAATAGAGCTTTCTGAATGGCTAACATTTCCTTTAAATTGATATGCAGGTGCTTCTGATCCTTTGTCCAAAGGCCCACCAGACAGTTGCCCTGAAAATGGGCTCCCCATGCATAATCTGAGGCGTCCGTGGTTAGTATCTGAGTGGCAGGAGGCAGACAGAAGGGTTTTTCTTTGTTTAGAGTACATGCCTTGGCCCACCAAAGGAATTCCTTTTGAAGACAAGGCAGGATGGAGATCTGTATGTCTAAACTGTGGCAATGCTGAGACCATACACTTTTTAGGTACCACTGAATTTTCCTCATATGTAGTCTTGCATATGGTACGAGAAGGATGCAGGAGGCCATGTAACCCAAAGCCTGCAGGAATCTACTTGCAGATAGCTGAGTTAATGTTGCCAAGGTTTTGAAAGTTGAAGCCAGCTGTAATTGTTTTTCGTATGTCAGAAATGCCATCTGGGTTGTTGTGTTTAGAGCAGCGCCCAGAAAAATTATCTGTTGCGAGGGTGTCAGATTTGACTTTTTTATGTTTACAGTGAATCCCAGAAACTTGAGAAGATTCTGAACAAACTCTAGATGCTGGAGTAAGACATCCTTGCTGTCTGCCTGAATAAGACAGTCATCCAGATAAGGGTAAATTTGAATTCCCTTGAGTCTGCAATAAGCTACTACTGGAGCCAGGCATTTGGTGAAGACCCTGGGTGCAGTAGACAATCCAAAGGGCAGCGCAGACAATTGATAGTGCCTCGATCCGGCCTTGAACCTGAGGTATTTTCTGCATTCCTGCCTGATGGGAATGAGTAAATATGCCTCCTTTAAATTCAAAGTTACCATCCATGCATTTTTGGTCAGCATTGGAAGTAGCTGCTGTAGAATAAGCATCTTGAATTTTGGTATCGAGAAAAGTGTTCAAGACTGACAGATCCAGAATGGGTCTCCATGAATTTTGCTTCCTAGGGACTAGAAAGAGCCTTGAGTAAAAACCTTGTCCCATCTCTGAATGTGGAACTAGGTCTATGGCTTTCATAGCCAAGAGAGCTTCCACCTGGTTTAAGGCCTCTAACCATTGATGTTTTGGAAGATCTGGCCATCCGCTTGGTCTTGGTAGGGTATGAAAATGGAATTTGTAACCTCTTCAAACCACATCCAGAACCCACTTGTCTTGGGTTATACGAGTCCAATTTAGGTGAAAAAGAGAAAGTTTTCCTCCGAGAGGGGCTTCCAGGCAAGAGGTTCCTGCATCCCAACAGAGGGAGTCATTGAGTCTGTTTTCTATGAGCTTGCGACCTGTCCTCTCCTCCCCTAGGGGTGGAAGAAGTCCACTGTCTTGGTATATAAGAGACTTGTGTTTGAGACCTTCCTCGGGAGCGTCTGTATCTACCCCTCTGAGGCCTGTCTGAATTGGGAAAGAACCAATTTTTTGTAGGCCAAGTCCTACTAAATCTGGGTATCTGTACTTGTAAGAAATCCTTAACTGTTTGCATGGATTTTGCCTTGTCCTCCGTCTTCTTTATCACCTCTTCAGGTTTAGATCCAAACAAAACATTATGCTGAACAGGAGCATCCAATAATTTAGCTTTTACTTGATCTGGCAAATTTTGTTCCTTTAACCATGCATGTTTTTTAATGACTGTGCCAGAGGCAGCAGCCCTACAAGAAGCCTCCAAGGCATCAAATCTACAGTGTAAACCATGCTTCCCAACTTGTTCAGTGGCATGCATTAAGTCATGTAATTCCTTATCTGCACAGGCGGAAATGGAAGTAAGCTTTTGTTTTAAAACAGACAGATGAAATTGCTGGTATTTCAGCATATGAAACTGACAGTTTAAAGCCCTAATAGATAAAGTAGCAGAAGTGTACACTTTTTTGACCCATCTTTCTAAAGATCTGGAATCCTTCTCAGTGGGAATGGGGTTTTTAGCAGAAGCGGCCTTAACCCCCTTAGGACCCTGAGAAATGGTTTCGGGGTCAGCAGTAGGATTCTTGTATAAAAACTGGTGGGAATCAGGAACCCTATAATATCTGTCTGGCTTAACAGGAGCTGGAGGAAAAGAGTCAGGAGTTAAGTTAACCTCCGAAAAAGCATCATCCACAATATCCAAAATAGGAGGAATAGTCAGTGGTCTATTTTGGGGAAGAAGAAGAAAATCCCTTAGTCTTTTCTTAGATTCCCTTAGTCTTTTCTTAGAGTCCTTCCCAGTGAAAATGTTCCCTCATTTCATGCAAAGTTTCCCCAGAAGAGAAATCCTCAGTGGGAGAAGCTGAAGGAATGGATTTGTCAGCATCAGAATCCTCATAAGGAGGGAAAGAATATTCCTGGTCAGAAGAAGAAACTGAAGAAACAGAAGCCTGATCAGAGGAGTCATAATAAACTTCCTGCCTTGGCCTTTTATCTGGAGGGGGATGTGAACCCCTAATCATAGTAAGTAAGTCCTCCGCCATCTTAAGTAACTGTTTCCGAGACTTGGGTGCCGGATCAGAAGAGGCCTGGTTTACGGTCTTTGATTTGGAAGGAGTCATTGCCTTTGTCTTTGCCTTTATTAGAAGCTGAGTAGGCCTGAAAACCCCTTCGGAAGCCGGTACCTGCACAGCGGCTCCGGACCCATCCGAAGGAGCATTGTCCGAAGGTCCTGCAACAGAAATATTCAAAGGCCTAGTTGGCTCCTCGTGGGAGTCCGTTTCGGCCATCGGTTCCGAAATGGCCGACAGAGGCTGCAAAAGCACCTCACTGACGACGGCCGAACCTGTTAGCTGGCTCTGCTTGTACAACATAGTCTGATTTGGACCTCTGAGGCCTGTCTTTATCCTTGCGTCGTTTGTGAACTCCGGTAGCCGGAACCGTATCCGGCGACATTTTATAATTAAAACACCTACTGAAGTAATGAAATGCAAAAATCGTACCTTCATTTAATCGTACGTTGATTGAATCTAGCACAAAACCGATAACTAGCTACGTCGTGGTCAGGGCCAAAGCAAGGAATACAGTAAGAATGAAAATCCTTATGAGGTATTTGCTTCCCACATGAAATACAATTAACTTTTTCTGACATCGGACTGGAGCAAGAAAAAACTTTCCCCAACGGGGTGCTTAGCTTTGAGTAGGAGAAGAAAGTCATCGGACTGAAATACGTTTATAAAAAATTGTCAGGAGTCAGCCGACCGGCACTTGCGAACTGCTATCACCGCATGGCAAGAAAGACTGTAGAACATGGCGTCGGCTGTCAGCTTTGTACTCCTGATGCTCTGACGTCAGGGAGCATGGCTGAACAGCCGACGCCGGACCCAGACTTTGGGATTCTGGCTGACCGAGGACTGCCTGCCAGCAGGGGAGAACCCTACAGTCTTGACTGCAACAGTGAAACACGATGAACATCAGTGAATGCACTCGAACATCTACTTTTTTGGTAAGTGTACACAACTGTACCTTCCATAGAAAGAAACTGCCTTCACCAGTGAAAGCACACTCTACCAGGGCTGGGGCTTCCTGTAAGGCATTCTTCAAGGGCTTAGCCAACATCACCATCCTTGAAGCAACCACCTGATGTTCATCGTGTTACACTGCTGCATTCATTACACTTGGGTGATCCTGCCATCAGGCGGTCCTGCAGTTGGCCAGAGTTCCAAAGTCTTGGTCCAGCATCGGTTGCTGTCGCTTCTTCCCTGACGTCAGTGCGCCAGGGGTATGTAAGATGCATCCAACGCCATTTTCTTCAGTCTTTCTTTCCCCGCTGTGACCGAAGCAGAAGCAGTTCGCAAGTACCAGTCGGCCGACTCCTGATTTTTTTGAAGTCTAATTTCAGATCCGAAGTCTTCAATAAAGCTAAGTACCCCATTGGGGAAACTTTTTTTTCTGTGGGAAGCAAATACCTCATAAGGACTTCCACTCTTACTGTATTCCATGCCTAGGCCCTGATCACGACATCACTAGTTGTCGGTTTTGTGCTAGATTTAACAAACGCACTATAAAAAGACGTTTTGATTTTGCTTTGCACTACTTTGGCCGAAGATTCAATTATACTATGCCGTCGGATCAACAGACCACAATTTCGAAAAAACGCAGAGACAAGGATAAAGACAGGCATCCGAGGTCCAAACCGACGACGAAACCTCTTCTAGGTCAGTCGCTGGTTCTCAGTGAGGCGCTTTCACAGCCCCTGACACCCGCTACCTCAGAGCCACAGGACGCCTCCGACTCCCACGTGGAGACAACTAGGCCTCTGGAAACTCAAGGTATTGGGCCTACGGAAACTAATCCCTCAGATGGGTCCGGAGCCGCTGAGCAGGCATCTGCTTCTGAGGGTGTTTTCAGACCTTCACAACTTACCATTCAAGCAACAGCCAAGACAAAAGTACCATTAAAGACAAAGAACCAAGTACAGCATTCTCCTGGACAGTCCTTCATGCCTAAGAAATAGATGCTTAAAATGGCCGAAGACCTCATTACTCTAATCAGGGGTTCCCACCCCCTCTGGAGAAAAGGCCTAGGCAGGATACAGACTTTGATTCCTCTGATCAGGTTTCCATTTCCTCTAATTCCTCTTCAGACCAGGGATACCCCCCCCCCCCCCCCATGAGGACACTCATGCTGAAGAATCTTTCCATTCAGCCTCTCCTCCTGAGGATTATTCTTTTGGGGAAACTTTACATACCATGAGGGACCATTTCCATTGGGAAAGTCAGGATTATTCAGAATCCAAGAAAAGGCTCAGGGATTTCCTTTTATTGCCTCAGCACAGGCCCCTGGCTATTCCGCCTGTACTAGATATTGTGGATGTGTTCTCTGAACCCAGCTTATCTCCTGATTCTTTGCCCCCTGCACCAGCCAAGCCAGATAGGTATTACAGAGTTCCTGACTCTCACAAGTTTCTTTATAAAAACCCTTCTGCTGATCCAGAAACTATTTCCCAGGGTCCAAAAGGGGTTAAGGCTTCCATTCCAAAAAATCCAATACCCTCTGACAGAGATTCCAGAGCTTTGGATAGATGGGGGAAGAAAATTTGCACTTCTGCAGCTTTAGCAGTAAGGGCTTTAAATTGCCAGTTTCACATGCTTAAGTACCAACAATATTTAATGGCTCATTGAAAACAGAAAATGCTTGCAAGCTCACAAGCTCCTGACTGTAAAGAAATGCAGGATTTATTGCATGCAGTTGAACAGGTGGGAAAACATACTCTGCAGAGTGGTTTTGATTCCTTAGAGGCCTCTTGTAGAGCTGCAGTTACAGGTTCTGTGATTCGAAGACATGCTTGGTTAAAAGAACAGAGTTTACCTGGTCATGTTAAGGCAAAATTATTGGATGCTCCTTTACAGCATGATACCTTGTTTGGTGTTACGGCAGAAGAGGTGTTAAAGAAAATGGAGGATAAAGCTAAATCTATGCAAACAGTCACAGGTACAGCCACCTCGATTTAGCAGAAATTGGCCAACAAAGAATTGGTCCTTTCCAGTGTCAGACAGGCCACAGAGAGGCAGATCTCAACCCCAAGGCTCTAACAGACCAACAGTGGGGCACCTCAACCCCAAAAGGAGGTGAGGACAAGTCTCAACCTTACAGGAAACAGTCCCAATGACTTCCCCTTCGTACACCAAGCACTTCCCTTTTGGCAGCCCCCTTAGGGGGAAAACTAGCACTTTTTTCTCAAAACTGGCAAACAATCACCCAAGACAAATGGGTTCTGAATATTGTCTCAAGGCTACAGGTTCCACTTTCATACTTTACCAAGTGTAAAAGGAATGCCAGACCTGCCACAAAATCAATGGGCAAAGGCACAAAAACAAATTTCAGCCCTCGTGGACACGAGAGCTATTCAAAAAGTACCACAACAGGAACAAGGATTTTACTCAGGACTCTTCCTGGACCCCAGAAAGGACGAGGCCTGGAGGCCCATACTCGACCTTTCAATCCTAAATACTTACCTGGATATTCCGAAATTCAAAATGTTGACATTACAGCAGCTTCTACCCATGCTGGGCAAGAAGGCTTGGCTTGTTACTCTGGACTTCAAAGAGGCATACCTGCATGTCCCTATCAGACAAAATTGCAGAAGATACCTCAGATTCAAAGCTGGTACAATTTTATTGTATTTTTTTTTATTTTAAACTTGTTAACCGGGGCTGTCTGACCTGTAAAGGCCCTTTTTCAGCAGAGGCCTGGGGAGAAAAGCTCCACAAAGAAAAATTACAGACACATTTAGTTATTTAGACATGATCAGTATACACACAAATTACAGGAGACATGTTTTTACAGTGACATGTGGCACATAAACAGTTACAGTGGAGAGAACAAACAAAAAAATATAAATTTTAAAAATAAAGGTAATTAGGAGATTTGTGGTGTACAGCTGAAATTTGCAACATAGGTAGAATATATACATAGTACACAGGTTCAAGTACATACATTGTAGATTAGCCAGTGTTTGTGAGTAAGATTGAAAACTATTATCAAGTGCTCTAGATTTTGTATGTATGTGTAATCCGCTTTCACTAGCCTGGGGAGCAATCATGGCACTGCCAACTTTCCTTGAGATGTTGCCTGATGAGGTCTTTAAAGGAGGCTTTGGATGATGTGTTTTGAATGCTTGTAGGGACAGAGTTACATTTTTTAGCCACTGAACTACTATATGGTGCATCTCCAAAGCTATTGTAGCTGTTGGTGACTTCTAGTAGTAGATGTTCTTCATCTCACATTGCTGCAGTCCTTACATATGGGTAGTCCGCTGTCCTCGGTCGGCCCGAATACCAAAGTATTAGGCTGACGTCGGTCATGGGCGCTCAGATCTGACTTCAGAGCGTCAGGGTATTAAAGCGCATGACCGACGTCATATCCGCAGTCTTTTTTGCCGCATGGTCCGATGCAGAAGCAGCGTTTGCAAGTGCCGTTCGGCGTTCTGAAATTTTCGTATTCTGAGTTTCAGACCGAAACCAAGTTGGGCTAAGTACCCCGTTGGGGAATATTTTTGTTTTTTCTTGCCTCAGTTAATTCCGGATGTCAGAAAAAGTGAATAATTGTATTTCTTGTGGGAAGCAGATACCACATAGGGATTACCACTCTCTTTGTATTCCTTGTTTGGGACCTGAGCACGACGTAGTCGGGTGTCGTTTTTGTGCTAGGTTTAATAAGCGCACCATTAAACGTAGGTTAGATTGCGCTAGGCTTGTCTTCGGTAAGCAGTGTAATTATAATATGCCGTCGGATCCTCCGACGCCCGCTACCGCGAAGAAGCGCAAAGAAAAACCTTTAAAGTCCAGGCAGGATGAGTCGTCCGTTCCGGACGCCGGTTCTTTAGAAACTACGGTGGAATCTGTGGATCCAGCTGAGGTTTCAGTTGAGTCTCGGGGAGGCTTTAATTTTGCAAGATGTGGCCTCTCAGGAGTCAGGTCAGGCTGAGGGGGCCTCTCAGGTTGCTGTTCTCCCTTCCTTGCCTAAGGTGGTTAGGCCTTCTCCTTCTGTTTCTAAGGCTCCTTCCAAAGGCAGGCCTGGTTTGCCTTCCACGGGTGTCAGTCCTAGTTCTGCAGGTTCTGTGCCTAAAAAACACATGCTTAAAATGGCAGAAGATTTAATTTCTTTAATCAGAGGTTCTATGTCCCCTCCTGATAAGAGGCCTAGGGTGGAGCCAGAGGTGGAAAGTTTGGAGCAGGCTTCAGATTACTCAGAGTCTTCGGCTGAAGACATTCAGGATTTTCCTCCTTATTCTGATTCAGACGCAGAGGATTCCACTCCTCCTGCTTCTCCTCCAGAGGATTTTTCTTTTTCAGAAACCCTGCATTCTATGAGGGAGCATTTTAAATGGGAAGGTCAGGATTTCTCAGATTCCCGAAAGAGGCTTAGGGAATTTTTGTTTTTACCACAACATAGGCCCTTGGCTATACCTCCTGTTTTGGATGTTGTTCAAGACGTTTTCTCCGAGGCTTCCCTTAATCCAGACTCTCTGCCTCCTGCGCCAGTTAAGCCAGACAGGTATTACAGGGTAACTGAGGCTCATAAATATCTGTATAAGAGTCCAAGAGCTGACCCAGAAACTATTAGCCAGGGACCTAAGGGTGTCAGGGCTTCTGTTGTAAAGAATCCAGTTCCTATGGATAAAGATGCTAGAGCTTTGGATAGATGGGGTAAGAAAGTGTATACCTCTTCCACTTTAGCAATGAGGGCTTTGAATTGCCAGTTTCATATGTTGAAGTATCAGAATTTTCTCCTTACTCAACTAAAATCTAAAGTGGATGCTTTGGCAGAGGGCATAGAGTGTAAAGAATTACAGGATTTGGTACATGCCTCTGAACAGGTGGGTAAGCATTCTTTGCAGTGTGGTTTTGATGCTTTACAGGCTTTTTCCAGGGTGGCTGCCACTGGTTCAGTTATTCGCAGGCACGCCTGGCTTAAGGATCAGAATTTGTCTGAGCATGTTAAAACTAGAATTTTGGATGCTCCTTTACAGTCTGAAGTTTTGTTTGGTTCTCCTGTGGAGTCTGTCTTGAAGAAAATGGAAGACAAGGCTAAGTCTATGCAGACTGTTAAAGACTTTTTGCAGGTGCAGCCTCCTAAGTTTAGCAGGAATTGGCCTACTAAGGGATGGGCTTATCCTTCTTCTGATTCACAGTCTAGGGGTAGATCTAGACATGGTAGGGGCAGAGCTCAGAGTACTTTCAGGCCTAGAACATGGAGTTCACCTGCACAATCTACAGGTGAGGGCAGGGGCCAGTCCTTTCGTAAACAGGCCCAATGACCTGCATTTTCAGCTGCCAGATTCTTCCTGTCTGCCAGCACCTTTGGGAGGAAAGTTGGCACTCTTCAAGCAAAACTGGCTTTTAGTCACCCAGGACAAATGGGTGTTGGACATTATAGACCGAGGCTACAAGTTTTATTTCCATACATTGCCTCCTTTCAAAGGCATGCCAGACGTTCCTCCTCAGCAAAAGGGTAGAGGCTCACAAGCAGATTTCTTTACTTCTTCAAATGGGGGCTATACAGCAGGTCCCTCTGTCAGAAGTGGGCCTAGGATTTTATTCTCGCCTGTTTCTAGTACCAAAGAAAGGAAACACTTGGGGGCCGATTTTGGATTTATCTATCCTCAACACATACCTGGACATTCCAAAATTCAAAATGTTGACGTTGCAACAACTTCTACCTCTGCTGGGCAAAGATCACTGGATGGTAACTCTGGATCTCAAAGAGGCTTATCTTCATGTTCCTATCAGGCCCAGTTGCAGGAGGTGCCTGCGTTTTCGGGCTGGGACTTTACATTATCAGTTCTCTGCATTGCCCTTTGGCTTATCTACTGCGCCCAGGGTGTTCACAAAGGTTCGGGCTCCAGTGATAGCCTTCTTACGGTTAAGGGGAATGCAAATTTATCCTTATTTGGACGATTGCCTGATTCTTGCTCAAGACAAGTGCGAACTTCTTCATCATCTACAGTATGTGATGGCAGTGTTAAGGTGCCTAGGGTATTCTGTGAACGAAACAAAGTCCAGTCTAGTACCCTCTCAGGAAATGTGCTTTCTGGGTGTGAGACTGAATACAGCTTCCCAGATGGCTTTTTTGACCCCGGACAAGCAAAAGAACCTTACTCTTTACTTCCATCAATTGTCTCTATGGTCCAGGCTGACTGCAAGGACAGTCCTTCAAGCCTTGGGGTTCATGGCATCTTGTATTCTGGTGCTTCCCAATGCCAAACTGCATATGAGGAAGCTACAATGGTATCTCAAAAATGTATGGACACAACACTGCCAAGATCTGGACACTGTCATTCAAATAATACCTTGCATTCAAAAGGAATTTTTGTGGTGGGCTCAGGAATGTCACCTAAACAAGGGACTCTGTGTGACCCGACCAGAGGCGAGTCAGATTTTAACGACAGATGCCTCGGACAAGGCGTGGGAGCACACCTCAATGGAAAATGGGTTCAAGACACGTGGCCTGCCAGACTTCAACATTTACATATCAACTTGAAGGAGATGTTAGCAGTCCAATTTGCATTGATGGCTTTCAAGGATTTACTTCACCCAGGGCAAGTGTTGATTCAAACAGACAACACAACTGTCATGTGGTACATCAACAAGCAAGGGGGAACCCATTCGTACCCGCTTTGCAGGCAAGCAATGATTTTGTGGGAGACTGCTCTCAGTTTACACCTCAATCTTCAGGCAAGGTTTCTACCAGGAGCACAGAACTCCTTAGCAGATGTTTTGAGCAGACAGATAGTGGATCCCCACGAGTGGAAATTGGATCCTCATGTATTTGAAAATTGACAGTGATATGGGGAACTCCAGACATAGATCTGTTCGCTTCTCCACTAAATTTCCAGTTGCCAAAGTTTTGCACCAAAATGTTTCATCCCACAGCTTGGGAAGTGGATGCTCTATCATTCAGTTGGAGCAATCTTCACGTCTATGCCTTTCCGCCTCTGCCTCTCCTCCCCAAGGTACTCTTGAAGGTCAGACAAGACAAGCCCTCCATGATTCTAATAGCTCCAGATTGGCCTCGACAGCACTGGTACCCTCTGCTGAGGAGTTTAGTACGGGAGCCTCCATGGCCTTTGCCTTCGATTCCGCACCTTTTGTCACAGGAGGGCAATCATTTCCTCAATGTCAGGATTCAGTCCCTGCATCTAACAGCCTGGCATATTCTGTTCTAGAACCTGGAGGGTCGCAGCTTCCACAACAAGTTTTGAATGTTATTTTGGAGGCCAGAAGGCCTAGTACTAGGAAAGTTTATGCTGATAAATGGAGGAGATTTTTACTTTGGAGCAAAACAAAGAGCTTTGATGTTTCCAGGCCTGATTTAAGTGTTTCTCTCCAATATCTTACAGAATTATTAGACAAGGGTTTGTCTTTCTCCTTTATAAAAGTTCATGCTGCAGCCATTTCTGCTCACTATGACTCTCCATTATTCTCTCATCCTTTGTTTAAGCAATTTCTTAGAGGGGCAAAGAACATAAGACCCCCACGTAGAGCTCCTACTCCTGCCTGGGATCTCAATTTTGTGTTGGAAAAACTTACTTTACCTCCTTTTGAACCTGCAGCTACTGTTGAGTTAAAGTTTTTGTCTTGGAAGACTGCTTTTTTGTTGGCCATTACGTCTGCTAGAAGGGTTTCTGAATTACAGGCTCTTATGGCAGTTGAACCCTTCCTAATTTTTCATAAGGATAGGGTCTCTCTGCATACTAATCCTACTTTTATGCCTAAAGTCGTTTCAAATGTGGCCTTGAACCAATCAATTCATTTGCCTACTTTTTATGCAGATCCCCAAAATATAGGGGAGAAAATTTTGCACACTTTGGATATTCACAGGCAGTTGCGTTATTATTTGAGCAGGACTAAAGGGTTCAGACAGTCTCAGCAGTTGTTTGTTTCTTTTGCTTTGGGTTCTCAGGAAACCTGTTTCAAAACAAACTATTTCTAAGTGGATTGGCTTTTGTATTGCTTTTTGTTATTCTCATCATGGTAAGGAGATTCCGGCTGGAATCAGACCTCACTCCACTAGGGCTACTGCCACTTCTACAGCTTTTAAGGGAGTAGCTACTAAAGATATTTTGGAAGCAGCTACTTGGAGTTCAGTGCATACTTTTTCTAAACATTACCACCTTCCTCTTTATTCCAAATCTAGGGCTGGATTTGCCACTGCAATCTTACAGGGCATTTTGGCAGCTCCCAATGCTTTATGATTTTGCCAGCCTCCCTTTACCTCTGCTTTGGGATTCTACCCATATGTAAGGACTGCAGCAATGTGAGATGAAGAACATAGTACAGTTTTGTACCTACCATAAATGTAGATGTTCAAGATCCACATTGCTGCAGTCCATTTACCCTCCTTCCCCTCTGTAGTTTGGAATGATTGTATGGTTTGGGTGGTAGCTGTTATTTGTACATGCCTTTTGGGAAGTATTCTATTTTTGGCTGTGGCCTTTCTTTTTAGGGCCTTCTGACATCTGGGGCAAGAAAAGACTGAGGATATGACGTCGGTCATGCGCTTTAATACCCTGACGCTCCGATGTCAGATCTGAGCGCCCATGACCGACGTCAGCCTAATACTTTGGTATTCGGGCCGACCGAGGACAGCGGACTACCCATATGTAAGGACTGCAGCAATGTGGATGTCCTTCAAGGATGCATCTGCAGTCCTTACAAATGGGTTGTCCTGTCGTCAGGCAGCCCTTCGGTCGGCCGGATTCCAAAGTCTGGGTCTGGCTTCGGCTGGTGTCGCACTTCACCTGACGTCATTGCGGCAGTTCTTCGGGTATAAAGGCATCAGCTGACGCCATTTTCCTCAGTCTTTCTTGCCGCGTGGCACCCGAAGCAGAAGCTGTTCGCAAGTGCCGGTCGGTCAGATCCAGAGATTACTACTACCGAATACTACTTCGAAGACTTCTATAAAGCTAAGTACCCCGTTGGGGACTCTTTCTTGCCTCAGCCGATGTCAGAGAAAGTTAATAACTGTTTATCTTGTGGGAAACAAATACCTCATAAAGATTTCCACTCCTGTTGCATACATTGTTTAGGCCCAGACCACGACGTAGCAGCTTGTCTAGCCTGTGCTTCTTTTAACTGACGGACGCTTAGACGTCGCTCGGACTTTGCTGAACAGATATTCGGCTCCGATTTTGCCTACATTATGCCGTCGGATCCTCCGACTACGCAAATAACCAAAAAGCGCAAAGAAAAGGACAGACACTCGCGGT
The DNA here is from genome assembly GCF_019279795.1 of Protopterus annectens. NCBI lineage: Eukaryota > Metazoa > Chordata > Ceratodontiformes > Protopteridae > Protopterus > Protopterus annectens. Next base: position 131,534,618 of record NC_056751.1, read on the forward strand.
CCGCGGTTTCAGCTGAAACCGCGGTTATGCAATCCACGAGTGTCTCGGTTTCGGCCGAAACCGAGCAAGCGGTTCTTTCTTCAGCCGATAACTTGCCTTCTACTGAGGCCTCTTCTATCCTGGTAGAAACGACTTCTGAAATCCAGCTTTCTGCTGCGATTTCACAGGATTTATCAGACACCATTCCACTAGATATCTCTACCCCTGCACGTGGAGCTGCTAGGCCTCCTCCAGCTATGTCTATTAAGGCCTTTGCCAGGGCTAAAGCAGCCAAAACTTCCAAACCTGTGCCTGCCAAGCCCCCCTCTCACAGGCCCAGCACCAGCTCCCATATGCTTTCTTTGGCACAGGATCTCATCACTTCAATTCGTGGATCCCAGCCTCATCCAGACAGGGCCTCTCTCCCTCCTCCAGAAAAGAGGCCTAGAGCAGAGCCCCCTGAGCCAGTAGCCACAGATGATTCTTCTGATGATTCAGAACATACAGACCCTCCTGAGGCTTCTTATTCTCCTTACGAAGACTCTGATGCTGAGGAGTCCATCCCTTCAGCCTCTCCTCCTGAGGAATTTTCCTTTGGGGAAACCTTGCATGCTATGAGGGAGCAATTTCAGTGGCAGGGCCAAGATTTCTCAGACTCTAGAAAAAGGCTTAGGACCTTTCTACACTTACCACAGCATAGGCCTTTAGCTATTCCTCCAGTTCTATCTGTTGTTGATGATGCATTTAATGATGCTTGCACTACTCCTGATACTTTACCTCCAGCTCCTGCTAAGCCAGATAGGTACTACAGGGTTCCGGACACTCATCACCACTTATATAAGGCCCCTTTTGCAGATCCAGAGACCATCTCCCAGGGCCCTAAAGCTGTAGCAGCTACTTCTTCTAAAAACCCCCTCCCCTCTGAAAGGGAATCCAGGTCCTTAGAGAGATGGGGTAAAAAAGTTTACACCTCTGCTATTTTGTCAGCTAGAGCTTTGAACTGCCAATTTCATATGA